>NW_008237619.1:936746-968605 GCF_000691975.1 Corvus brachyrhynchos
GCGCGCCCCGCGCGCCGAGCCGCCCCTCGCCCTCTCCTCCGCCTCGCCCCTCCCTCTCCGCCTCCTCCCCGGGCTATATATGGATACGCGGCGGGTATCTCTTCTACTCGCTGGCTGCCCCGGGGCTGTGGGCTGGGGTGCGTTTCTCCATCCCATGGCCCTACCCGAGTTCTGACCACGCCTTCCACCATGAAGACCATCATCGCTGCCTATTCCGGGGTGCTCCGAGGTACTGGGGGGGCGGTGGGAAGGGGTGGAGATGAGCCCTGGTTCCCGGAGGGGGATGCTGCGGTGCGGAGGAGCATTGCGGTGTTTCAAGGGCTGGGGTGGGAGCAGCACTGAAACACTCAGCTTTGTGATATTCCCCATTTTTTTTGGCCGCAGGGATGTTGTTCTAGGGCAATAAGCAGGGGGAAGAGCGATGTGCAATGGCGGGGAGGCAGCTGCAGCTTTTCTTGGGTTGAGGATTACAAGTCTCTGCGCAGCTTTTGTGTTTTAGAGAGCTCGGAGGCTCCGGCTGCGCTCCTGGGGCTGATGGAAACGGCTCTGGTTGGTCTAAGTGAGTTTGCACCTTGGCAAAATGTGGGCGTGGGGCACTTGTGTATAAGCGAGTCCTTTTTTCCCCTTTTTGTGATGGTAGGAAGAGAAGTGTAGTAGTTTTATCACTACTGCGTGGCTGATAAAAGTTTAGTCTCAGCCTTATTTTTATAGAATTATTTAGCTTGGAATAAGACCTCTTTATCAAGTCCAACTGTTCCATAATACTGTGTTCCCCACACCTACATTAACGGGAGAGGAGAAAAAGGGCAACACATTGCTAATTTTGTTGTCTTATAATGAGGAGCTGAAGATTCAGTGCTCAGCAGGAGCTTTGTGGTAGCCAGTTCCTCCAAGTTTGCTTTTACAGCCCTTCGTGCTGGTCAAGTGACTTGTTGAGAGAAGTGGAATGGGTGTCAGTGCCTGACACCCGTCGTGGGCAGAGCTGCTGCAGACACTGAACACTTCCCTGCATACTGGAACATGCTGGTTAACGGCTTTGGAGAGACAGTATAGGAAATCACAAACCACAGGCTACCTTGCCTGCTTGTAAAGGCATCTCAAAGGATCTTGCAGGAATAAATTCAGCAAGTCTGCTGGATCGAATTTTGTATCCCTTCTGCAAGGATGCTTGTCTAGAGAAAGGTCAGGATTTGCAAAGAGTGGGGGCTTTGTGTGAAAATGCACTTGGACAACGATTTACCCCGTGATTTGTGGAGGGTCCTCGAGTGATTGCTCTGTGTTATGGAAGGCTTTTTGCCCTCAAAAAGCAAACTGCTAATACCTCCTGGGATGAAGAGACCTGTGAAATGGCTTATTGATTAAGCAATCGTTAGCAGAGCTGAAAGGACACGAACCTCGTGAATTAACCCCTGAAGTCTTGCTTTTGCACTGTCCTGCCCAGTCCTGTATCTAGAGCTGCTGATGCTCATCTCAGCCAGAAGGATTTTAGAGGTTGACCTGAAGGATCAGTTGTGAACCAACTGGGGAGAAGACCTGCATGTATTTCCTGTATTCAGCTCTGTTTCTTAAAATAACTTTGCTTGCTTGCACGACTAACAGAGGACAAGTTATGTTTTCAGTTGAGAGAGGTCATTTGAATTAGCAGCATCTGAACTGTTCAACTGAGAGTTAACTGCAACCTAAGTGCAGAGAATAAATAAATCAGGAACCTGTAAAATATGTAGGGTTGACCTGAGACCTTGGCGATCACCTTGCTGGCACTGGCATGTTAATGATAGATCTAGGACACATGCATAATTCAAAACGGAGTGTGGTTTAGGGACAGTGATTGGCCTCATCTCTGGATAATCCTGATTAGCAATGGAAAGCTGTCTTAACTCTCCTCAGGTCAGTTTTCCTCTGAGGCACCTCATGGGGATCCTGCAGTGATATTTGTGCTTTTTAACTTAATTCTTTGTGTGTTTCTGCATGGGGAGATGGGGGAGGTTGCCTTGGTGACTGCAACATCCACCAACCCCTTGCCAGTGCTGTAGCCTGCCTGGGCAGGAAAGCACAGGTGCCTCTCAGAGGAGCTCTGACTTGGGCTGGGTTTTGGGGATAGTGATGTGGGACCCTGCAGATCAAACGGTTCATTCATGGGACCTCATGTACTGCTTGATCATGTTGGACAACTTCTCCCACTACAGAGGATGTGTAGAACAAACCCACTAGACTTTTTTTACCCTATCTCCCTGAATATTTTTTTTCCAAGTATCATGCTTGTTGGCTTTGGGGTGAGTATGTGAATGGCTCATACTGTCCTTTAGTCTTATTGCTTTCCTGGCATCTGGTTTCATCCTGGTGATTGTGTACTTTGCCTGAATTAAGTCTTATCCTATTTTAAAGACAAGTAAAAAAAAAAAAAAGAGTGCAGGCATCTGCCTCCATATCCATCCCTGTGTATATGCAGAGGAATGTCCTTGGATATCAACCAATATTGCAAAAATCAGAACAGGTCTTGGACCAATACCTAGGGTTGGATAATGCTCTGAGACACCTGGTCAGGTAGGAGAGGTTGTGGTCTCCTGATCTTGACCTGCCTCACTTTGGCCATAGGATGCCTAGGAGGTATCCTCTTTGTGTTTGGCAGAGCAGCAAGGAAGTCTGTCTCATCCCTCTCTCCTGAGGAAAGATGCCAATATGGCTGGAACACTGAAAGGCTGTCCTGTGCTGAAGTGTCTTTTCTTATGTTGCTTCATCTGTCAAGTTTGGGATGAGGAAGATGATTTTGCTTAGCTTTACCTTGGAGTTAGCCTTACACTGCGTGTGAGGTTTACCAGACCTCAGTTCTGCTCTGGGGTGGGCAGCCTGGGAGCTCCTGTTTTGGGGGAACAGGATCACTGCTGGCTGCAATCAGGTGTTTTCTCTTGACAAAGTTGCTTGGGAGGTGGAGGTCTAGGCTTGCCCATATGAAACCCCTCTTTCAGAGCTCCCATGTGCTCTGGACACACTGATAAGCTGTAGTATGATGGGTCATTTTCTCTTATCCAGACCTGTTTAGTCTTGCTAACTTAAATCTGTGCTTGTTGGCTGGTCTGGGGCAGCTGGGTCTTAAGGTTACATCACTTTAACCTACATACAGCTGTGAGTGTGGAGACTAAGGGCCCAGTTTAGTACTGTGAGTAAATGCAGAACTAACATGAGAAATGTCATGACAGATTTGTTTATTGGGTCTGGAGAATCCCAGCTCCTTTCTAAAGGAGCTGATACAAATTTTTATTTGCATGTCCCTGTTAACAATGTTGTTGACCTCCAGTTGTAGACACACTGTACTGCAGATAATATGGGATTATTGAGTAGCTTCTTGGGACAGGAGCAAACTGTTCTAAAGCTGTGTACAGGGCAGGATAACTATACTCTGCTCTGGTTACTCATTAGTTTCTTAACAAATTTTTTTACTCTATAGTGAATATGTTTGTGCTTGGGGCACCCAAGTAAACCCACAACACAGAAGAACTTGTGTTGCTGAAGGGGTTTTACAGGTGTAGCAGCCTGCTATGTGGACTCCTGCTCTTGCATGGGAGGCTGAGTCCTCCTGAATATTCTAGTATTGGTCTGTTTATCTTATCTAGCTTTGTTATGCCTTCAATCTCAGCTCCTCTGCCAAATATGTAGCTCAAAATGTCCATTTGCAGCTTATGCTTTGATGGATCTAATACGGTTTTCCTCTAAATAAGATGTGTGAAGCAGTTTAATTCTTGGCCGAGAATTAACATGCTAATTGTCTGGAAAAGGTAGCAGATGAAGCTTGGCTTTAACAAGGTTTCAGTGTATTTTTAACTACATGTAACACTTCCTCTCAGTTAATTTCTTTGGCTGACTTTTAATTAAGTCCTGTCAGTTGGGTTTTTCTGGTGCCCAGGTGTGAAGTCCTGTTTACTTCCACTCTTGGGATCTTTGATTCTGCTTCCCTGCCTATATACATGTTGTTTGTGTAATTTATCTGAAATAAACTGTGCTGGAAGGGCATCAGATGCTGAGCCTGTATTGCAGGAGTCAAATGCTTGGTCAAATTATTTGCTGACTCCAGGATCTCCTTGGTAGCAACTCCTGCATTTGATATTTAATGGAATTAAATGATAAAAGTGTAGTGAGCCCATCACCAGTTGCAGGATAGTTGGCTAATGTTCCTGAGCTTCCTTGGAAGGCTGCAGATGGCTGCCATCTCTGAGCAGCAGGGACGTCTCCTGGAGAAGTTGCTACTCTGTCCATCACGACAAGGAACATCCTTGAGAGCCATGCATGGCTTAGTGCAGGGAGTATCCCATCAGTTTTCCAGGGAGTGGGCTGCAGTGTGATCTGGGGTGCTTAGGATCTCATCTGAGATGAGGAAACCTGTTGGTAAAGTATGTCCTGTGTAGACATGGTTTGCCAAGGCTGACCCCAACAGTCATGGAATGGCATGGGTTAGAAGGGATCTTAATGATCTTAAGGATCCCCAGTCAGGCTTTCCAGTTCTAGAACAGGTATCCTGGAAAATGCTCCAGGGACTGTGCTGCATGGCCAGCACAGGACAAGCTACTATCTTCAGCAGTAGAACATGGAGGTTTTGGGTTTCTTCAGGGTCCAGAATATTTCCTTAGGAAAAGACTGATAGTAATGGATACTGCCTACGCCAGCATTTTGTATCCTTGTGCCTTAGAGTTAATTGTAGTTATGTCTACTGGACCCTTTTAAACTAGGTTATTAGGATAATCTGTTTCCTGAAAGTTAGAGAAAATGCCTTGGGCTTTTAGTATGTGAAGGGCGCTTGGTGTGGGTCCACAGGTGAGCCCTTAAGAGGAAGTATTTTCTCTAATGGACTGAACCCAAGTGCCAGTGTTGGGTTATTCTTCTGTGACTGAGTGCCAACCCCCCTTTTCCTCCCCCATTTCTGTTGACTTGTCAAAACTCTTCTGCTGTGTCACTAGTAACTGGCCTGGTTTTCCAGAGCATGGAGGGTCTTTCCAAAAATGCTTCCTGGCCACTGAAGGTGAAAGGATGCAAGGCTTGCATGGGAGGTTGAATACACAGTGTCAGGTCTGACATGATGAATAGCAAGCTCAGGACTGTCTGGAAAGGTTTGTCTTGGCACTAAATCTGTAAATGGCTGGTTGATGAAATGGGTTCATCTAGAGTCTGCAGGTTTGGTGCAAAGGTAGACCTGATGAACTTGCCAGGTGACTGACCATTCCCACAGCCCTTTCCTTTGCTATGGAGCGTCTTTAATTTCTTAACTGGGAATTAAATGTTAATATTCAGCCCATGGTAACTACTGAGTTTTCTGGTGTGGAGAATCTTGTTCTCTTTGAAGGATATCTTTGCTTTCAGCAAATAACTGACCCAGGACACCACTTGTCCAAAGGCAGTGCTTAGAGCTGTCTGTCAAACCACTGCCTTCCCTCTGTCTGCAGAAGTTGGATGTGAGCTTCATGTGGTTCAAAAAACAAGTTGACAGGTTGACTCGTGCTACCCAGTACTGGTCTATTTACAGGGCTGGCAATGCCTACAATTTGTTCAAACATCTAGAAAATGCTAAAGTACAAATTCTCATTTGGAGGGATAAACAGTTCTTCTCTTTGGGAAGAGGCTAGGGATTTAGCTGATCCAAGGCTGGAGTGTTGGGTTTATGAAGCCAAAGAGGTTTGGTAGTGTAAATGCAGGTGCTAGAAGAAAAAAATTACATGGGACTGGGCTTTTATTGTTGTTGCAGCGGGGATTTCTGCAACATGTATAGATAGCAAGGCCCGTGGAAAGAAATAGGGACCGATTCTTGATAGATTTTTTAGCGATTTTTATTCTCCAGCCACATGGCCGGGGGGCTGACGAAGCACAGCGTCTTTAATTTCTTAACTGGGAATTAAATGTTAATATTCAGCCCATGGTAACTACTGAGTTTTCTGGTGTGGAGAATCTTGTTCTCTTTGAAGGATATCTTTGCTTTCAGCAAATAACTGACCCAGGACACCACTTGTCCAAAGGCAGTGCTTAGAGCTGTCTGTCAGACCACTGCCTTCCCTCTGTCTGCAGAAGTTGGATGTGAGCTTCATGTGGTTCAAAAAACAAGTTGACAGGTTGACTCGTGCTACCCAGTACTGGTCTATTTACAGGGCTGGCAATGCCTACAATTTGTTCAAACATCTAGAAAATGCTAAAGTACAAATTCTCATTTGGAGGGATAAACAGTTCTTCTCTTTGGGAAGAGGCTAGGGATTTAGCTGATCCAAGGCTGGAGTGTTGGGTTTATGAAGCCAAAGAGGTTTGGTAGTGTAAATGCAGGTGCTAGAAGAAAAAAATTACATGGGACTGGGCTTTTATTGTTGTTGCAGCGGGGATTTCTGCAACATGTATAGATAGCAAGGCCCGTGGAAAGAAATAGGGACCGATTCTTGATAGATTTTTTAGCGATTTTTATTCTCCAGCCACATGGCTGGGGGACTGACGAAGAACTGAGCAATCACGGGACAAGCAGGGTCCTCCCTGTGCAGGGGAATACAAAACAACCAATGGGGAACAAGATTGACCAGGGAGTAGGGAAACGCTGTAGGCCATGCCTCTACTTCAGGGTCCCCTCCCCCTGGACCCCATGCCAGGGGGGAGGAACCCCAACATATTGGGTTCTGGCTTGTTTTGAGGACATAGGCATAAGGCCGGAGACACCACTATTGCTAAAAGCTTTCTTTAGACTAGTATCTGGTAATCCTCAGTCTACATCAAGTTTGTCCATGTGCAATTTTGTAAGATTTTTGGGATAGCAAGTTCCTGGAGCTGTCGCCCCTTGGCAAGAATTGAGCAACCTGGTCTAGTGGAAATATTCCTGCCCATGGCAGGGCATTGGATTGAGATGAGCTGTAAATGTCTCTTTGAGTACATACCATTCCAAACCCAAAGATTTCTTTTACCCTTGAACAGGCAACTGGCTTTGTAGAAAAATGGAGTGGAGTTTATTCCTCACCCCCCATTTGGGGATTTACTGCTAGATTTTACAGCATGGGATTTCTGAATCTCAGTGCTTAGATACTCTAGTGTGGCAAATCAATGCATGGTGACAGTTTAACTCAACATATTCTCCTGTCTCACTGCAGAAACAGGAGAACTACTTGCTGGATTCATTCTTAATACTGCAGTATATTATCTTGTAAAGTACTGCCTCCAGCTCTAGCTCCTACTTCAACCTAGATTAGTGCTGTAGGTTCCAGTTTACTGGCAGTTGTAGTGGTATGATCTATCCCAGCCTAAAACTTGGTCTGCTTAGAGTAATTAATGCCCAACCCACTGCTGGGATTGTCTATGTAACATGGACTAAGCAGAACCAAGGGTCTGAACTAGGTGGTCTGGCTCTAGATTTAGACTGCAGCCTTTGGTGTGGCTCCCCCCTGAATACTGCCAGGGATGAGGCATCTGTGTTTCACCACCCTCATAGTAAAAAACTTCTTTCTTATCTAATCTAAACTGACCCTCATTCCTATGAAACAGATCCTTTACATATTTAAGGAATGTGTCAGTGAGAGTGTCTTTGTAGAAACTACCAAAAATCCTAGTGCCTGCTTATACCTAGAGAAGCTATTTTCAATCAGTTTCATTTGACTGAGTGTGAACACTTGCTATGGTATTACCACTAGCAGGGTCATATCTCATCAGCAAGGACCGAACCTCTTCAATGTAATAGCTTCTTTCATAGTCCTTCTAATAAAAGGCTGATCCTTAAACACAAAAGGAAATATGTAAATATATTTGATTTGTATTTTGGCCAGTTATTACGGTGCTTGTAAATAAAGTAATGAAGAAAAGTGAAGGAAGACCCACTTGCAAGTGCTTCTTTCTGGAGGCTGTTGAATATATTGTCAAAAGCTGCAGTGGGTGGTTCCTCATATAGAAAGCAAGTCTTTCACTTCAGTGTTTTACCCACTTTTGGTTTTCTCCCCACTTGAATATCTTAAGCTTCTTCAAGAGTGGCTTTCAGCTCCTTCCTTCTTATTTACTGCTTTAGGATTGCTGATAGTTTTCTTTACTCATAGAACTGTGGATCCTCAGGGCTGTATACTGAGGTGTTGCTCAACCAGCCCTTGGGCTGTGCTGAGTAAGGCTGGAGCACAGAGCTTACCTTGAACAGCACTGGGAGCTGTGCAACAGGCCTTTGAAGGGTGGATGAGAACAGCTCAGACCACAGCCTGGTGTCTGCTTGTGTGTGGCTTGAGGCAGCTGATCTTTATCTTATTGTGAGGTCATGGGGTTCCCTCTTACCAAACACCACTTCGAGGAACTGGCAGTTTGAGGTGAGGGTATGTGTTAGGAACATGTGTTAACATCCTCTGCATTTTTATGGTCAAGTGAACAGAGGCTTGCTCAGGTGGGAACTGGTGGTTACCCATTAATCCCTTTCAGTATTCTGAAAAAAGCTGGATGTTTGCAGATGGCAATCCTTCCTCTTCCAGGATGCTCAAACTCAATGAAAAATATTAGCTTTTAGCAAGCCTTTCTCTAAAAGCAAACTGCACATTTATCTAAAAAATCTTATAAAAAAAAGTTGAACTTGATGATCCTTCCTTTTATGATTCTATTTGAAAGGAAAAGTATTATTACCTTTGCTCAGTATGCAAATGTTACTGTATTTTTTTTTCTTTCCTTAGGCACAGGATCGGACATTCTTTCTGCTCTGCAGGATTTGTTCTGGCTATTGAAATCCAAAGCAGAGAAACAACTTCAAATCATCTCTGTGCTGCAATGGGTTCTCACTTTCCTTATCATGGGTAACAGCTTTTGGCCTAAAGCAAAGGGGTTTGGCTGTAATTCTGGAAAAATTTTAATGCAAAAATGTTAACTCTTACATAAGTATTAATTACTGGATGTGTACTGCAGCAGGGTAGTTCCTGGGGTGAGTGGTTATTATAAAACAGTTACATTGATATTTTCAACAATAAATGAGTTTTCCTGGCTCTAGAAACTCATAAGAGCTATGGGAAGACTGACTGATGTTTAGCTCATGTCTGTCTACCGTGCAAATGAGGCTGAAACAATTGGAAATGTCTTACCTGGCTCATTCATGGGAATATCCACAGAGATTTTTCTTAGAAGCAGCTGGTAACTGAAGTACCAGAGATGGGCAAGAAGTGGTTGTGTTAGACCAGTAAAAGAGTAAAGCCTGTTTGTCCCTGGGTACTTGGATTATGTGAAATCTCGGCCTGCTCTGCTCCACTGGATTGTTAATAATTAAACTGGAGAATAACTGCACTCAGCATCTGTCTCACTGTACCTTCCCAATTCAGTTTGTGCTAAAATGGTAATGTCACTTGTAGGCGGGATCCTTGGCACCCTGGTGGGATGGATGGCTGATGTAGAGCTGGTGTAACCTGTGGAAGATGTATGTAGCTGTGGGGAAAAAACCCTTGATGTGAGCCACAAAGACATCTTGGTGTTCATCAAGTCTGGTGAAGCAGCTGCCCTACTTGAAGATATAAGAGATGCCTAGAGGCACCATTAAGGGGAGGTTGAGGTTTTCCAGAGCTCTAGAGGAAGCTGCCTCAGCCCTACATAAGGGGTTTTTAGACAAATCCAATTTGATTGAGGATTAATGACATCAGGCTTTGACATAGATTCAAAAGGCAAGGGGTGTAAATGGTGACCAAAACCTGATGCAACCTTGTTTTCTTCTTTCTTGCACCTCTCCAGGTATTGCTTGCACTTTAATCCTCATGTACATACTGTGCACAGATTGCTGGGCGATTGCTGCTCTATATTTAGCCTGGCTGGTATTTGACTGGAATACACCAAAGAAAGGTAAATATTACAGAACAGATCATTGCTGTTAAAGTGTCCCTGTCTCCATATTTGGACAAAGAAGCACTTCCTTATAATGGATGACTTCCCTTCTTAGTGGGACTTGGCTGAATCACTGACCAAAAGCATTATTCAGTGAAGCATTTAAATGTCAGCCCTTGGCACTGCAGGTTTTATTGATGCTGAGGGCAATACAAAATTAACATTCACTAATATCTTGCCATTGCTGGCTTTTACTAGCATAAGGCACAGGTTCTTTCTGTAGTTCAGAAAGATCTAAAGATTCAAGACCTTGCTGTCCTCTCCAGCTCTTGCAAGGTTCAGATTATGATGTGATTATTAAGATGTAGCTCCTCTATGGAGTCAGTGTTGCTGCAAATTAAGCAGAAGACTTTATTTCAGAAAAAAACCCCAACCCTGTGGGAGCCAGCAGTGGTGACAAGCTTTGGCAACTACTTTTATAGCCAGATTAGCACAGTTCTCCATGGCCTCAAGATGACTGAAATCATCCAGGATTTTGGCCTTTCCCAAAGGTTGAATCTGAATGTTTCTAGTTTGAATGGTAGAGTTGTCTACTGTGAATTTGTAGTCAGGCCTTAATTTCCTTGAAGTACCTTATATTCAGAGCATGCACTGATTTCAGTGAATGATGCAGGTGTCCCACGTGGAGGAATGAAAGTGTTGATTTCTCTAGTGAGACAGCAAATGCTGAAGTCCTCTAGGCTTTTTGATGGACAACATGTGGAAAGAGCTTTAAAAGCATGATTCATTTTTCTCAACAGGGGGAAGAAGATCCCAGTGGGTGAGAAACTGGGCTATATGGAGGTACTTCAGGGATTATTTTCCAATAAGAGTAAGTAAAAGTTTAAGTGTATACCCTGGGATTTAACTGCTTCAGTGCCTTGTACTGGCACTAGTCTGTCTGTGACACTGAACCATAAGCAGGACATGGCTCAGTTACCATTGCCATACCATTGCTGCTTGTGGCAGCTGTGGTTAGAAAATCTGAAATGTATCACCAGTGGTGGCAAAGTGATTTCCAGAAGCTTCTGTTTCTAGTGGTCTTATCAGATTTCTGGAGGCAATCTGCAATCCTTGTTCATCTCTCCAGCTTCTGGAGACACTGGCACAGGTTGTCCCAACAAGTGGTGGCTGCCTCATCCCTCAAAGTGTTCAAAGCCAGGCTGGATGGGGCTTGGAGCAGCCTGGTTTAGTGGAAAGTGTCTCTGCACACAGGAGGGAATTGGATGATCTTTAAAGTTCCTTCCAATGCAAATCACTCTGTGATTCTCTTCTGTGCTGCAGCAGAGTCCTGTGTAGTGCCTGACCCTAACACTGTTCCCCTCTCATAAATCATAAAATACAGCCCAGTTCTCCAGTAACACTTCTGCTCTGGGATGTATTGGGCCAGAATATCTGGGACCCCTGTGCACCAAAAGCCTTAGCACTTCTCAGGGAGCAGTGAAATTTGTTCTCAAGTCTGTTTGCTTCGGAGAAGGGGGTTTTCCAGCAGTGGAAATAGCTTCAGTTCTCCAGCTTGTAACTTGCTCACCACATACTTGTATTTTTCCTGCTGGTTCAGACATGTTGCAGAAAGAGGACAGGGCTGCCAGGCTGCTCTGGGACTGCAGAATTAGCTGGATGACTTGGAAGGGAGCAGGGGTCAAAATTGTCGAGGAGGAAACTCGATCCTCTTTGGAAGGGCACACAGCTGAAAGGACTATTATGTAAGGTTGTTGGCAAGTTTTATTCAGCTTGAGTATGAGGAAGGGACTTTGATACGGCTTTTCAGCTACCTATCCCCAAGATAGTCCAGCCTCAGAAAGGAACAGGGAATCCAATTCCAGCAGGATGCCAAAGTGGCTTAGACTGCATTCTTCCTTTGCAAAGTCACTTGAACTCTCAGGGTGCCTGAACGTGCTGCTGGTGAACAAGCCTTTTGTTGTACTCCTAGAAACATAGAACCATTTAGGTTGGAAAAGACCTTTAAGAGCAAGTCTGACCATTAACCCAGCACTGCCAAGTCCACCATGAAACTTGCTGTTGTTAACAGGTAATTCTTGGCAAGCCTAAGTGTACATGGAAAAATTCACTATGCCTGCACAGGCTGGAAGTCAGCCTGGGTCTCATGGCTGACAGAGAACTGAGCAGGCTCTGCCGTTGAAGATGGGTGTCAGATTGTGTTGTGTTTTAGTACCAAGTCCTCAGTGCTGCACTAAACATTTGCTGCCTTGGATATTGCTGAAGTGGGCTCTGTTGTCCTGGTGACTTGATTCCAAAGTGTCACCTGTAGTGCTGGTTCTGCTGTTTCATCATTCCTTTAATGGCACACTTATCATTGTCTTCATGGAAATATGCTCTGCAGAAGCCCTGCAGGTCAGATCCACTGTGGATATTAAAAGTGTCAAACAGCTGGCTTGTTTAAGTAGGTTTAGAGATGAGATGGGGTAGATAAACTAAACTTTGCAGCAGTTTTTAGGTAAATACTTGCTAGTTCACATGGCCCATTTGTGAGAACTCCTTATGGGTTTCACCTTTGCCACTAAAGGGGAAGAGCTGTGCAAGGTTTATGGAGCCCACTGGTAGTTCACAGGCAAAGGGCAGAACATGAGGGCTGACAGCTGGGAGATGACTCCTGCATGTGTTTTGGGGGAACAGCCAGCTGGCTGCAGGGTTGGTAAAAGCTGCTACAGGGATCTTAGGGCAGAGAGGTGCTAGAGGTGGTTTTCTGCAGTTATGGGACTGATCTTACAGCATGAACAATGAATAATATCTCTGGGTATTAGGAATGGTACCAAGAACTGGAATGTCTTGGGCTTGAGTTTGCTAAGAGCATGGGAACTCCTGGGTTAAACTAGTTACCTGTTCTTGGTCAAGAGGGAGATGGGTCTACAGAGGATCACTTGTTTAAATGTTCTCTCTGCAAAAATCCCTTTTACTGGATCCTGATCTGTGTAATGGCTCAGCAGGGTTTGGTTTGTGTCCCTGGCTCATGGTTTGTCAGGGCAGTCCTCTGCTGCATGTGCCTCATCCTGTGCCATGTGTCCACTGAGCACTGCAGGGATGGATCACACCAGTGGCAGTCTCACTGGTGGCATTTGTAATGCTGAACTTGGCTCCTGCAAAGTCTGCACATACAGCTGTGGTAGCTGCATCCATACCTGCACAGGTACCACATGTGTTGGGCTATCAGCTCAGATTTAATTCATAGAATCACAGTACAGTTGGAAGGGACCTTAAAGCTCATTTCATTCCACCCCTCTGCCATGGTCAGGGACACCTTCCATTAGCCCAGGTTATTTCAAGCCCTGTCCAAGCTGGCCTAGAGCACTTCCAGGGATGGGGCAGCTACAGCTTCTTTTGGCAACCTGTACCAGGGCCTCATCACCCTCACAGGGAAGAATGTCTTCCTCTTTGGCTTGCTGTATTAGAGTAGCTGCATGAGAATCAAGCTCTGCTTTGATGTTTGTGCTGATTAGGCTGGTCTCACTGGAGTCAGCAGTGCCTCCCAGCCTGAAACACCAGAACTATTGTACCCATACCTGGAGATAGGTGGTCATGTTTTGTAATACCAGGTGGATTTGGAAAGCAGCCTGAATCTGGCTCAGTTATTCAGCATGAGCAGTGGTTGGCCACATTCTCTGGGGCTTCATGCAGGTGCTCTAACAGTAATAAGCTATTTTAGGGCACTAGAAGCTTAAGTTTGTCTGCTGGTTAATGGCTGGCCTTGTAAATAGTGCTTTAAGCTAAGCAGTGCATGAAGCAGCTGGGGAACATTCCAGTGAGCTGAGTCCTGGACCTGAAGCAACAGGTGAAGCCCAAGCCCTTGCAGGTGTATGCATGGTGCTGGACTGGAGCAGACAGATCCCAGCAGCCTCCTGAGCACATATGGCTGATCTGAGGATGTCATGCTGGGAGTGCCATGATTTAAAGGTTTTATTTAGGTAAAGAAGCTGTTACCTGAGCATGTGAGCATCTCCATGTGCAATAGGACTCCAGGTATCCAGGGCTGCAGACCTTTGCCTCACCTTTGTCAAGCTGTGAGCACTTCAGGTGTGTGGAGGGAGACTGGATGACTGCACTGGGGGAGTAGGAATCTGGCCAGAGCAGGAATTGCTGCTAAAAGTGTCTTTTTTTTCTTCAATTTTTCTTGTATTCTGTGTCTTGGCTAGCTTCCTGGAAAAGCTCCTCCTTAATTGTTGTATGTGAGTTACAGAATGGAAATAGAGGGGTTTGATTGCTGTGTCCTAACCTAGTGTAGTGGAAGGCATTCCAGCCCATGACAGGGGGTTAGAACAAGTTGAGCTTTAATGTCCCTTCCAACCCAAGCCATTCTGTGAATTTGTGATGTATATAATACTGGGAGCCTCGTGGGGGGTCTTCAGGTCCTGGCTTGCACTGCTGGGAAGGTAAGATGATTTCTTCCATAATGTTGCTGGGTGTGATGCAGCTAATTGCAGTTCTTGGGTTGTTTTGCAAGCTTACATGCTCATGAGAGCTGCTGCTTGGATCCTGCAGGATGAGCTCTGGTTTTCTGCTCTTTGCATGCTTCCATAGTCAGTGCTGCTCAGCTCCCATCCAAACAACTGATTTTCGTCCTGCTCTTTGGCTCCTGGTACTACTGCTGAGCAGCAGTAGTACTTCTGCAGTCCCCTTTCTCTACTGAATATGCCACTGTTCCTACAAATAACATTGACAATATGGTTCTTTAGCTGTATCTGGCACTCAAATATTAACACTTGTTTTCTTTACACTATTGCACTGGCTTACTGCTTCTATAGGCTGGCTTAGGTCTGTGCATAGAAATCTGTTATTATTAGACAGGTGGATGAACTTTGCTCCCAGAGAAACAGGTTTGGTCTCTTAACAGCAGCTCGGAACAGGTGTTAGTGCAATGGGGGGTGAAGGTTCAGCTTCACTCCCAGTACTGATTGTCCAGCTGGGATGCAGCAAGGATGTGCTGTCTCTGCCTTATCATGGGAGCACTGAGGCTCCAAAGAGCTGTGTGGGACTGGAGAAGACCTTGAATGTAAAAGGAAAAAACAGCTGGAGTTTCAGAACAGAGTTGCAATAGTGTTCAGTGACAACTACAGGAATTCCTTGGGGCAACCTGGTAACACCATTTGCTTCTCAAGGGGAGATGTTCAAAGAACCAGCAGTGAGTGATCAGCCTCCTGAAGAGAGCTTCTGGCATGGAATTATAGAATGGTTTCGGTTGGAAGGGACCTTTAAATGCACTCTAGTTCCAAAGCCCCATCTTGTGCACTTCACTGTCTTCACTCTTGCTGGAGTCTAAAAATCAGTGACTTACAGTACTTCAAGAATTCCTGCTTCTAGATTAAATTTAGGGAGAGATGAAGGTGTTGGCAGGTCAGACCCTCCTGAGGCTGAGTGTGCATTAGCAGATTCAAGACCTCCACTTGAAAAGAAGTGCCCAGCCCTGTCTGATGTCTGTTAGTCTTAGGTTCCCTGGCTTGACTTGAGTGGAAGAACACATAGAATCACTAAGGTTGGAAAAGACCTTGAAGATTGAGTCCAACTATTCCAGTGCCTTTTGGGAAATTTTTCCCTAATACCTAATCTAAACCTCCCTTGGTGCTACTTGAGGCTGTGTCCTCTTGTCTTGTCACTTCTTACCTGGCAGAAGAGACTGACCCTCATCTGCACCCCCCATGTTTACCTTCTGTGAGCCCCTGTGTTGTGGGACAGGTGTAGAGGGCAGTGGCAGCCTGCATGGGACAAACAGGGGAAAAGCATATATGTATGAATACCAGGCTAAATCTTAGCCTTCTCCCTTGCTGTTGGTGAGTTGGATCCTGCATACCCCTTGCCCACCTCCTGCAGTGGTGTGGGTGATTGATTGTCATGGGTATTGCCAACCCTATGGCTCCATAACAGGAGCTCTTGGAAAACAACCACAGCAATAAGACTGCAGCTTGGCTGGGGCTCCTATGAGGTATCCAAGCAATGGGCTCCACTGGGATCTGGGTGTCCTTGCATGTGGTGTAGGGGCTGGAGCAGGAGAATTCTTCTGTATGTGTGGCTCTGCCAAGATCAACATGCAGATGCCTCGTGCTCCAGAATGACAAGGACAAACCCTGTTTCAGCTGTCTGCCTTATAAAGGAGCTGTGCTTGGTGCAGGAGAGATAAGAGGCTTGGAAATCACCACCTTGCTCTGACAGGAGCTTTAAGGAGGAGTGTCTGCTACTTGTCCAGCCAAGCAACATGTGTCTGTATCTACCAGGCCTGGAGTCATAAACTCAGAATATTGTTTAGGTTGGAAAAGTCCTAAGATCATCAACTCTAACCATTCTGCCAGAAGTGCCAATCTCACCACTAACCCATGTGCCCAGGTGCCACATCCACACAGCTTTTAACTCCCTCCAGGGATGGGGAGTCCACCGCTGCCCTTTGCAGCCTGTTGTAGAAGTCTCTCTACAACTGAGGAAGAGCTTATAGATGGAGTGGTTGCTTACCATATCACTACTTTTTTTCATGGACAGTGGTGTTTGGTCTGTAGTCTGTGATCCCTGTGTGTTGTAACTGGTCAAGGGGGCAGCCCTTCTACCCTGGGAAATGAAAGCATAGCCATCTGCTAATTGGGAAAGAAGGGAAAAGGGATTAAAGGATGACTTGGTGTGATATAGGCAGTGAGGCTCTGCAGAGCTGTTGCAACCACAAGCCTCTGTGCCCTCTTCCTGGAGCTCTACGTGACTTCAAAGACAGAGGAAATTGTGCTGAACCTGCTGCTGCATCATGCCTGTATCGCAGCTGCTGTTTTAAATAGCACAGGAGCTGTAGCTTCATCTAGGGGCAAGGCTGAGAACAAGGAGGAGGGAATCAAGTTTCTTGGCATGCTGCTTTTGTGTGTTGCAATGGTACTTCAGCTCCCTGTAGCATGATCCAACAGAATGGACTTGTGTAGTGCCAAAACACTTCTTGTCCAAGGCAGTGGGGTGTGTAATGCTAGTGTGACATCTTGGAAATCTGGGGCTTTTTTTTTTCCCCCCTATGGGAACTGATGCAGAGTGGCCTTTGCATATGCAGTTTGAGAGATGGGGTGCCAAAGCTTCAACTTGTAGGTCTGAGAGCTGCTGGGGTCTTGCTGTTGGCAAAAAGTGGCACTGTTGCAGCCTGAAAAGAGGAGATTTTTAGATCAGATATTAGGAAGAGATTGACTCTTAGGGTAGTGAGGCCCTGGCACAGGCTACCCACAGAAGCTGTGGCTGCCTCATCCCTGGAAGTGTTCAAGGCCAGGTTGGACAGGGCTTGGAGCAACCTGATCTAGAGGAAGGTGTCTCTACTCATGGCAGAGGTTTGGAACTGGATGATCCTTAAGGTCCCTTCCAACACAAAGTATTCTAACATACAGGAAAAAAAAAGAAATTTGATCTCTATTTTTGTAGGATGATGCAGCAGCCCTGCTGTGTTTTGTGCTGTGGGCTCCCTCAGACTGCATGTGTACTGCCTGGGGAAGATGCTCTGACACATGGCAGTATTGGTACCAGGGAATGGGTTGTTCCGTGCTAGCTAAGACAATTGTAGAGAGTCTCCATGCTGTGCAAACAGAGGAGCAAATGGTTAGGAATATTGCACAGCCTGAAAACAATATGATCACAACTCCTAGAGCATGTCCTGCAGGAATTGGAGATGGCTTGAGGTGTCTCATTTACCCTTTGGCATGTAGGCCAGGGCAGAACCTCTTAAAAGGAGGGATTGTTTCCAGTGGTTACCACCCTTCTGCACATTTTCCCACTTGTAAGGTGGCCAACAGGCGCATTAACTGGTTGGCTCTTTTTTTCAGGCATTTAGTGAACTTGCTTCTGCTATGAGACAGTGATGTTCATGTTCTTTCCCCCTCATACTGGGATGTGAGCCACTAATGTGCTGAGACAGGGCCTGGAAGGAGGCATAGCTGTGGCTACAGGACTGAAGAACTTGGTCGGTTTGGGCAAGAGGTGTGTAAGAATTCCTTAGGAAGGAGTAGAGCAGCAAAAGGCCCAGGCTGCAGCAACCCAAGCCCTATTCCTGCTTGGCTGGCAGGCTTCTTGTGTCTGAGATCAGCCTGTTTATCCTGCTCCCTTTGTTCGGGAGGCTGTTCCTACCAGAGCCTCTGAAATCCAGAAGCACCCAGACATGAGCTCTTAGGCTGTTCTCCCTGGTGGGAAGAGAGACAAGAACTGGGGAATATGACTTTTTTTTTGCTTCTCCCATTTTTACTTGAAAATATCCATCTTCAATTGAGCTCTTTTTTCTTTCCTAGCTGGTTAAAACCCACAATCTGCTGACCACCAGGAATTACATTTTTGGCTACCATCCACATGGCATCATGGGCTTGGGTGCCTTTTGCAACTTCAGCACAGAGGCCACAGGTGTCAGCCAGAAATTCCCTGGGATCCGACCGTACCTTGCTACCCTGGCTGGGAACTTCAGGATGCCCATATTGAGGGACTACTTAATGTCTGGTGGTAAGCACAATCATACTGTGCCATTTCTGCTCATGCCCTTGCCTCTGAGCTGTCTTCACCTCTTTCAAGTGAAAAGCTGTGTTGGAAGCTCAGGTAGCCACTTCCTGCTGGTAGTATCACCCAAACATTGCTTTCATATAGTTGTCAAGAGGAAGCTATGAATAAATGTGAGAAATCCTGTCTAGTGGAAGGTGTCCCTGTCCATGGCAGAGGGTTGGAATAGGTGGTCTTCAAGGTCCCTTCCAACCAAAACCATTCTGTGATTCTGTGAATATGACTAGTTTGGGCTGCAGGGACTGCTGCTCCTCTGTGTTCATGCTTAACTCTAGGATACTCTTGTCCAAAGGCATAGTAAAGATACCTGACATCTGTAGTTGTAGAAGGTGGAGACATGGAACAAAGTTGTCCAAGTTGTTGTTACAAGGTACAGGAAGAAGTTGCACTGACTGAAAATACTGAGTAACCATGGCCAGCTCAGCTCCTGGTCTCACTACCACATGACTTGTCACACATCTGTGTTTTGTGGTGGTGGTGGATTCTGTCTCCACCCAACTGCACTGCTGGGTGCCTGCCAGGGTAAAGATTCTGAGGTATTGCATGGTTCCAGCTGTTCAGAGAGCCCCTTCCCTGAATGTATTCCTATAGATGGATCACACGGATTATGCAGTGATGTAAGTGTGCTGAATTACATTAATAGGTCTGTTTTAATGGAGTCCAGGATTTTAATGCTTGGGGCTTGTAAGTTATGACTGGGCAGAGGAAGCAGATTTTAAAATATCAGTAAAGTGTTCTTGCACAGCCTGAGCTTCCTTTTTGGAGTGAGGATGCCTGTCAATTAGATAGAGATGAGGGAGTAATACAAAGACCATGAATTGAACAATCTAGGAACCTGTTTGCTGTTTCTGTAACTGATTCATCAATAAATGACTTTAAAATAGATATCTTAGTAAGTACCACGCCTGGGAAGATGACAGGAGTAGCTGTACCTGACTCTGACTTGTTAGAATTGACTATTTCTGAGATTACTGTCTTAACTGAGGGAGAGAGAGACTAACTGGATCTGGTGCAGAAAACGTGTTTGTCCCTATCTAGAAAGGGCAGTATCTCAAGCTGGTTTTTATCTTCCTGCACTGGTGTTAGTTGCTGTGTGAAGTCCATAATTTGGGAATTCACAGAACAGCAGCACATGAGAAGTTGGGATCTGCTTTCCAGTCCGTCACATCTGCAAATTTAGTTGTTGCCTAAGTTTCCATGCAGCCTTTCTATATTTAAAAAAACCATCTTCAATCTGTTCAGTATGACTGGCAGACAAATCTTGTGGCCAGCCAGAGCTGCTTTCTCCTTTTTGGAAGGAAGGTGGGAGTAAACACTAGCAATGTCATTGCTGGCTTGGCTATCCCTGAGTGTTGTGCTTCCTCCGTTCCTAGGATCTAATCAAGACTACAGATGTGATGAAGTTAACCTTCTGAAAGCCATAATTTGTCTTCACTTTTCTATCCTAGAACTTAAGGGTTCTGATAAAAAGGCCTTAACATCACTTGGAAAGTACTGATAATTCCCTCAATCCTTTTCTCTGTGGATGAACCACTTCAGGTGAAATTATAACAAATCCTAACACTGTACCAATACACACAGTTGGTTTACAAGTAGTAAGAATTCTTAATTTTACAGCCTACTAGAGGTTAAGGTATAGCAGGGATCATATAACGCATGAGGAGATTACCAGAAAAACCTGTATACTGTGTGAATGTGCTGAAGAGCAGAATTTATCTATTGCAACTTGTCTCCATGTCTCATTGCACTTTCTGAAGGAACGATTTGGTGCTTTGAGCAGCAGTAATCTCCTCCTTCTAACAAGCGTGAAAGAGCTGAACATAAATCTGTTGCCAGGCCTGTGTAGCCAGCATGAGCCTTGGTGTGGAGAATGGGAGAAGGTTGAAAGTTGGAGCAGTGAGTATAACCTGAGCCTTTCAGAGGAAAAACGGTCACACTTGATCTGTTCCAAGTGTGGTCTGCTCTGTTCATATCTGGAGCTGGGATAGGTGATGACCCTGGTGCCCAGATAGATATCAAGGCTAGCAGACTTGTCCTGTCTAAGCCCCCAGGGCCTGTTCATCATTTAGTTCTTGGCTCAAGTAATGGGCAAAAAAATGGCCATGAGATGTGCAAAATCAGCTTCTAAGATTAAATAGTGTAATAGGGCATGACCTAAAGTACTCAGATCAGATGTGTTGTGTGATGGGAATGTAAATGCTGGCATCCCACTTCTCCTTGGCTTATTCTGGCCAAAAATGAGAGGCAGGAGCAAGCTCAGACACCAATTGTAGGATAAAAGCAAGAGTTTAAAGAGCAGACAATCAAATTTCTTCACATTTTTAGAGCAATACAGAGGGAATTAAAGATGCTGTCTTGGGGTTTTCATTTCCCTGGAGTGGGGACTGATGCTTTAGGGCAGAGATTGCTTACTAAAGCTGAAGGGAAGTCCTGCTCTTTCCAGTGTGGTATAGTGGGAAGGACCTTTCCAGACACTTTCCTCAGAGTGTGGACTTATGTAAACACACTGTCCCATACATCCTTTCCTTCCCAGGACAGCAAAGGATTGCAAGAGCTTCATGTTATTTCAGATCTGTCTTAAAGGTTTATCCATTTATTCTTTTTGTATCACTAAAGTATGCTCCTGCATCTATTCTACTACCTAATCTTGCTGAGGAATTGGTCAAAATCAGACACTTTTATCCATCAAAATAACATAACTGCTTTCTTTCTCACTAAAGGTAAACCAAATCCTACTGTAAAGTTTACATGGAGGGAGGATGTCTAACACCAATACCTTTGATATCACTAGGTACAGAAAATCCTTGCTGAAGTCTTTTGATAAAGGGAAATTTTTGAGAGCTGATGTTTGTGGAGTTTATGACGAAGTCTAGTGCTGCCAGGTCTATGAACTGCTAGTTTAGTTAAGGAACAGGTTGCCTGCTAATACTACCCTCTCTGACCACAGGGAGGTTTGACATCTCAACTTGCAGTTGAGCCATAAACTTTGTGCTGTAAGTATGAGGAGATCCTGAAGTCACCAGCCAATCATGTAACGTGACCCTTGTGTCTGTCTCCTTGATCCAGGTATATGTCCTGTGAACCGTGATAGCATAGACTACATCTTGTCGAAGAATGGCAGTGGCAATGCCATCATCATCGTGGTTGGAGGGGCAGCAGAGTCCCTGAACTGCACCCCAGGGAAGAACTCTGTGACACTAAAGAACCGGAAAGGATTTGTGAAACTGGCCCTACGGCATGGGTAAGGGGCAGCCTCAATGCTGGAGCAGTACCGCTACCATGCAGAAGGTGCTTTTATGTGAACAACTTGGGCTAGGTGAAGATGTCCCTGCTCAATGCAGGGGGATAGGACTAGATGGCCTTTAAAGGTCCCCTCCAGTCCAAACCATGCTGTGGTTGGTTCTGTTCCCTTGGAGGGATTCTCCTTTCTGCAGTTTTGCTGTGTTGTGTGGATGTTTGCCCAGAGTGCCAGGCATGAGTGTCCTTTAGCTTCTGCCCCTGAGCAAGGTACAGGGGTAGGGGGATCCCTGGGACAGCAGGAGGCTTCCAGGGCAAGGAGAGGCAGGTGTCAGTAACCTGCATGGGGTGATGACCTGTGCAGTCCCCCTGATCCCCATGTGTCTGAAAGGAGATGTCCATCAAAAATAGGAGTTGAGTATATATGGAAGCATGTCTAGTGCCTGACTGCACAGTGTTCCACAGGCATATTGTCAGTACAATTCTCTTGTATGCCTTCAGAGTATATCTATTATGTCATGGCAAGTCTGGCTGGCTTACGTCAGTACCTTGTGCTGCAAAAAAACCTTTGGGCAATGTATCAGCAGCTGTGCAACCTGGCAGAACACACAGCAGCAAGTGTGGGGCTCTCCAACCGTGGTCATATGAACACGCATATGACAGTCCAGGGGGTGGGGTCCTGACATCTTTCTGTCTTTCTAGAGCGGACTTGGTTCCCGTCTACTCCTTTGGGGAGAATGAAGTGTACAAGCAGGTGATCTTTGAAGAGGGTTCCTGGGGAAGATGGGTTCAGAAGAAGTTCCAGAAGCACATTGGCTTTGCTCCATGCATCTTTCATGGCCGTGGCCTCTTCTCCTCTACCACCTGGGGGTTGTTACCTTACTCCAAGCCCATCACTACTGTTGGTAAGGTTTTGGTATAAACATGCAGTGTGCCTCTCTAGGTAGCAGAATACTTGAGTCTGTGCTGTACACCTGCTGTAGTTGGAGTCTTGGCTTTCCCTTCTATATAAAACCTTCCAGCAAAACTGAGAATGAGCTAGAAGAGTTTCCAGAGGTTACAAGCCTTCAATCATGTTCTGCTTCTACGCAGTCTTGCAAGAGATCTCTTTCTGGGGGGAAGAGGCTGTATCTCTACTTTCTTTGGCCTTGGGTAGCTAAAGTCAGAAGCAACCTGGCCCCCATGCTCCTGGAACTGGCCAGTGGGTTGCTGTCTGACAGCTGAATCTTAAAGCCAACTCTAAAACTTGGATTTGAGTCTTCCAACCCAAAGCAGCGAGGCTTTGAGGGAGGGGGGACAAAATGGTCAGCTTTGCCTTTGTGGTGTGTATAGGGGAATACATAAGAACTGACTCCTGGCTTCTGTTAATTGAGGAGGGATTTATCACTCTGCTGTAAACAGAAGGGGGATTTCCCAGCCACCTTGGACAGTAGAGGCATTTGTGTAGCTAAAGCAAATCTGGTATTGCTGCAGATGTGATGTGCGTCCTTGTGGTGGGACAGTTACGCTTCAGAGCCTTGTAAAAACTGGGAGGAATCAGGCAAACCTCTGCTATAATGGCAAACTGTGCTGTGCCAGAATGGATGTGCTGAACTACGATAGCTGTGTCCATAGAGGACAAATATCCAGGTTGTGGAAGCATTTAATCTAATGTGGATTTGTCCCTTTTTTTATCAGTTGGAGAGCCCATCACCATCCCTAAAATCAATAATCCATCCCAGAAGGATGTGGACTTCTACCATAGCATTTATGTGGACTCCCTGATCAAACTCTTTGACAAATACAAGAGCAAATTTGGCCTGCCAGAGACTGAGGTCTTGGAAGTCAACTGAAGGCACTGGCTCAGCAGCACCTCCTTCTTTCAGAACCAACAAATCTTTTCCAGGAGTCCACGTTGTCATTGTGTACTTGAAAGCATGTGTGGGTGTATGTATCCTTTAAAGCAAGTGTTTAAAGTATTGCTAGACCACTTTTAAAAATAATAAAGGCTTTGCTTTAGAGAAATCCCATTACAAACATCTTTTTATACAAAAAAAGCACAACTCCCCATTGTTGGATTGCGAGGATTTGGATGGGGTAAATGATTGCCTTTGTAATCTGCTATATAATGCTGTTGGATGACCAGCAATGGATTAGAAACATTCCTACAGATACTGTACCCACTAGCACAAGCTATTTTGGGAGAGTAGGATCCATCTGGTTTTCAACCTAAAAAGCAGCAGGTTGATTTGAGCAGCGTTGCAGTTTTACAGGCATGTTGCACAAGAGCCCTGTTGACCCATTCTTATGTAGCACAAGGGTATTTCTGCTTTGGAGAAGCCCATTCTGAAAGTACAGTTGGGCTGCCAACCCCCCTGGTGTGACATCTATGACAGATGATGCAGGAAACCAAGTGGGAAGAATTGGGTGAACCTTGATCCATAGTGTAGTGGATGATTTTGTGGTTGTAATTTCACCAGTGTATTTGAAATGTCAGTTTAGAAGCAGGTATGTCCCATGTGCAGAGGCTTGTAGCTGGAAATATGAGACTTCTTCATAGCCACACTGCTCCAAGGATAAGCTCTAGGAGCAGTGGGATGGTGCATTTGTGTAGCCCTGGTGTTGCAGACCTTCAGGGTAGCCCACAGAGGGAAAATGCAGTGGGACTATTGATGCAAGTGCTTTGGATCCCAGAAGTATTTGGGGAAATCTAGAAGTAACTTCTGGCCAAAGACGGCTTCTAATTACTCCATCCAGTGAATGTAAAGGAGTAGCCTTTGCACACATAGGGTCTAAAGTGACCTACTCTTAAAAGTATTTACAAAATTTTTATGTGGATGTTAACACTGCTTGTAGTGAGATTTCTTCAGAGTACAGTTTATGTATAAACCTGAAACATTGCACTACTTGCATGTCTGACCTGCCTTTTAAAGCATTCAGTTGAGTGTGTCTTGAGCTCTGAAATGTGCCTTTCTTCCATGCAAGAGGATGGTACTTCACATTCCTGGAATCTTGCCTCTAAAGACAAATGTTCATCTGTCATATTTGATAGATTATTGTATTACAGAGTATCAATTTTTGTACAAATTTCTAGAAATAAACTTGGGCAAAAATAGTGGGCTGCTTTGGTCCCTTCAGTGTTGCAGGGTGTGTGGCTGGTATTACAGCAATAGTTTGTGTGATTGCAGTTATGCCTTTTTTCCTGTGGGGAAAAAAAAATGGTTTGTCTCTCCAAAAGCAGACTCACACCAAAATTGCGATCTCTGGAAGTGTGTAGTGGTGGACCTGGAAGAGTTAGATTAAGGGTTGGACTTGATCTTAGAAGTCTTTTCCAACCTTAATGATTCTGTTCTACCATCTGCATTCTCCCTGCATGTGCAGCCAGGATGATTTAAGCAAATCTTTGTGGTTTAAGATTGGGGTTTTGCCTGGGAGTGAACAAAGAGCTGAGGCAGCCTCCATCTGTGGACCTCCTTTACTGAGCAAATAGAGAAAGCTCATGCCCTATTGCTGCTTACAGCAAATTACTTTGGGTTTTGTTGCTCCCTAGAACAGAAAATGCTGGATTGCATCCCCAGTCTTCAGGTGAAGAAATCCTTTCAGCCCCCTCCACTACTTAAAATGGGGCTTTATAAAAAAGAGTGACTTTTCTATACAGAGTGTTTAGTGATAGGACAAGGGCCAAATAATAACCTTTATAAATAGGCAATAAACCTAATAGAGGAAAGATTTAGATTGGATATTGGGAAGAAATTCTTCCTTGTGAGGGTGGGGAGGCCCTGGCATAAGCTGCCCAAAGAAGCTCTTGCTGCCTCATCCCCAGAAGTGTTCCAGACCAGCAGCCTGGTTTAATGGAAGGTGTCCCTGCCCCATGGCAGGGGAGTTGGAATGAGATGAGCTTTAAGGTCACTTCCAACTCAAACTGCTCTGTGATTATTCTTGTCAGAGCCCCCAGGATTCTACTAGTGGAAGTGCAAGGTGCTCCAGAAATAGCTCACAGTGCTGAAAAGTTCATGTGGGCTCTTCTAGTAACAAGGGAGGGTTTAACCTGTTGTCTTTGGGCTGAAGCTGGCCTGTGAGCCATGGAAGCGATCTATCAGTGCTGGCTGACTTTCACAGCCTGACAGTGCTGTTCTCCAAGGCGAAAGCCAAACTTACTCTTTGCCCTTTTCAGGCTTGGCCAATGGAATTTGAAAGTCTCCTGTTCAGGAAGATAAACCTGGTGTGTTGCCTGGTTCCCCTTTTTCTCACCCCTAGTAGGATTGATTTGTATCTCTGTTTTCTGCTAGCTGACATTAAGGTAATGACAGAAGTTATTTCCAGTGACTTCTCTGGAAATGCGTAGCAAGAGAAGCTCTGCCTAAGCCACTTGTGGCAAGTCACTGGAATCCACCTTGGAGGATTCCATGAACTGGAGGAGGTCAGTTCTTGCAGAGCTTTTTCCAAGCAAGGTTTTAGATTATCAAGTTTTAGATCAAAGCATAGCTGCAGACTGCAAATCCCCCTAACACAGAGCAGGGGAGAGAGTTATTTTAAACAAGGCTTCATTCCTGCAAAAAGGGATATACTAATGAATATCCTGTGATTTTCCATACTGCAAGGTTGGACCAGCTGTACCCAATTCTTGGCTGTGCTGGAAGTACTATTAGTTAAAGTCTAACATGAGATTGACACTGAACATTGTTCTTTTGCTATCTAACACCAGTCTATGAAAGGGGAATTTTTGTCTGATCTCAGCTTGTACCCAAGGTACTAGCCCAGGGTGTCTCATACAGTAGTGTGCAGAAGGCCAAACACATCCTGGGCTGATCCCACAGTGTGGGCAGCAGCTCAAGGGAAGTGATCTGGCCCCTTTGCTCATGAGGCCCCACCTGCACTGCTGCCTTTGAGTCCCCAGAAAGACATAGACCTGGCAAGTCCAGAGGAGGCCACGAAGAGGCTCTGAGGGCTGGAGCCCCTCTCTCTGCAGACAGACTGGTAAAGGTGGGGGTGTTCAGCCTGGAAAAGAGAAGGCTCCAGGGAGACCTTAGAGCCCCTGCCAGTGCATAAAGGGGCTCCAAAAGAGCTGGAGAGGGACTTTAGACAAAGGCATGTAGGGACAGAAGAAGGGGGAAATGGCTTTGCCCTGACAGAAGGGCAGGGTTAGATGGAATATTAGGAAGAAATTCTTCCCTGTGAAACAGTGCCACAGGTTGCCTACAGGAACTGTAGCTGCACCATGCCTGGAAGTGTTCAAGGCCAGGTTTGATGGGTCTTGGAGCAACCTGGTCTAGTGGAAGGTGTCTCTGCCTATGGCAGGGGCTTGAAACTGGATGATCTTTAAGGTGCCTTCCACTTCAAACCATTCTGTGATTCTATGAACTTAAGCATTAATAGGAGTTAAAATTATCACCTCTGCCTTTGTGGTGATAAGCATTAGAACAGGCTGCCCAGGGAAGTGGTAGAGTCATGATCCCTAGAAATGTTCTAAAAGTTTGTGGCTGTGACTCTTGGGGACAGTGGGTTAGTGGTGGCCTTGGCAGTACCAGGTTAATGGTTGGACTTGATCTTAGAGGACTTTTCCAACCATGACAATTCTGTGGTTCTATGAGTATGCTGTGTGTTGCTGGGACAGTGTCAGGATGGAATTGCTGTGCTTTTGCTGCCTTATCTAGGTCACTCCCCTTGGCTGAGACAGGCTGCTGTCCATGATAGGCCAGCCCTGATAAAACTGTTCTTAGAATCTCTTTTGAGAAATTGGCATCTTTGCTTTCCTGTGGACCTGTCTTGCCTTTAGCTCAGCAACTTCTCCTTCCTCTGCTTTTGTTTAGCATGAAGTATATTTGCACTTGTCTGGTTCTTTAAGATCTTCCTGTCCTCCTAACATTCCTCATTATACCTGCAAGAGTCCTGGTAAATAGGTCCCTCATTACAGGCTGGAAGAAGGGACTTGCCACTTTCACCACTTTTTCCTCATGTGTTTATACATAGTTACTGTCCTATTTTGTCATCTTTGCCTCGAATCCGAGCTCTCCCTCTGGCAAACACAACAAAAGGGTACATGACTCAGTTTATGGAAAAGGCATGGCAGTTGGATGCAGGCCACCTGCAGTGATTTAACCCTTCCTTGACTGCCAGCCATAGAGCATCCTGAGTATGTTACATGAATCCTGGGTTAAGTTTTAAGCCCTTCATGATAAGAAGGACATTGAGGGGCAGGAGTATGTCCACAGAAGGGAATGGAGCTGGGGAAGGGGCTGGAGTGCCAGAAGTGGCTGAAGGAGCTGGGTGGGGCTCAGTGTGGAGAAAAGGAGGCTTGGGGGGCACTTTCTCACTCTCTACAACTCCCTGACCAGGAGAATGAAGTCAGGTGAGGGTTGGGCTCTGCTCCCAGGGGACAAGGGACAGGGCAAGAGGAAATGGCCTTAAGTTGCACCAGGGAAGGTTTACATAGTATATTAGGGAAAATTTCTTCACTGAGAGGGCAGTCAGACATTGGAACAGGCTGCCCACGGCAGTGGTAAAGTCTCCATCCCTGGAGGGATTTAACAGATGTGTGGCTGTGGCACTTGGGGACATGGGTTAGTAGTGGGCTTGGTATGGAATGGTTGGACTCAATGTCTTAGGGCGCTTTTCCAACCTTTATGATTCTGTGGGTTTCCTCAGCTGTTTTTTCCCACTCTGTGAAGCAGAGCAGCATTGTTTCCTACAGCACCAGCTATAAAGGTGGGATGTCACCAGCTTGCTTTGAGCCCCTCGTTAATTAACGTAGCTTAAGCAGAATAATGCTGTTTGTAGTGTGTACACGGCTATTTTTTTGATTCAATGTGGAAGCAGAGCTGGGTCTAATGGAAGAGATTAAAAAAAGAAACAGAGAGGACGTGCTGCCCTCATGAGGTGCCTGTCAGTAACTCCATGATAATGAAACAAAGCCCCCAAGCATTTTGGGGAAACGCCAAGTAGCAATGCCAAGAAATACAGACTGGAACGGCCTTCTTTGAGGAGGTGGCAGAGACTAGAAATGGATGCATTACCCTCTGGATAAATATTTTGTCAATTTAGCCCAAGCAGCAGTACCACATAGAATAACAAATGATTTTCTACAGTGCAAATTCTCAAAGCTTCATGCTGTAAAATGATCCCCTTGAAAATGATTCTATCTGGCAACAGCTTAGACAAATGAAGTTTTTCCATTTAAAGAAAAATTCATACTATCACAAAAATAGGTATTTTCTTGCCTGCTTCTGCCAGGTATTCAAGGGACCACATTAGGCAGCTGAAAGGGCAGGAAAAGAAAATGCTAATGTAGGGATTTCTCTATTGTGCTTTGTGGTTATCTTTTCTTTTCTCAGCTGGGGTTTTTGTGGGTGAACATGTTTTAACAGGCTGTAAAAGGCCATAAGATAAGCCTGGTGGGAATTTGAACTCCATTCATGGTCTGATTATTTACTGGTTCCCTGGCTCCTCTTAGATCTGATCCACACTTCTAGCTAATCATACATTGGGAATTTTTTCCCCCAACAGTTTTTAGCTTTGCTCTGTGCTTTCTGCTGTGCTTTGATCAAGGTGACACAGTGCAGGCACAAGCACCTTCCTGCCACATTTGACTGAGCAATTATTAGCCTCTGTGCCAAAATCTCATACTGACATTGAGTGAAATCTTAGCAATGGTTGAATTTGATGATCTGAGAGGTCTTTTCCAACCTAAATGATTCTGTGATTCTATACCTTTATGTAAGTAGGCTGTATAGCACCAGCAACCATAGTACCCATCCATTTTTCTTCCTTGTCACATCAGAAGGTCTGGATGTCCCAAATTCTTTCTAAATGGATGTACAGATTTCATCAGTGAAGAGTCAGTCAGAACATTATGACCTACAGATGATACCTTATAAGTATCAAAGATCAAAAAAGTCTTGATGGTTTGGTATAATGGCATTCTATTGTCTGGGAGATGCTTATAGCCAATCAAAGTACAAAGTTTTGGTACAAATGCTGTCCTGGGGAGGCTTAACAGCCAGTAGGCTCCCATTCAATGGGTGTACTGATTTTTTGTTTTCTTATGTATATTTAGCTATCATCAATAGATCACCCTGCAGAAACTTTTCATTCAAAGGGCTTTAAAGGTCTCTATAAGTATTCCAAAGAAGGATTTACTTTTCCCATAGATGAAATGCAGCCACTTCTGGAGTGGAAAGCACGACCATGATGCATCAGATTAAGTGATAAAATCACATTACCACCTCTGCAAGATGAAAATGCAGGTGCAGTAAAGGGAGAGTCTTTATTTCAAGCAGAATTCAGAAATAAATTTCCTTCAGGGACTTCTGGTAATGTGTCAGGAGATTATTTCATGACTGTACTTACATGGGAGCTTAGGAATTTCGCATCTTGTTTGGAAGACAGTCCTTGCAGCAGCCTGCAGTCCCAGTGCTTATTCAGTTGTGAACCACTAACCTTTGGCCTTGATCTACCCACTGAAATCAGAAAGCATCTTCTGGTTGATATACATGGGCTTTTGATGTAGGCCCCAGTAGTAATAACCACTTTTAAGTGGGTGGGTGTGATGGACCCCATGTGCTGTTCTCCTTCATTTAATTGCCATCTCATTTAAAATATATTTAGTTTCATAGAATTACAGAATCATTTAGGTTCTAAAGCCCTTGAGACCACTGAGCCCAACTGTTCCCCTAGCACTACCCAGGCCACCACTAATTCATGTCTCTAAGTGCCACATCCACGTCTGTTAAATCCCTCCAGGGGCGGGGGCTATACCACTGTCCTAGACAAACTGTTCCAGCTGGATGACTATTTCCATGAAAAATTTTTCCCAATATCCAACCTAAACCTCCCCTGACACAACTTGAGGCCACTTCCTCTTGTCCTGTCCCTTATTACCTTCGAGAAGAGCCTGATTCCCATCTGGCTCCACCCTCCTGTCAGGGAGTTGTAGAGAGGGAGAAGGGCCCACCCGAGCCTCCTTTTCTCCAGGCTGAGCCCCCCCAGCTCCGTCAGCCGCTCCTTGTCACACTTGTGCTCTAGTTCTTTCGCTACTTTCCATATTCCATTCACAATATATATTTAAAACATATGTTTCAATCTGAGAAGGAAGCTTTTTCCATGTAAATAATAGCCCTTCTAAGCACCAGGAGAGTAACAGATATTCTAAGCATCATTTGCCCTCTAAAGCACCAGGAGTCCTCTTCTGTGTCCTGCATGGAAATTATCTAATGGTTATGAGCTGACTTGAAAATGTCTTCTACTGAAAGTGGATCTCCTCTGCACACATAGTGTGACCAGAGCAGCTTGATGGTGTGTTAAAAACACAATGAAGTGTCTCTGTCTGAGGTAGGGTTTATCTATATTGGGACACTCAGGAAACTTACGATAAATTAATTAAATCAGTTTTAATACCCCCACATTTATGCAGCTGATGGTGATGGTAAAGTGCAAACAATAGCCAGTTGCAAATTAATACAGCTCCCCCTGGAGTTTGTTGCATGTATTACTATTAATTTGAAACCAAGGGGCTCCCCATTGAAGAGATATGACCTTTACTGTACTTTTCACTGGGAGCTTCGGATACATTGCCTAGGGATGACCAGAACACCTTAGGTATCTGCAAGTGTCTTATAGCAGTTCAAAATAACCTCTGTGAAGGGAGCAAACATATTCAGCTGCAACTAGAAATACAGACCCTAAGAAATACAAACCCAGTCTTTTGTGTTACTTGCTATTGCTTGAGCATCTTGATCCCTTCCAAGGCAAAGCTAAACAAACTCTTTTAACCCCACATCTGTGGCTGTAAATTACATTATTTAATAAGCATTTGGTGCAGAATTTGTCCTTTTTCCTCTTTAAATAGCTCACAAACTTCAAGTATTTTGCTCTGCATGTGGAATCCTTCTATCAATAAGTGAAGTATGTTGGCTCATTGGAGTGATTTTGCAATGATCTCATACCCAAATAAGAAGTATATTTGACCCAGTCTGTGGCAGAAGTAGGAATTGTTAGCCATAAGGTCATTTGTTCCTTTTCCAAAGGTTCTACCATGACAAAATTTGCAATAAAGTATATTAAATAATATCTGTAATAACTTGTAGGTGGTTGTCTTGGTTTCGAAAGACAGGTGTCTGCTAAGGAAGGCAGAAGCCTCCCTTGAAGTGGCAGATGTAACCCCTTTCCCTCTGAGTTATTATAATTTTGAAAAATCAAGGGCCTTTAGGCAAAGATGTGGGAAACAGGAATAACAGCTCTTTACTATTATATATATATATAACCAGTCAAACAAAACAGCAATAACTATGGCAGTAACAGCAATCACAAACCCAGTGCCAGCTTTCTCG
>NW_008237619.1:968658-973642 GCF_000691975.1 Corvus brachyrhynchos
GCAGGGCAGGTGCGATGGTTCCCCCGCGGCTGCAGGGGGCGCTCCGGAGCGAGCTCGGGAAGCACGTGGCACTGGTGCCTTAGGATCCCGGGAAGGGATGGAACAAAGGCTTCACAAACCGCGGGCCCGCCGATCCTGGGCTCTCGGGAACAGCAGGCTGGAACAGCAGGCTGGAACGGCAGGCTGGAGCGGCAGGGACGAGCACAAATCCCGGGTGGCAGACGGGATGTATCCAGATGGGAAAACCCCACAGAGGCCCAGGCAGGCAGGGCGAGCAGGGCTACAGCGTAGCGAAAGCTCGAAGCAGCAGCGGGGCAGGGCAGGGAAAACGTCTTTGGGATCCCGGCGTTGTTTCCAGCAGAAAAAGAAAAAAAAAAAAACAGCAGAGGAACCTGCAGCTCCTTTCTCTGCAGCTCCTCTCTCCGGACGCTCAGAGCGAACTGACCCCACACCCAGGTGTAGACAAAGGAGTAGCCAGGCCCGCCCCACCCCCCTTTTTGTCTTTCTTAAGTACAGCTATTTGTCCCCTAGCAACATGCATATGGGAGAAAATTCCTTTAACAGGAAAAAACCCCTAAAACTAAACTAAAACCCCAACAGTGGTATCTCCCTACCACATGTCATTTTGAAGGACATGAGTCCATGTGTCTCAACTTCATTGCAAAAAGACCACTGATAAAGTAGTGCTTCCAGAAATGGCAATTAAGTATTCAAATATAATTTCTGACAATTCCTCTCTAGCATTTCATGCAGCTTTCTCCAGAGGCTTTTCAAAAATACACTTAATTCCACAAGACTCTGCCAGATTTTGTTAAAATTGCTTTCTGGAATTTTGTTAGTAGTAATTTTAATTATTTTCTGGCTTTGCTTTCCAAAATAAAAATGTCCAGAGGAAGTGGCTTCTGGTATTCCATAATGTCAAAGTGAGGAGCTGCCAGTATGAATTTCAACAACACATAAACACAAGAGAGAGTCAGTAATCTGGTGATGTCTTTGACTGTTGGATTCACCTGAAGAAAGCTGAAGATCACAGAATCACAGACTGGCTTAGATTGAAAGGCACCTTAAAGCTCATCCTTGTTCCAGCCCCCTGCCATGTGCAAAAACCACTTTCTACTAGTCCAGGTTGCTCCAAGTCCTGTCCAACCTGGCCTTGAACACTTCCAGGGATGGGGCAGCCACAGCTTCTCTGGGCAACCTGTGCCAGGGCCTCACCATACTCACAGGGAAGAATTTCTTTGAAATATCCAGTCTAACCCTGCTTTCTGTCAGTGTGAAGTCATTCCCCCTTGTCCCAGACTCACAGAGTCACAGAATATTCTGAGTTGGAAAGGACCCACTAGGATCATTCTGTCATTTCAGGCCCTTCTCCAAAGTCCCTTTCCAGCTCTCTTGCAGCTCCTTTAGGCACTGGCAGGGGCTCTAAGGTCTCCCCAGCGCCTTTTCTTCTCCAGGCTCCCACATCCATAACCTCCCCATCTGCCCAACCTGAGTGGTGTGGCTACTGTACTTGCTGCAGCGACAGGAACTTCATCTTTTATGATAACACACTGCAGGAACACCCATAGGGACATAATAAAGGTTATGCTGTGATCTTCAAAATGATGCAGACAGATAATGACAGCCTTTTGATGTGGTTAAAAAATTCAAATGCCAGTTTCCTAGGGCATCAGTAAATTACACAGGGTCCTAAGTAATGCCATATACATGGGTGAATTGGACAGTACTGCTCCAGCATTACTGCCGCCAGTGACTGCTCATAATTAGGGACAAAAGAAGCCACTCCCCATCTGAAGCCTACAAATACTCTACTTAAAATAATCCAACAATCCTAATTAATGAACTAATTATTGTAAGCCCTACAATTCAGGGATGATCTGGGTTATTAAATGGCTTTCATCATGTTGAATGGTCATTGTGGTGAACTATACAAGGCAAGGACTAAACCTCTCAAAACTCATGAAAATGAGATGTAAATCTGAAACCTTATCCCTACAAACTTCTCATGTTATAATGCCCTTGGAAATGGTTCTTTTTCATGCTGACATAACAAAACCCAACAATAAGTCTGAATTTTAGAATGAGGCCAAAGCTTGAGCTAGCATGAGCTGGAAAGCTGCTGGGACTTTTTTGCAGCTCTATGAGTTCCACTGTTACAAAATCACTAATAAATCAACATAGGTTTCGGGGTCATGTTTGAATTTTTCTCTTGGCAAAATTTTACTTTTTAGTCCCTGAATTGTGGGTTAGAGCTCTCAGCCTACATCAAGCAGCTTATTAAATGCAATCTCCATACACATAGCAGTTGAACTGCTATGTTAAGTAAGTCATTTGACTTTTCTAAACATCACTATTTCATCACCACATTCTGTTCCTGTGGAAATGAAGAAAATAGGAAAATCCTGCTATGGTAATGACATATGGACTTTAAAATCAGCAAATCTATGTAAATTAGTGTCCTGGTGTTCTCTGGGATAGAGTTCATTTTCTCCCTAGGAGCTGGTATGTGGTTGTGTTTTGGGTTTAGGATGAGAATAATATTGTGTCTTGGTTTGAAAAGACAGGTGTCTGCTAAGGAAGGCAGGAGCCTCTCTTGAAATTAAAAATGCAACCCCTTTGCCTCTAAATGATTATAATTTTGAAATTAGGGGCTTTCAGGCAAAGATATGAGGAATAGGAATAACAGTTCTTTATATATATGTATATATAAACAGGCAAACAAACAACAATAACTATGGAAGTAACAGCAAGCAGAATCACAAACCCAGTGCCAGCCTCTCTGTTGGGCCCTTTCCCCTTCGGTGCAGTTATGGTTGCAGCTGGGAGGGGCGCTGGTGGCTCCTGGCCGGGCAAGGTGGGTGCGATGATTCCCCCACGGCTGCAGGGGGCGCTCCGGAGCGAGCTCGGGGAACACACGGCACTGGTGGCTTGGCCGAGACAGGGAGGGGATGGAAGGAAGGTTTCACAAATCCCCTGGGGCAGCCAGTCCCGGTGTCCGGCCGGACCCTTGGGATAGCAGGCTGGAACAGCAGGGACGAGCACAAATCCCAGGTGGCAGATGAGATGTATGGAACTCCAGAGCTGCAGTGGGAACCCTGGGAGGTCTGGGCAGGCAGGGCGTGCGGGGCTACGATGTAGCGAAGGCTCAAAGCAGTGACAGGGGCAGGGCAGACCCCGCCTGGCTCCCAGCGGGGCAGGGAAAGGTGGGCTTGGGAATCCCGGGTTTCTCCCTGAGGCACCCAAGCAGATAGTGAACAGGTCCCTCTTTTAGTAAGGTGGGGTGTTAGGGTCCTGGTGCAACAGCCACTCCACTGAGGAGGCTCCACTCACAGTAGACGGAAGGCAGCCGAAAGCAGAAGCCCGTAGCAGACGGAATCCCTCCACAACGATGGCAGCGTCTCTCTGTCCCAACACTGAGAACACCAGCCCACCCGGGGTGCATCCAACCCCCAGGTGAAAGAGAGTAGCCAGTTCTACCCCTCCCTCTGTGGCCACGTGTTTTGTTTTTCTTAAGCACACAGTAATTTGTTGCCCTGGCAACATATCTGGGAAAAATTCTTTAAGAGAAAAAGAAAACAGGAGAACTCCTAAAACCCCCATGTTGGTAACATACATTTTATAGGTGGAAAAAGTGAAGAAGTGGGGGAAAATCAGTCACAGAAACACCATGTCTCATCTGACATGAGATTTTAGTTTTTTTAAAAAATTATGTTTTGGTTTTTTTAATATTTTGGGCAAACAAGCATTGGCATCTTCACACTGTGTTCATATGTTATTTTTAGTGGTTTATCTCAGGAAAAACTATTCTTACAGCTGTGATCTTCTCTGATTTTCTATCTAATTCTAAGCTAGAATTAGTTTTGCTGTCTGGAGCAAACATATCTAGAGTCTCAAAGGCAGAAAGCATTCTCAAAATTTCTTGACATTTAGATAATTTCGTCATTCTGAATGCATTTTTCACACCTTGGGCAAAGAAACTCCATAGATATCATCCCAAAAATCAAGCTTCGGTTGTCCAAGGTGAAGATGGAAAGCTCAAAAGGAAGAAGCATGAGTCTTGTAATGAACCAGAAACCAGGAGATGAATCAAACAAATACAATAGGTCCAAAATTACTATGTTTGAACTTCCTGATCTCAACACGTCTCAGGAGTCTGGGTGCTTGAAAATAGAACACTTGGCTATAAAAAATACTGAAATAGAAGATTTTTTTTTCACCAGAAGGAAGAAATGGAGATGCACTTGTTTCCAGAAGATCTTCCATAAAAGGCCACTGTGTTTAATCAATTTTCCTGATCAGAGACAGCAACATCCAGAACTCACACACAATGCTAGGCTCAACAATGTCCAAAACTTAAGCTTGTATTGAATGAGGCATTGAATTTATTTGATGCCTACATGTAGAATCAAACAATTTGGGGAAAAAAGTCCGTATAGATGTGTTACTATGGGGTAAACCAGGGAATCACCCAGCAGAAAAGTTTAGCATCTCCATTTCAACTTGGAAGCACTTTGGAGAAAAGCAGACCATGGTGAGGAGCTGCAAAGAAAGGAGCAGGATGGAAGAGGATGACTTTATCCCATGAGGATGGCCATTAAACCCCAGAAAACTTGACTTTCTGTGGGGTATGCCCAGCCCCTGCCCTGGAGGGATCTCTGCTGAGATAAGAGATTTCATAATCGCCCAGCAGGACTCCCTGAAAAGGCAACCACTTCTTTGGTCACGGCGAGAAAAGACAGACCCACAATCCTTTAGGAGACCCTGTGCAGATCCCTTGTAACCCATTGGCCTTCACCCATCCCCTGTATCCCTATAAAAGCTAAGCCCTCTGCCCCTGTGGGAGAGAGTTCTCGTCCCTGGCTTTCCCCTTCACCGGAGTATGGACCGACAATAAAGCTACCTTCCATGTGGAACCAGCCACACGAGCCTCTCGTCTCTCTCTCTGGTCTGGTTTGGCCTGGAGGCTGCCCCGCAGAGCTGAGCC
>NW_008237619.1:973776-975763 GCF_000691975.1 Corvus brachyrhynchos
CACCACCAGCTGTAATAACTTTCCATTCCAGTTTTCATTTTACTTCCCCCTTTTAACAAGTTCACTTTTGAATACCCAAGACCAAAATAAGTGCTGAAGACAATGCTGTTACAACACCACTCCACATCATAGATATTACAAACCCAGGAGCACTGCAGGTGAATGAAGGCTTACTGGGCTTCCAACAGGATGGGTTCCATGGTGTGGGAAGTGCATGGTGATGAGGACAGGAGGACAGGAGGACTGGAGGAGAGGAGGAGAAGAGGAGAGGAGAGAAGGACAGGGTTTTCCAGCACAGCACAGCACAGCACAGCACACTCAACTCTTCCAGAGCTGCCCGGCCCAGTGGGAGCAGGAATTTCCAGTGCTTCGACATGCACTAGGGACAGGCATTCCCAGTGCTGCTGCAGGGGTCGCAGGACTGGTGTTCCTGGCAGTGCAGGGACAGGTGTTTTGGCTCAGTCCCTGACGGTCCCTGGCAGTGCCATGGGGATGAGCGTCTCCAGCACGACCACCTATGCCAGGCAGGTGCTGCAGAGTGCTGTTGGGATGGATGGCTCTGGTGGGGCACAGGGACAGGACTGGTGCTCTGAGAGCTGTGTGGTACATGGGGATGGTGCTGTTCCAGATGGGCATGGTCCCTCTGCTCAGGATGGATGTTGCCTGGTTGGGATGGGATGGAGGTAGGTGTAGATACAAAAATGCTGCTAGCAAGGATTTTCTTGCTGTTTTCTAAGTCCGTGAGAGACTTTTCTCTCTCACAGAAGAGGTAGCAGAGTTATGTAAACAACCAAACACCTGCAGCCTTGAAAAGTCTTGTTTATGGTATAGTAGGAAAATATTTTGACAATGGATGTTTTAGGATTTTAGCCAATCACCCCAAGGGGTGGCTGATCGTTGTCGGATTAGACTATGAAGAAAAAAGTCTATAAAAGAGTTTGTAAAATAATTAAATAAATCCATCTTGCTGCACAATTCCTGCCTGCTGGATCTTCCCTCCTCCTCCTCCTCCTCCACAGCTGCAGGACACGGTGATATACCCTAGGGCCTAGGACTGCGGTAATTGGTAGGTGCTGAGGGAATGGTTGCATTGGGCTTTGGTGTGTGTGGGCATCATGGTTGGTATGATGTGGGATGAGTTGGCCTGATGTGGGATGGCTTGGCATGGAATGGACTGGGTCTGTGTGATGTGGGATGGGTTGGTCTGATGTTGGGTTGGTTGGCACAATGTGGGGCAGGTTGGTCTGTTGTTGGGCCGGTTGGAGTGACATGAGGCAGGTTGGGGTTATATGAGGCAGGTGGATGTGCTGTGGAGAAGGTTGGTGTGATGTTAGGCAAGTGGATGTGATGTAGGGCAGGTTCATAGAATCACAGAATCATGGAATAAGCTAAGTTGGAAGGGACTCATCAGGATCATCTTGTCCAATTCCTGGCCCTGTGCAGGACACCACAACAATCCCACCATGTGCCTGAGAGCATTGTTTAAACACTTCTTGAGCTCTGTCAGATTTGGTGCTGTGACCACTTTTCCTGGGGAGCCTGTTCTAGTGCCTAACCACCCTCTGGATGAATAACCTTTTTCTAATATCCAACTGAAACCTCCCCCAACTCAGCTTCAGGCCATTCCTTCAGGTCCTGTCACTGGTCACAAGAGTTAAGAGATTGGTATATGCCCCTCTGCTTCTCCTCCTGAGGATACTGAAGACCTCAGAAGTCTACACTCATTGTTCAGCCTCTTCTCCAGGCTGAACAAAAGAAGTTACCTCAGTCGCTCCTTATAAGGCTCTCCAGACCCTTCGCCGTCCTCATGGCACTCCTTTGGACGCTCTGTAATAGCCTAAGGTCTTTTTTATATTGACGTAAGATAGATGGATGTGACATGGGGCAGGCTGGCCTGTTGTGGGGCAGGTGTCACATGGGGTAGGTGGATATGATGTGGGGCAGGTCAGAGTGATGTGGACGGGATGGCGTGGATGACGCTACTGCC
>NW_008237619.1:975844-996956 GCF_000691975.1 Corvus brachyrhynchos
CCTCCCCTGAACTATTTCCGTCCCACCACGTGATGACAACAGCGCCGCACACGTGATGGAGGGCGCTCTGTCAATCAAACTGAACCTCTTCCAATCACTGCCCGCTTCTTCGGGCACCGTCCCGCCTTCCGGAAGCGGGCGCTCTAATCGGCGCCGGCGCTCGTTCCAGCGGTTTGACAGGACCAGCGAAGAGGGGCGTTGATTGGCGTCACATTGAGCCAGTCGTAACTCCAGAAGGTGGGTGGCTCCCGCCCCTGAGGCCCGAGGACCAATGGGCGTGCGGAAGGCGGTGCTTCGCCCACCCCCGGCACTGCGGTAATATGGCTCCGTAGCGGCTGGCCGGGTCGGCGTTGCTGCCGCCATTAACCCTTGCGCGTCCGGCGGCCTCGGGGGAGTGGAGCTGGGACCCTACGTGAGGATGAGCTCGGCTGCCGGTCCTGCCGCATTACCGCCGGGCTCCGCCGCCCGCGCCCTGCATGTGGAGCTGCCTTCGCAGCAGGTACGGCGGGGCCTCGGGGCGGCGCTCGGAGGGGGATGAGATGGAGGAGGGTGTCCTGAGGTGAATCAGGGGTGTCCCCTGAAGTGTGGGGTGTTCTGAGGTGAAGGGGGTGTGCTCTCTTAGGTGTGGGATGCCCTGAGGTGTACACAGGGGCTTGCTCACTGACATGTGGGTTGTTCTGGGCTGAAGGGAAATGTTTCCTGAACTGAGGAGTGCTCCCTGAGGTGTATAGGGGTTCCTCTCTCGCGTGAATGGGGGTGCTCCCTGAGGTGTGGGGTGCCCTGAGGTAAAGGGGTGAACAGATACTCCATGACGTGTCAAATGGGGCTTCTCCGAGGTCTGGGGGTATCTGAGGCAGAGTCCCAAGCTGATGGAAGGGGAGTCCCTGAGGCAAGGGGGAGTTTGAGCACTTTTCTCTTAGGCTGGTAGGAAGGCGAGAGGAAGCATGGGGCTAGGGGTCTGTGCCTGTCTCCTGGGGGATTCAGGTGGTGTTTCCTCTCCCAGGAAACTACTTCTGTGCCTACAAAGGATCTGGGGCAGATTAAAGGTGAGAGTTGCAAGAGGAATAACACCCTGAAAATCGGTGTTAAACTAGGGCACCTCGTGAGGCCGGAGCAGCTCCTCTTGGCGGGGTGAGGAGCGACTGTGGCTATAACATGCGGTGTATTCTGAAAAGTGGTGAAATGTTCCCTCCCCATTACATCCTTCCGTTGCCTAACTCTCTTTTTCCTGTTTGCTGATAATTGGCTTTTGGTTTACTGGGCATCAGTCCCACGTTTTAATTTTGGAGAGCATTAGGAGGAAGGTTAAGCGAGGAAGCCTAGTTTCTGCCTGAGCATTTAGCAATCCCTATCAAACTGACTCTCTGCCCTTTCCCTTCTTGCATGTGCTGACTGTGCAGGTTGATTGTACAGGAGCTGGAGCAGGAGTGGTGAAGGAGGCAATAATTAGCAAAGTTTTGCTTTTCTTTAGAAATACTGTAAGATGTGAGTCGTGTTTTGGCTCATTGACTCGGTACAGTCGATGTTATTCTGAGGTAAACACAGGATCTGTGTTACTTGAGCTACGTATTACCAGGTGGGAATATAAAGAGTTCCTAGAGAAAAAATCAACAGATGTTAACTTGAAGTGGAGCTATAACTTCTCTTTTGTTAAACATGTTTTAGCAGACATCCACTTAGGGGCAAAGACAGGGAATGGAGGTGGCTGTTGGCCACCCAACCCTAATTTGTGAGCAAGTACTTATTCTGAAATGTGGGCCTGCTCTATGTTAATGAACATAAACACTGTTCTGTATGAACAGGAAACAGGGGATTGTCCATGAGATCAAGTATGGCCTTCTCCCTCCTGAATTTTTGGTTTTATTCTTTCTCAGGCTTGTGCAAGGACCAAGTGAATGCTGCAGGGAGAAGCCTGACGTATTAGGCTTTTTCTCCTAGGAGCAGAAACTTTTGTAGGAGTTCATAGGAGCAGAAACTGAGTCATCAGTTATAGGATATTCCAGTTGAGTAAATATTTATCGAGGATGCTTATGTGTTAATTGTAGCAAGTGTAAGGCTGTGATAGAGACTGAGGTATTGTTCTGCTGTGCGCTCTACTAACACAAGGATCGTATGCTGAGGGATCTGTGTACTGTGTCGATACTTGGAATCAAATTGAGAGGCTCAGCTGAACACACTGATAGCAAATCACCCTCTTTCTCTGTATTATCTGAGCTCAAAAGTCTGAACTTACTGAACTGCAAGATGCCTTGAAGGCGCTCAGCACACTGGAGCTATTTTCCTGCAAAATTATGAAAAAGAAAAGTCATTCCCAGTCTGTTGTACCACCTCTGTAATGCCATAGTCTGACTGATCCAAGCTATGTGGTGCTATGTAAGGTAAGGTAATGGTTTGCTACGTGCGAGCACAGAAATCAAATTGGTGATTTTTTTTAGTAGGCAGTTTTCTCTAGAACACCCAGTGCTACATTTTTTTCACTATAAGGATTGAGAGCAGGATGGTCTGAATCCTGGCTCTAAGTCTCTCTAAAGACAAATTCTCAAGTGTGAACTTGAGGTGAGTGCTTTTAATGACTGAAGTGACTTTTAAAGGGCAGAAGTACTGAAGGTTTAATTTGGTTTTAGTCTAGCTCTAATTGTTCCAGTAACATTCACATTGATTAGAAAACAACATTCCTACTACTGACGCTTTTGCAGGAGTGAAAAGTCAAGTATAAAACCTTTTGCTACTGTGACCACACTTGTGGCAAAACTGACCTCTTCTTTAATTTGTTTGCGGGGCAGGATGACCAGGGCAAAGAATGCCTTTTGCTGTTGTATTCTGCATTTTAAGAGAAAGAAATAGAGGATATGGCTGTAAGGAGATGCATCTGATTAAGTATAAAATTCCCATTTGAATCCCTTAGTAATTGTGACAGGATGTTCTCTTTTGCTGTAAGAGTGAGCACAACAGAACTGAAAATGTGAAATAATTGCACTTTAGGAGCAGAGATTTTTTAGTAATATATCTTCTCAGCTGCTCGATGCAAGAAAACTGGGAGTGTCATGATAATTTAAGGATTTCTGAATGCTTAAAACAAACAGTTCAATCCTGTCATTGTAAGCAGTTCAAAGCAACGGAGGGGTTGGGGGACCCACAACTTTCAGACTCATATATCCTCAGTGGAAGGGACTGGACAGAAAAATGCAGCCTGAATGTAGAGAGGCAGTCATACCACAGTCAAATGATCTGTTGAATGTTACTGTGCTAATTGCTGGCCAAAACAGATTTCACGTGTGGTTGTCTAGTGACAGGAAAGCACATAGTCATGGACTCCAGAACCAGTTCCTGGGAAGGGGGCATGTGAGGGAGGGAGATGTATCTGCTGAGTATGGATGTGGTGGTAAGGAGGGAAGGGGTAAATTGTGCCATTGTGCACAGCCATGAATGGTGTCAGACCAGGTGACCCAATATGTTCTGTATCTTTCAGTTCACAAACATCTCTTGACTGATAGTGACAGTTTCTGTGGAGAGATGCAGCAATGAGGTTTCACCTACAGGTGTCAGAAGTGTATGTTTAGGGTAGAGCAAAACAGAGCAACTGTTAGTGTAACTTCTCAAGGACACTCTGTAGCTGCCATTAACTTTAAGGCTGGGATTCCTAAATACCCAGTTGGAGTTTTATGCACTTCTAAGAGTTCAAGAGCAGTGCTTAGCATACATGGCTGCTGTGGCTTCTATACTAGCTTAACTCTGGGAGCATCTCTGCCCTCTGGATTTAACTGTCCAACCAATTCCTTACCCATCTTGCAGTCCACTTGTTGAATCCATCACTCCAGTCTGGAGAGAAGGATGTTGTAGGGGACCATGTCAAAGGCTTTACAGAAGTCCAGATAAATGACATCTGTAACTCTTCCCTTGTCCACTGCTGTAGTCACCCCATCATAGAAGGCCATTGGGTTGGTCAGGCAGGACTTTGCTTTGGTGAAGCCGTGCTGGCTGTCGAATCACCTCCCTGTCTTCCATGTGCCTTAGCACAGCTTCTCGGAGGATCTGTTCTCATCTTCCCAGGCACAGAGGTGAGGCTGGCATGGTGGTAGTTCCCAGGATGCTCCTTTCTGTCATTTTTAAAGATGGCTACTATGTTTCTCCTTTTCCAATCACCTGGGACTTCACCTGACTGCCATGACTTTTCCAATATTATGGAGAGTGGCTTGACAACTAAATCAGCCAGTTCCCTCAAGACTCTGTGATGCATCTCTTTGGGTCCCATAGACCCAGGCACATTCAGGTTCCTCAGGTGGTCACGAACTTGATTTTACAGTGTGAGGGGCTTTGTTCCACCAGTCCCCAGCCATCCATTCAAGAGGTGCAAGGAAGAGAGGTTGTCATTGAAGACTGAGGCAAAAAAGTTGTCGAGTACCTCAGCCTTCTCCTCATCTGTTGTTACCAGTTTTCCAGCATTATTTATCAGGGGGTAACATGTTCTTTGGCCTTCTTTTTCTGGGTAGCATACATGTAGAAGCCCTTCTTTTGCGTCCCCTGCCAGGTTCAGTTTGAGATTTCACTTGGTTTCTTTCTTTAAAGATGTGTATCACGCATACACAACATTTTGGGCAACATGGCAGAAGGGGATGATTCAAAGTGTGCTGGCAAATGTGTTTGACGGGTCTCGTGTAGGAGAAGGGAAGAAAGTTACTGTATGGGTCCAGGGCTGCACATGAATGAGACTTTGAACTAAAACAGTGAGAAAATAGTATCTTTTAAAACAATATTACTCTTGTTATATATTCTCCTGAATAATATGAAAAAAAAGACTGACTCGTAAATATTTTACTTCCTCTTTCCTGCAAAATATGGAGGGGGGGAGGCAGGGGAGAAATCAGAATAGTGGATGGAAAGTGTTGTATTGGAATATTACTTTCATTTCTCTTTGACACACACTGTCTTTAAATGCTGAGTGGGAGGGAAGTGCTGCTCTAGTGAAAACACCACAGTGTGAGTTGTGACCTGGTGATCTTAGTTGTATCCATACCCAGCTGTGTCAATGTTTAGTGTTTGTTAGAGACAAATTAGGAGGAGTAGTTGTTAAAGGCTCTGGAAAATTGTAATTTTAGCCCAGAAGGCTGGCTGGTAACCTGGGGCTGGAATTTTGCTATCGGCAGTGTACTACCTGTATTCCCTAAGGGATGCAGGTGTGTTTTGCAGACCAGATGGTCTGTTAGTAAGTTAGGGAGAGACAGTTCTGTCCGAAAGCCATACTAAATCAGTCTTCATGCTTTATCTGGGATGTTTGGGGTGGGTTAGGGAATGCTCTTAACTGAGCAACTTGTTAGCTAAAGACCGAAGTATCATTTATGAAAGGAAGTTGACTTATTTGTCCTTGATTTGTCATCCAGCAACAAGATAAACATTATTATGCTTCAGGTTATTAATCATCCAATGCTGTTTGCTTGTGCAACCTAGAGCATTCTTAAGTGCTTCTTTAAGGTCAAAATTGCCTTTGCTTTGATTTTGTTGATGCTCTTGGCTCCGTAAGGCTCTGTTTACTTTTGGGTCCTTCCTTCTGAGTATCATCTTGATATTCCCAGGTTATTCCCACAGCTAGTGTGGACTAATGCTCCCTTCCCCAAGGTTACGTTAAGAGGTTTAAGGGACTTCTCACCTGCTGCAGTGTGTTATTAATGAGGTGCAACTTGCACCCTGATGTTCTCTTTTCTATCCGGTGGGTTAGTTTCCATGCTGTGTCAAAAAAGCAGTTACAGTTTCAGTCTTTCATCTTGGGACTAAATACTTACTTAGACAAACTCAGAGAAAAACATCAATAAGGGAAGATGCTATTTCTAGCTATCCCTTCTAAAAGGTCTTGGTTGAAGATGGAAAGACTGTCAAGTTCCCTATTATTTGCATCTTATGTAAACACCTAGCAAGAAGAGCTTTGTCTGGCCAGTGGGCAGTACTTGTAAGATTTTCTTAACCATAGTTTAGAGCAATTATTTTAGGGTGTGCTGACAGTTGTTACTCTTTGGAGCTATGGTATTTGCCAGCTTGTTGGATGTGTCACTCTCAATGTTATAGTGACCATAACCAAACACAGCTGTTGAAACAACATACTTCATTTGCCCAAGACCCTGCATAGGCTCATGATTTTGCTTTTGAACCTTTCCTCCTAACATTAAGTTAATTCTGTGTTTTGAGTCTTGTTTTGCCACACCTAACCAGCCATCCTGTTTGTGTCTTCTGTACCTGCCCCTATGATATGTTTTAAATAACAGGCTTTTACAGTCTTTCTGCAGAGATTAGCACAAATTCTGGATATGGAAAAAAGGATTAGGATGCAGGGTATTAGTGAGGTGTGTGAACATTATGATCACTGCTTACATCAATTTTAATCTTAGTTGTTTTATTCATTTTGGGGTCTAGAATAAGTGGTAGATTTTCTATGTGTGATTATGGGGTACAAAGAGAAGATTTCTTGTGCCTACGGAACAGTTATCAGCTGTTTACATAATTTCATGGGGGTAGAAGTTGAGTTCTGAGTTGCTCCTCAGTGTAAATGCAATTACTTAGTGAGGAAGGAGTTTAGAGGGTTATCTAGTAGGACAGGGTACAGGGGAGGATAGGCCAAAGAACACAGCTGTCTTTCAAGAGTAGTACATAGTCTTAAATTTTTTTCAGTTATAATATAGTTATCTGCTCTAATTATTTTCTGATGCTACTGTTGTTTTAATTAATATTAAAGGAGAAGATCATGCCATAGACTTAACATACTTTGTTAGATCTAACACTGACTTCAGACATTGCATTCTTTAACTCCATACTGACCTTGCAAAGGACTGTTTTGCGTTCAGATAGCTGGAAAAAATTATACTTCTGTCAAGTATTGAGATATTCCTTATTCTTCCTGTTTCACTTTCTCCTTGTGTGAATTAGGGAAGACTTGATGTCTTTTGAACATCTTCCATTTGCTGACTGTTCCTGGTGAAGCTCTCAGTACAGTACAGAAGGAGGAGTAGCTATGGCATGGGGTATGGATGATTAGAAACCTGTATTGACCCTTGATGTGTTCAGGTGAAAGCTTCATAGCTGTTTTCCTTCTTAAGTGAAACTTTCAAAAGTCTTTCAGCTGCCCAGAAACATAAAGGAAAGGAACTGTAAACTAAAATTCACAATTGTGCATCTTGGAAAACTTTGAGCCCATATTGATGAAATAACTTTCACTTTTCTTGTGGCCATTTTGTCTGGGTAAAGGACTCTGCACAGGTCCAGTGTATCTCGTTCCTTGCATAAGATCTTTGGGAATGTGAGGTATGTGATGTATGTGAGTGTATTGCACCTTCACAGGATAAAAAGTGCAGTTGTGTTCCTACAGTGCATCTTTGAACTGGTGTTGTCCTCAGATCTGATTCCTAGTAGAAATAGTTTCTTAAAGGCAGTTGCAAGAAAGTAGCTAAATCTTAAAAAGAGAAATGAGTTCCTGGATGGCTGTTGATGACTTGACATGAGGAAATTGAGATATGAAGGAATCACAGTTATAAGGAGAACCACAAGTGATTCATTGAACTAATTATAGCTGCATAGCTTTGAGGCACTTGCTGTCTTCAAGTGTGTGCTGGAAGGACATTAAACAGAATTCCAAAATCCTCCTTATGGTGTGTCCCACAAAATTGCATACTAAATGCTTTTGCTTTGCATCAGAAGTAGCTCTGAAAGCCCATTTGATTCTCTTGATTCTGAAGTGTGGAAAACTGTTACATGGCAAACCTTACAAATCTTCCTAGCAAGTGTGTAAATTGGAGTACAAGTATTTTCTTGCCCTTCCTGTGGTTTTTAAGTAACCATACATCTGAGTAGTGCCTAAACTTCCCATGTGCATTTCTTGGATATTAAAAGCTTTATATTCTGCAGCAGAGTTGACCCAAACCTTCTGTGTGGTATGATCCACTTAAAAAAAAAAAAGGTATCAAATTGGAAAATGAGGCAGCTTGAAAACTTACATAAAATTAAGTAAGAATTCTTGTCTACTATTTGACTTCCAAGAGATTGGATCATGTGATTGCTTCTTAATATTCAAACTGGCATGGAAAGGTGAAAGCAAATAGTGAAAATCTGAGGAAGTTGGAAGGTGCAATAATTAGGTGTAGAGCAGTGCTGTGATAATAAATAATGCTCATATTGGCCAAATGTAGATAACATTTTGATAACTTTTTGTTTGTTTCAGGATTGGAGGTTTTATGCTTTTTAAGAGAAAAAAAATGACCCTCCTCAACCTGGCTGGTATGAGATACAAAGCACACAGCGCCCTCTGTTTAAATATGACTTAATTCTGACAAATACTCAGACATCTAAATAGCTGGCATTGCAAACTCAGGTCTGTTCAGTCCAAGAACACTGGATTTGCTGTAGTAACGTTTATGTTGCTAACTAATCTTTGCCTCCTGCTTTAGTGCTAAAATAGTTGGAAGGATTTTGCTTACATTCTTCCAGAGCTTCTGTGGGTCATAAAGCAAGGAACCAAGCTACAAAATTCATGTGAAAGCCAGATAAAAACAGAGTGTGTACTATCTTATACAGAGGTCAGAGCTGATCCTGATCTGAGAAAAGAATTCAGGGAATTTACTCCTTGACAGAACTGTCAGGGCACCAGTCTGAAAACAGAGATGGTGCCCAGAGATGAAGACTGTCTTGGTGTGTCTTGATTAGAAAGTATTTGGTAAGTAGGGTGCTCCATTAAACGCTAAGGAAGGAGACCTGGTGCTGAAATTTTAGCCACTGTTGAAAGTTCTGTGTTCTGGAAATACAGATTACTGCAATTATGCTTTTCAGCTCATCAGGCCTCTGAGAAAGCCCTGAGTGGTGATGTAATTTATGTGAACTTCTATTTTGCTTGTACAAGATGATTTCCCAGCCTTCTTAATTCTAGTTTTACTGTTGTATTTACATTTCAGGGAAAAGTAAGTTTATTTTTTTTTAATCCCCCCTCCATTCTTTTTGAATTAGAAATGTTTTCTTGAACCTGTGTGATGCTTTACACTTTATATGGGTTGTATGGAAAGTCATCAGGAATGGGTGAGTGGGGCAGCCTTTTTCAAATCCAGTCAGATGTATAAAACTTTCTTCCTGGGAAATTGTATTTAAGCTTTATTCTGGAAAATGTAGTCCTATTTACTAAGTTCTTAAAAAATCTGCCTGTTCTAATATAATTTCTGAAACTTGGTCATGGCCATGAGTGCAGTGGCCCCACTGTCACTTTCTTAGTAACATCTGGAAGTTTTCAGCCAAACCCTCCATTCACAGAGGGGGCTCTTTGATGGCATATTGGATGGTTCTTGCTGGAAGAAACCAAACTGCCTGCCTTGCTTAAGTTCAGATACTCTCTTGACACCTTTGCAAATTTATTTAACATGTCAAAGGGCCTGCTGAGAGTAGAATTCATGAACAGCTTTGCTAAAAGAGCTAAAGAGGGAAGACCATGCTGCTGGGAGAAGGCAGATGTGGGACAAAGAGAAGACGGACGTCCCCCTTCTCCCAGCTGTGAGCCACTAGATCATCTCAGTTGCTGACAGCATGAGAGGCTCCATGTGGTAAGAATGGGCTTTGCTGTTGCTCATATTAATGACCTGAGCTTCACAATTGATACCCGCAGCCAGAGCTAGAGTCAGTGTGATGGCTGAGTACCAGAAATAGAAAATAGTGTTTGGCTGTGTTCTCATCCAGCTGGGATATACTGACATTATTTTTTTTCCCCCAGGGTTATCAGATTCTTGTAAGGGAATAATAAAGTGGTTAAGATGGAAGAAGAGTCAGAACTCTCTGTGCTTGCTTTTGCTACCCATTATGTGACCTTGAACAAATAATATGAAATTCTATGAAATACTTGAGGCTGTTGTAGGTAATCCTGTTCTCCTTGTGCTTCCATGAACAGTTCAGACCTTGTGTTAACAACAATGCACTTCTCTCTCATTTGACTTACTCCCTTTTCTTACCTCCCTGCTGTGCCATCTCTGCTATGATTTTTATCAATTATACCAGATTATTAGACAAAAAACAGTGAGTAGCTTTATCACTTCTGTTTCTCAGGCCTGGAGGAAAGCAAAGAGCGGCATCTGGATCAGCTTAAGCCATAAAGAAACTGAAAGTGTTGAAGTCTGCCTGCTCTGTCCTCTATTGTGGTGGGCACATCTGTGTAGCTGTAGGGGGCTGAATTAGAGGAACTCACCCAGATGTTGAACTACCTTTTGGTTCTGGCAGCTTTACCTTGGTTCAATTTTCTGACACTCACCATAAGACTGCATAGAACACATTATGCAGGATGGGAGTAAGTGTCAGGATGCATTCTGACAATGAAGTGAAGGTGGCACAAGTCAAGGTGGCATTCTAGGCAGAGGTAGTGAAAGATTATGGTATCTTAGTGTTGAGGGAACTAAAGCATGAAGGGACCAGACAGTTTCAGTCCTTTAGACCTCAAAAGACTTGGTAGACTGTCTGGAATCATCTGATGAAAAAGCCATCTTAACAAGGTTGATGATGAAAATACTTGATTCTGGAGCAGTCTGACTTGTTTATGGCCTGTGGTAGATCTGGAGGCGTTCCCAGAAAGTCACTGAATGGGAACACTAGATATATTACACAACTGCAAATAGCTCCTCAGAATGATGAAAACTTGAGTGCTTTTCTTTCTCTGAGTTTTGAGAGAAGCTGGCAATCGCTGAGCAGGGATGGTCTTGCTGCACTCCACAGCAGCTCTATTAAGATGCTGTTGTAGAATTCCAGGAAGCTGCTTTTCTGCCTCCGCAGGCATGAGGGATGAAACCTGATGGTAGGTTCTGCTCTTCAGATCTCTCCTACAGCTTTCCTGATCAGACTCTACATATCTTTGGGACAGCTCTCTGCTTATAACCTGTGCTATCTTTACATGCAGCAGTGTTTATAAAATACAAGCTACACGGGATTTCTCCTAATGGAAAATTAGTGGATCTCTTCTCCTGGTTTGCAGTCATTTATCTTCAAGATAGAAGGAAGCACTAATTTCTTTCATGTGAGTCAACGCACAGTTGCTATATAGCAGTTGCTTTTAATCAAATGCAACTTAGAATGGCAATTAAAGCAAATGATAACAAGGCCTGCTATGTAATTTCACTGCTCCATTGGCTTTCTTGGGAATTGCAAAGGTCTAGGACAATTGTAACCAAAATAACTTGTGTCACAAAACCCCTAGAATGAACTGTTAGACCTGCTGTACTACCGTGCTAAGCACTGATCCAGATATGCCACTGTTAAGGCTGCGTGTGCTGAATTGAGAGCTCTTGGAAAGGTTAAATAACCTTTTCCATAGTGTTAGTTCTGTAAAAATAACATTTTTGCTGTAGGATATCTCATTAAGATGCTTGCTTGTAGATGCCTGCCTGAGGTCTTCAGTCCTGTATTGCTGGTAGCCTGTAAACTCTTTGAGGAGGTAGTGGTGAAAATTAGCTATACTTATTGCATAATTGGCTTTTTTTTTAATGAAAGCAGATCCTGCACTATCATCCTGCACTTATGCTGGCCTTTTTGAAGTTAAGTGGCTCAGGAGGCTGCCAAGGCACTTAGATTGTTTTTTAGCACTTGTATTTTGATTTTTTTAAGCTGGGCTTTTTGGAATGTTCTGGCTGCAGACCATCTTATCCTAGGGGAATCCTCCCTCATCATGATTTCTTGACACTTTTATAGAAAGAGTAAAATAGCTGAAACTTGTCACTAAAGAAAAGGGACCACTTTTTAGCACTTCACCTAAAAGGAGAAGGAAATGAAAGAATTGTGGGTTATTTGCATCTATGGTATTCAACATAGAGTGTGCTGGTTTATTCTTTAAAATTAGTTGCTTTTGCATTTTGAAATGCTCTGGTACCTCATTGTGAACTGCCTTCCCCTTGGCTCGTGGCAGTGCCAGGCTCTGTTGCTCCACAGACACTTTAAGCTGGTGGTTTCATGTCAGCAGTTCTTTGCCTTTGGCATCTTGTTGCTGCACTGTTCTCTCCTTGGTCTGCACAGCTGCTTGTCCAGCCACATGGTGAACCATATTGAGAAACTGAGCTGGTGAAACTAACCCAGGGAAAGGGAAAGGTGGTTAGTTTCCATCCAGACTGGTTCCCAGATATGATTCTGTGAGCAGCTGCACAAGTGCTTATTTAGGGTGGAACGAGTAAGAAAGGGTGATGCAGGGCTGGCAGTATTTGGCTGTTGCCAGTGCTAGCTGAGCTGCAACACAATGGGGTTTTCATTTTGTGTATTCCAACATCTCCAGCAGAAAATTATATGAAACGCATAGGAGGTAACACTAGAGATTTAAAACTTCCCTTAAAATAATATTTACTTTGTCACAAAACAAAGCCCTTGATGAGGAATTCTAGAGCCTATTTCAGTTGTCTTTGGGTATGTCTTTGTAGCTGACAGTCTCCCAGTTGAAGCTAATTATCTTTGATCAGGAGAGATTAATTAACTCTGAATGTTGCCTCCGTAGAGTTTTGATGAAATCTGAATAATTCAGTATAATATCAGCGAACATAGTGGGCAAACTGGAAGTGTATTTTCAGGATTCAAGTCCCTCTGTCATCATGACCTCACACTAAAGAATGTGAATGATAAAATTGTCTATGTCTTTGGAAATTTGTTCCCTATCGGCCAGGCTAAATGGACAAGTAATGGCATAGGAGAAGGAGAGTGCTGGCTAAGCTGGAGATTCAAGTAGACATCCATTACCTGTTGCACATTGTCTCGGTTTGACAAAATTAGGAGGAAACGTCCTCAGATGAACGTATCCTCTAATGGAAGGCAGGTTTCGGCAACGCCTCCCCCACAGGTTTCAAAGGAGTTCCTTGGAGGAAAGTGGAAAAAAAACTCTGTTTATTTAACAAGCAGGGTGCACGCAGGCACGAGAAGAAAATGAAAAATGTTAGATAATAAAACCTCTCTCTGTGGAAAAGACCTGGTAGATTCAGAGTCCTTTCTGCAGGTGTGGCTCTGCTCTCTCCGGAGCTGGGGTGCGGCGTGGGCCCTCTCCGGGCCTCGGTGTGGGACCTCCCGGTGTTGGTGTTCCGGACCGGAGCAAAGCTGAACAGTTCTAGGAGTAAAAGAAGAAGCCTCAGTCCCCGGAAAACTTCTTACTTCAGCTAATGGACGAGAAGCTAGCTAAAAAGCAAAGGAATGCAACTGTCTTCCCTGCTGCAGAGCTGAGAGCTGGGGAGAGAGCGTGGGAGCTATCTGTGTTCTTTGAACACAGCCGCCGAAGGAATTTCACTGCCTTCCACCCCCTCCCCCCGATCTGGCTTAAAGGCACAGCCCGACGATAGGGACTGCAGTATCATACAGTCACCCCAGGACACACACTGAGTTCTGAACTGTGTTGTGGTCTCATAGCTCCAAATTTAATGATCCTCTTCCAATGGGTTTGGGAGAAGTGAGACTTTAACCTAAACTCCAGATCCTGAAGTCACAAACCATGGAGATAAGGACTGACATCTTGTTCAGAGGTGCAGGTGTAGGTTAGGACACTCAGCAGCTTTTTTTTTTTTTTTTCCAAACCTCATTGGCCTCGTGTACTGTGAGTGGCAAGAAACTTGTTCGACTTTGCTTGAGAGCTAATCAAGGAAACATACTACTTAAAGCAGGCACGCAAATTAGTTAGCAGTCCTTAAGAGAGCTGGAGAAAGTTGCCCTCTTTGTTAGTGTGCTATGTGGGCTGTTCTTTGTAAGGGATTAAAGGAAAAAAAAAAGATACCAAAAATGAAGGGAATGAGCATGGTAGTTGATTTCTGTGCTATAGAAGTTAATAAAAGAGAGATGGCACATAAAATTCTTGAATCGTTTTTATAGGTAGCAAAATGCATGTTCAAAGACATTTCTTAAGGAGCGTTTCAGTTGCACATAAACACAGCCAGCAAAGCTAGCCAGCTTTGAGATTAGATGTGAAAAAATGTTCAAGGTCCATGTGGCTTCTTTTAAGTGAGGCTTAATCCTTCTGTTGACATTTTTAATACCAGTTTCTAAGAAAATAAGACCATGTAGTCCCATAGAACGTTTTGTGTTGGATGTTTTTTTTTGTTTTTAATTTTGTAAGTCATGTATATACTAGAGATACCTGGGCATCCTATCTCTCTGTTTTTAGTCTAAATCATAAATAGACTTTGAGTGGAATGAATCCATCAGTGATTTTTAGGCTGTCACACGAACAGAAATGTAATATTCCTCATACCTTTCCATGAAGGAAAACTAATATCTTGCTGAAGTGGTGTTAAGTGATATAAAGTGTCATACTGTGATTCTAAAACAGATGATGGCCTTTTACTCTTGTTTAAAGCCTTTTAAGACAAGCTGCAAACAGGAAAATTGTCTTTTGGTTTCAAAAGCATTTAAAATGTGCTTTTGGTCAATCTGCTTTTAAGGTGGATTCAGACTTACAAGTGAAGAAGCTTTTGGGAAAAAAATGGTGTAAGATAAACTCTGAGGTAAAAGCATGCACTAAACTAGTTGTTTGAGGCTTGTTGGTGGATTTTGGTGATCCACAAAGTATGTGGAGCCATTTGTCAACATCCCCATGGTATTGGGTGAGACACTGCTGAGTTGAAAGATTGATTGGGAAAATAGGACACTGAAGGAGTTGGTGAGAACTTTATGTATTTGAAGTCGCAGTTCGCTGAGTGCTACATTCATGGGAGGCTGTTTGAAGCATGGGTCTTCGAAGTTACGTTAGAAACAAAAGCTAAGCAGCGATTTAAGAGTGACACTCTTGCAAAATTGCTTTTTGCAATTAAAACTAGTTAAATTTTATGTGAAGTTAATAATGTAAAATATTTGTCAAAGATTAAGGGTGTGGTGTGCCTTGAAGCTAAGACTTTATGCACAGCTATTAAAGCTGTTTGGCACAGAGAGGTGAGCGAGAGAGATTGATTTGATCTGATGATTTTCATTCAAGGTGCAGTATTGTAGTAAACCAAGATAATGTTGGAGTTGGATGAAATCACTTAAACTAAATGTTTGAGTGACATATCCTACTGTCTTAATTCCAAGGGAAAAGGACTTTCTCATCATAGCAGATGGTAACTGACAGTTAAAATCTCAAATTTCACTGTGCCCTTAATTTTCACTGAAAATCTTGATATGTCTTCCTGATGTATTTTATTTAAGGTTGTTAGAGCAATTTCCAGGATTATTGTGAAATCAGGAAGCTTTGTTCAGCCAGTTCCTAATGGCTCTGGATTAGGTGGTGGTTTATGGTTGAATTCTTTGTCCACTAATGCTTGTTGAAAATAGCTTTGGCTGGGAAGTGTTTCCAGTGCGATGATGCAGAACATCTGGGTGATGCTGCTGCTGTGTTTGAAGCTGATAGTGTCACATATTTGCTTGAAACTGCTCGAAGAGTTTGGGTAATTAGACATGTGGGATAAAAATGACATCCAGGACATGAGTAAGAATAGCTTCTCTTGAATATCAGTGTTGCTTAATCCAAGCTTGTAGGTGCTTGTTGCTTGTCCTGTGGCTTTGCTGAATCCTGGCTGTTGACACTTGCTGTCTGACAGAGAAAATGTAGTGTTTGGTGGGATACTTTTTTCACAACAGTGCTTTGTGAATCATTAAAATGCTTTGGAAAAAAAAAGAGGGTTTGTGTTCAATCTAAGAAAGTTCTTTGACTCTGTTTTTCTTATTTTTAGCGTCGGCTTCGTCATCTTCGGAATATTGCTGCACGTAACATCATCAATAAGAATGGTTATCGCCTCTTGGATACGTACTTCACTCTTCACTTGTGTGGTAACACCAAGATCTACAAAGGTAAACCAGGCTTGCTGTCAACCTTTTTGCTAGCTAATCTTTGAAATCTTTGAATTCTTATGATAGAAATTCTCTCTTTTTTCTTTCCCCTCCCCCTTGACAACTTGCTGCCATTAATTACATCACCTTTGCTAACACTGGAAAAGAGCTCTTTAGTTTCCTCAACTTCATAAAAGCTTTCAGTGTTAGCAGCCATGGAAGCAAAAGAGATGGCAGGTTTGGTAGTCTCTTAAATCAGCCTGTTTTTGTCATTGCTCTTCCCCCAGTGATGATGTAAGAAATTGGGAACTTCCAAGGGCACATAAAAGTGAAAGCTTTTGGAACTTTAGTTGTCTTTTTTGGGGAAGAGTATCCAACCCTGTACATGCCAGTTGTTTTACAGAATATACATCAGCACACAATGTTATCAAAGTTTTCAAAAAATAGAATTGTCAGCCAATGACACGAAGCATCCAGGCATCTGTTCTAGTTTGGATAACTGTGTTCAAGCATTAGATCTCATCTCTTTCTTGCTTTGCTTTCCCACTACAGTATATAGCTCTTCATTGTGGAGAGATGTTATTAAAAAATACGTTTTTATTCTCCTTTTGGTGTGATCGAAGATGAATGTTGGTTTTCTCCTAATTTTTATTTTCATCTGGCACAATGCCAAATCTGGTATCTTGCTTTGTTTATTTTTTTTTAGAAGGATAAGAATACAAAACTTTAGCTTGCTGCCTGGGCTTTGTTGTGGTGGTTGGTTGAACCTGTCACTTATGACTGTTTCTGTGGTGTTCAGTGTTAGGGACTGTTTTGCCCTTCACCAAAGCTTTATCCTTGGTCTCCAGTGGGCTGGGATATTGTACAAAATCTGTATTCCTGCCTCTAGAGCTGTCTGTCTAAAGTCTTTAAGCTCTTGCTTTGGCTGGGAAAGCCAAGCATCAGGAGTTGCTTATTCATACATCAGCAGTTGCTTATTCCCATTTAAATACAGGGTTGTTGGCACCTCTGTCAGGTAACTTGACTGTTCCCTCTCTGAGCACCTGGAACAGGTCACCCTTGCTCTACAAGAAAGCTCTGTAATTAATTTGTCCAAGCTTCTGTGTTCCAGGAAGATGGTGTGTGGCAAACCAGTTACTTTGCAAATGTCATCCAAATACTATTAAGTACCATGGCATGTTCTTTCCACAGAAATCGAAGCCTCAGTAAACTTTGAGAATTATCATGGGTATAAAGACGAAATGCTACATTTAAATAATGACTTGTAATAACTAAGTGTGAAAGAGTAATTTTAGTCAAAAGCATGACTACATTTCAAAGTCTTTCTTATGAATCAGTTACTAAAAAACTGGACCCACTAACGTTTGTCTTTCTTGAGTGTTAGTTATTTTAACTTTTTCTGTTTCAAATACTAAGATTTGTATCAGTATTTAAGGTAATCTAAAGGTGCTTTTTTACTTATTTTCCTTTAGAATTTTATAAGAGTGAGGTGATCAAGAATTCTCTGGTAAGTTCATTTAATGTGGAAAAACTTTGTTTTAAAAATTGTATTTTCTGCAGTATATTGATTTCTCCACTGAATGACAACTGTTTAATGTGTCTTTCCACTGTTCAGTTCTGTTAGGAGCATTGTGTTCTTCTCCTCCTTTTCAGATTCTTTTCATGAGGCTTAGAATAGGAAGCTACTGAGTAGTAGAAATGCTGATTTCTATTAGCATCTTTGTGTTGTGTAGGAAAACAGCAAGGAACATGTTCCTGCCATATATATACATAAGTTCCTTGAAGAACTAATAGCTGTAAGAAACTGAAGTTTGAAAACATTAGGTTTTCCAAATTTTTCAGTTTAGATTAGTGAAGGGGCCAGAACTGAACAGTTTATTACAAATGAGGAAGGGTAGTAGTAGGATGGGAGTAGGATGTTGCAAATGTTGGCTAAGGGAGTTTGAAAACCTGCTGAAGACTTTTTAATGCCTGCATTAACAAGGTAGAACTGCTCCATTTATAGCACCCTGGATAAATGCTTTGAAACCCTCCTGAATGGAAGAAAAGCTGTCTGCATACTCAAGACTGCTAACTTCTCCAATTTCTCTCTTAAGTTGATAGGATTTTTAGTTCTCTCTATTCTAAATCAGGAAAAGGAAAAACAAAAAGGGAAACTAACTACAGAACATAAGCGATGGAATAACAAAAATCTAAATAAAAGATGTCTTGAGGACATCCGTATATCACCTATGGGTATTTTAATGACCTGGTATTCTTGTGCCTGAATAGCTATGAAATATCCTTTCTTGTTAGGAGAACTTGATTAATGCATTTCTTCTGTAATACTTACTGGTAACTTTGCCTCTCCCTTCTTTTCAGAGGCATCTTATTCGAAATTGGCTCATCCCAGTTCAGGGATGCTTGGCCATTTCCAAGCTGCTTAAGTGCTAGAAGGGAAGGCAAGTTCTTTCATGGGGTGGTCGGTTCCTACTTTTTGTTTTGGAGGAGCTACTGTTTCTGTGTTCAGCAGAGGAGGGAGAGAAATATATATAAAAGCACTTTCCCATTTCTGCTTTTGGACACCCTGTTGTCTCTTGGCACTAGTAATGTTGGATTGACTTGGTTTTCTTACAGCTTGGGTCAGTTCTTTGGATGTTGTTAGAGATGAGTGGAAATTCTTTGAATGTTGTGTTTGCAAATCTGAGTTCTGATGGAATTTGCAGTTTAGCTTAATGTGTGCTGCTTCTGAAAAGCTCTGGGTGCAAGTCTGATCTCGTGGAATAAAGATGAGCTTTTAGTGACAGCATTTGAGGATTGAGCATCAGTCAAGGAGGAGTAGCATGTGAACAAATATGTCAGCAAATTGTGCAAATTTAATTATTGGGGAATAGATCAGCATTTCACTTTGGCAATACAAGCTATACCCTGGTTTTCAGAAGCTGAATTATAACTGTGAAAGGAATGTTACTTCCATTTTGAAAGTTCCTGATTTGGTTAAACTGAATTAGTAATTTCTGAAGTAAATTCTTTGATGTCTTGTAATGGAAGGAAGCAAAACCCATTCACAGTTTCTGAAGTACTTTACAGCATGTACCTTTTAACTGAGGAATTCTCTCTAGCAAACAGTGTAAGGAAGCAGCAGAGATTGCTGGCTTCAACTCTTTGTGAACCTTGAAATGGCTGTTGTTCCTCATTCTTAAGATTTTTTAAAATCTTTGAGGGGGGCTTTGCTACTTTTTGAATTGTCAATGTTTGGACTAGTGTCAGCCTGTTTAAATTGTATTTATCCTTCTTTGAATACTCAGAATCCAACATGGAGGAGTCTGGACTTTGGAATAATGCCTGATCGTCTTGATACCTCTGTCTCTTGTTTTGTTGTGAGGATCTGGGGTGGCAAGAAGGAGCACTTCCAGCTTTTGATTGAATGGAAGGTCAATCTAGATGGGTTAAAGTACTTGGGCCAGCAGGTAACGTGAAAACATTTTTTCTCAGCTTTCTTCTTAAGGAAACAAAACATCTGGATTAATTAATGTGTAGTATGCTAAGAAAGGAAATGAGTCTTCAAAGGTTGTATTTTAAAGTTTGATTACAGATACCATGTTAGTTTACATCAGAGCTTTAAATCATAAAATCATGCAGTGGTTGGGGTTGGAAGAGACCTTAAAGATCATCCAGTTCCACCCCCCTACCATGGGTAGGGACACCTTCTGCTAGCCCACCCAACGTGGCCCACTTCCAGGCATGGGGCAGTCACAGCTTCTCTGGGCAGCCTGTGCCCTCACCATCCTCACAGCCAAGAATTTCTTCCCAATATTCTATTTAACCCTACCCTTTGGCAGTGAGAAGTCATTCCCCCTTGTCCAAAGTCCCTCTCCAGCTCTCTTGGAGCCCCTTGAGCCAGTGGCAGGGGCTCTAAGGTCTCCCTGGAGCCTTCTGTTCTCCAGACTGAGTTCTCGAGTCTTACCTCTGTTAAGTTTCCCGCTCTCTTAGTTATTTTTGTCACCTGTAAATACAATAATAGGAAAGACGCTCCAGCTAGTGTTTCTGATTTCAAAGTAGAATGGCTGAACATAGTAACTGTTGTTAAAGTGTGAAGCAAACAGGTTTTCCATGGTTAAATTCAGTTTTCTCTTGAGATTTTATGTACTTCTAGAATTACAGGTGATGAAAAAACTGCTTTAGACTCTTGGAACAATTTTTGTTCATTTGGTGTGAAAATGTGCAGTAAGCTGGCTGTAAACTGATTTGTTTTCTTCCTTCCCTACAGATCCATGCAAGAAACCCAAATGAGATTATTTTTGGTCTCAATGATGGTTATTATGGAGCTTCATTTGAACAGAAGGTAAAGGTGTCTTGTATTTGTTCTGGCTTGTTGGTACTGGTGACAAACTGAAAGTCAATCAGTGAGCTTGATTTTTCACATTTGGATGCTCAGAACATTAAAATGCATTGTTTTGAGAAGAAATATTTTTTTGACATGACAGATAAGAACTAATATCTTGCCTTGGTTACATGGATATCTGTGGTGTTTTGAAAAGACTTAGGGTGTAGCATTTAAGGTCCAAAAATCCTTTGGTTACTGAAAATAAGCTTTGACTATATTCTTTGAGGCAGCCATTTCATTCAAACATAGGACATACTGAAAATGATGTTGTTGTTAAGACTCATTTTCATGGCAAATATAAAACCACAAAGTTTTGGTTATCAGCCTGAAGCCTAGAGTTTGTAGGTCTTTACTGGGAAGCTGTTTATTTGCTCATGCTGCACCTGTTTTACTCCATGGGTTTTTTCCCTCAAGTATCCACTACAGTATTTGTGCCTGTCCAGCCAGTATTGCCTATGATTATTGCCTCATTGATGATGAAAAGATTTAAACTTACCTGTTGTAAATAGTGCATCTGACAGGTTTTTTAATCCGAAATTGTTGCTGGCAGTGCTATGGTACAGATAGGTTGTGTTAAGGAGTCCCTGGTTGGAGAGGAGATGACTCCTTGACACACAGCTGCACTTTCTGCATTCAGTTTTCCTGAAGCAGGATACAATTGTAGTTCTTCAGGATTTCGGTACTGACAGCCTGGGCCTGAATTCGAAGATGGGGACATTATCTTCTTTTTCTGATTGTTGTCAGGACTTGTTCCCTAGCTCATAAGGTCTAAAGGTACTTCTTGGTTTTGGTTATAGAATCATATAATAGAATCGTTTGGGTTGGAAGGGATGTTCAGGACCATCTCATTCCAGCCCCCTGCCATGGACAGCGACACCTCCCACTAGACCTGGTTGCTCCAAGCTTCATCCAACCTGGCCTTGAACACTTCCAGGGATGGGGTAGCCACAGCTTCTCTGGGCAACCTCTGCCACGGCCTCCCCA
>NW_008237619.1:997168-1010614 GCF_000691975.1 Corvus brachyrhynchos
AAGGTCTCCCCAGAGCCTTCTCTTCTCCAGGCTGAACACTCCCAGTTCTCCCAGCCTGTCTCCAGAGCAGAGGGGCTCCAGCCCTCAGAGCATCTCCATGGCCTCCTCTGAACTTGCTCCAGTAACTCCATGTCCTTCTGATGTTGGAGATCGCAGGATGCAGCACTGCAGGTTGGGTCTCTCACCGTGCAGGTTCCTCATTCTATATCTCTGTTGCAAATACAGTCATAGCCTGTCAGGTAGAGGAGCAAAGTAGGAATCTCTGGTAGCATTACTGGTGGACAAATTCTAAGTAATGCAGGCAATTGTAGTATAGTAATTGTCTTACCTGAATAAAAGAACCATAGCCAGAGCCTCTTTCTTGTTACTGTCACTGATTCTTCACTTTTTATTCTAGAGATGTCATAAAACTTTTAAATTCTATATCCTTGATAATATATAGGTATTAGGAGTTTTTACCTTTCTTCCTCTCTTCTGTCCAGCAGCAACTTGGCTGTTGCTGAGATGCTGAAAAAAAATGTTATCTTTGAGTCATGTTCTTACTCAAGTTGCAAGTTTTTTACTGCCGTGGATACTAAAAAGGTTGGGTTTCAAAGGTTTCAAAACCCTTTGTGTGTGCCTTCTGAGAGCACTGAAGGGTACTCTTTCTTTACTATAGATGTCTGACAGTAACTCTTCCAGTGTTTACAGCTTCTCTTCTCAGTATAAATACAAAAGTGTGCTGCCAATATAGCTGCTTTGTTCTTGATCACATTTGACTTTCACATAATTGTACCTCCAACTTCTGGACTTGAACAAGTTTATTATTATTTTGCAGCAGTAAGTTTGCTGGAATATTTCAGCAGGGTTCTGCTACTTTCATCAGAACCATGTCCAATGTATTTTCCTGTTTCCTTTCTGGCACTGGACCACTGAAGCACTTGTTCCTCTCTGTTTCACCCTCTCTACTAATCATACACTGAACCTTTACTTGGCGTTGCTTGAACTGGACCAATGTTTAAATAAGATAGATGTGCGCTTCAGGAATTTATTCTGAAGCTGTTAACCTGGATTTAAAGTGTTCCTTATCCTTGAGCAGCTTTCTGAATCTGATTTTGTCTGAGGCTTCATGTTTGTGTGTAAAACCAGTATTCACCAAGATTCAACATAATCAATTCTGGATGCTATAGTAGCTTTCCTAAAGCCAGGTTTCTCTTCCTCTGGTTTCCTCAATGCCTTCCTGACTTACAGATTGCCTTTCAACCATTTTATGTTTGCTGCTTCCAACTGATAGAACTCACCCTTGTTCTTGCAGTGATACCTTTTCAGAAAGTACATTGAGGGAAGCAAGTTCTAGTTAATGACTAGCTTTCTGTTGTCTCCTTAAAGAAGTAAAAGCAGAATTAGTCAATACAGCTCTCTGTAGCTCAAAATAATTTGACTATTGTCAGAGGCATGGGGAAAAGAAAAATAAGGTGTATTTTTTTAGGGATGCTGAATTGTGGCTTTCATTTCCTTTCATCAAGAAGAAAAGACCCTCATCTTTGGAAAGCTGTATCTCTCTCTTTTTTTCGTCTGTGGTCTCCATCAATGTAGGTAGAGTCTTTCCCCACATATGCATATTCTTTAAGTATTTTTTAGCAGCTAGATCCTGGCCACTCTGCACAAGCAAAGCCTTTTTGTGTGTTTACAAGTATATGTGCCTATATCTAGTAAACATGGCAGAGAAAATGACATAGTGCTCTTTTGGAGGGTAAACTTCCTAACAGCTAAGTCTGAAACTCTTACATTACATGTTCTATAAATTTCCTCAGGGTAGAACAGTTTGCATACACCACTTGGTGCCTGACTCTTTGGAAAATTCCTTTCAACACTGTAGCACAGGGGAAAAAGAAAAGGCTGAAACAGATTGCTGCTGCAAATTCTTTCACTTCTAAAACCAGTTATTCTAGGTCAGTCTTCTTTTTCTCTGAAAAATGTTGCACTTTGCTTTCTGAAGGCAGTGTTTGTTGAAACACCATCAACTTCATGCTGTTAAATCCTAGAATGGTTTGGGTTGGAAGGGACCTTAGAGCTCATCTAGTTTTACCCCCCTGCCATGGGCAGGGATACCTTCCACTAGATCAGGTTGCTCCAAGCCCCATCCTACCTGGCCTTGAACATTTCCAGAGACAGGGCATGATGATGCTGGTACCTTGTGCATTTTCAGTTTTCCACCATCCTAGTTCTTTCAGACATTAAGATGTTTTTATTTTGGTATTTTTTTATGGAAGGCTGTCTGGATTTCAGAATTTAGCATCCAGTATCTTGGGAATGGAAATGAGGAGCTGAGAGAGCTGCTGGGATGGTGTCCCTGTAGCAGTGTGATGTGCTACATAGCATGTAGAACTCAGGATTATTTAGGTGGAACCATATTTTTGGTGGAAAGGAATGTCTGCTGTATGGCCTATGGTTAACACAGTTGTGTCAGGAGATGTTGACGTTTAGCTCTGAATTTCAACATCATCTATATGGAGACAGACTCCTGTTGGGGCAAGAAAGAATCTGTAGGCAGGGATTGTGGTACTCAGAATCCATCTCTATCTATTGCAAAGCTGGCTGATCACAGGTACCAGGTGGGCTGCTTTATACACTAAAATAAGTGCCTTTTTTCCTGCAATCCATAATCTTTCTGACAGTGCTGCTGGGTGGCTTGACCTGCTTAAAATTTACTTTATCATGTAAAGGAACACTTCCAAGTTTGTGGCTTTTCTAGGAATTTGTGTGGCTGTGCCTGATATGGAAAAGCTCAATATATGGCATTTGAATCATAAAGCATCGGTGTTCGTCTGTTACTCTTTTGATCCCTCTTGTGCGGAATGGACACTTTGGTCTCTTAAAAGAACAACTTTGTGTTATTCTTACTTTGTAACTTCCAGAAACTTGTTCACGTTTCTCAAAACTAAGATTACTTTGATCTTTTAATGTGTTACAGCATGGATAAAGGATAGAGCTTTATCTCGTGGTCATGTAATTCTCTGGCACGTGACTGATTGGGCTCTCAGGTCTGAAGCTGAAGAATGGCAGTGCTGTCAGTTGCAGTTTTCAAGTGTTTCTGTTCATAAAATTCAGTTATGGATTAAAGTTCAAGAAAACACACTGTGTGTCTAGAACACAGATAAACTGATAGGTCTTTTATACCTTTTATAGGTAAGTGGTATTGTTTCTACTTACCATAGATAAAACATGTATAAAGACAGATTTAAAATACACTAAATGCAAGATCATTTATTCTACTAAAAGTGCACGCTCTTAGTCAAGATGGATTTTTTAAAATTATTTTTTAAATAATAATTCTTCCTTGTCTTAAGGATCACTCAGATACTCTGAAGAACAGTCTTCTCCAGGTGGATCAGAACTGTGTTCGTAACTCTTATGATGTCTTCTCTTTGCTTAGGTAAGGTTTTTGATAATATTTTGTAAAAGCTATTGTAACTTTTCTAGTGTGTGTGTGTGTGTGCGTGGAAGGGATCTTTCCAAATATTAAAAAACCTCAACATTCTGGTGTGGAATGTGCAAAGAAGATACCAAGGTTTTGCCAATTTACTTGCATAGTGAGGAGCTGGGGTGTGGTGTATGTGTGTTCTGTGGACGTCACTGGGCTTCTTACATGTGGATTCTTGAGTGCTCCGAACTAGGACTGGCTGTGGAGCTGGCCCATGGACATGCCTTGTGAATGTCAAAATCATGGAGCTTCTTTGTTGGAAATTCTGTGGAAAGCCCCTTCTCTGTTCTCAACAGCAATAAAATTTGTTTAAATACAAGAGAACATATGTCGAGACCCAGTTATTCCAACACAGATGTGGTCGAAGAAAGGTACTGTGGTTTTTTGCTTTTGGGTGGCTACTTAAATGTCTGTGGTGATAAAAAACATGAAGTGTTAGTATTCAGTTAAGCAAGATGTCCTTTTTCAGATCTGCTTTAATGATGATATTAAAGCAGAATATTAGTTACTAGAAAATATTAGTTATGAAAAAGTATAATTGTTGTCCACCACTGTCAGTAGGTTGGTCTTGAGGAATCTTTGTATAAATTGCATTTTACAAGACAGGTTAATAACTTCAGGTCTGCAATAAAGGCAGTAGATGTGCTATGAAGGAAACCCTTGAGTAGGAGATGTTTAATATGCTGTCAAAAGTCTATGTAAAAATACATTTGACTTTTTGTATCAGTTGTACAAGTTAAATCCATTTGATCGTGTTGACAGTAGGTGTCAGTGTTGCCTGTCTGAAGAGAGGAAAAGTTAACTTAGGTTGCCTATTCAGATGTCCGTATTTAAGCTCTCTTAAAATTTGAGTGTGCTGTTTCTTGAGTCTGTAAAGCATATTTAAACTGAAGGCTACTTTCTAAATGTTTGTTTTCCGTGCTTTTAGTGGGAAACAACCGGGGGGGTGTTAGAAAGTTCTGATTACATTCTGGCACAGTCCATTAGAAGAGAGCTCTTGTACTAACTAACATTAAGTATACCCTGAATACTTTATTCATGAGTGTTTTTCACATTTTGTGTGCACATCTATGTAGTATGAAGCACGTTCCAGAAAAAAACCTCACTATTCTACTAACTGGTCATTAACTTGACCAGCTGGACCCCTGTCTAGCCCTGTGTAGTTGATCTGTAATCCTTCTTCTGAACATGCCTGACTGGTTTTCCTCAAGCTTACAAGAAATGAAGATGTCAGCTGTGATAAAATTCATTTTGCTGAGTGCCTACCAGTGCTCTTTTGAACCCTGACTACTGGAGCTTCTCTCAGTTTGGGGGGATGGAAGAGTCCAGGCTCAGTCTCTCACAGTGCCTAAGCATGCTGTTGGGTTTAGTTTCTGATAAGCTCTGTCTCTGAGCTGAGACATCCTCCTTTTTTATTTTGTCCCAAAAGAACAGTGTTTTCCAGGCCTCAGAACCAGGCCTGCTGCTGATTGTATTTCAGTGGATTCTGCATGCCATATCAAGGGGGTTACATTGCATTGTGTAGTTCCAGCAGAAGTTAAAACTTGTAATTTGTGACTCTACCTAGGTGTCATTTTTGTCTGATTTCATTGTAGCTGGGAAAGTTTGTCAGGAACTAAGGCAGAGTCCTCTTGTGTAGTTTAGAATCCTCTCTATTCCCTCTCACATTAACTCTGCTTTTTTACAGGTGAATTTTCTATACTGCTGCTTACCTTTGATATCAAGCTGAAAAGCCTGGTGTTTGTTTTAAAATAATCTCTTGTCCCTTTTTGTCACGTGTGAGGAATGAGACAACTCTTGGTTCTTAATTAAAATAATTAAGAACAATTTATTAAAAGAACAATCAGAAAAAAAAATTCCAAGTACAAAATAATTATAAAGCCAAAAAAACCCAAAAACCGGGTCTGCAGTGATTAGAGACCTTGTTGGCTGAACCGGCTCAGAAGTCCCAAGGCAGAGACCTTACAACGCTGTGGAGACTTCAGCTACCCCAAAGTCTGAATGGTTAAATTGCCTCTTTGAAAGAGGTAGAGGCCTGTGCTCCTACCACCAGGCTTCACCAGCAGCTAATCTGAGGTGAAAATGGCCCCTCCGAGCTGGTGGCCAGCAGTTTTACAAAGTCTGGGTCCTGTCCATGACCGTCCGCTGTCCAGCCTCCATGGTCCTGGATGATTGGTGGTGTCTTGAGGTGAGGTAATCTCAGTCTGCCAATGGCTCGCTGCTGTCTAAGGGAAAGATGTCATCGGCTCCAAGGGCGGGAAAAGTCCTCATTAAAATTCCAGGTTGCCATGGTGCTGAGCTGCTGACCAATGGCCAGGTTCTAAAAATAACTCCCTGTCAGTTAGAAGGTCTCCTTCTTGGCAAAGCTCAAAACTCACTTAAAACTTAGAAAGGTTAAGAACACTTGGTAAAAGGTCTAAAATTGGGTTATAAATATTTCAGAGAACTCTTAAAAACAGGGTAATTAACTTGGACACATACAGGAATTAAGACATTGTGGGTTTTTACAATTTTTAGGGACTAAAGAGGGGAACAAACTTACGGAACTTAATATTAACAAAGGATTTTTAACGAGGAATTATGTAAAACACTCTTTAACCAACTAATCAGGGGAATAACTTTGGAACTTAATAGCTCTCAACTGGGTTGATGGGTAATTTGAATAAACAATAATTAAACAATTAACAATTAAAAGTTGAAAACACTTAATATGCAAAGGCCAACACTCCATTTCATATATGACATCATGTGTCCTTTGTCTCCTACCAAGTAATTTGGTTTGCCACCTCCTCCAGGAGTCCATGCTTGAATAACCAGCCCATGAACTCCTTCCAAAGATAGTTCATATGAGCGTGTTCCTCTTTGAACAGAAGAGAGAGATGGGCATAATTTGAGTTGTGATTCATTAGACAGAATGTACTTTGGGAAGAAATGAGTTTCTGTCTTCCTTCTTCTGTCCATTGGCTGTAAAGAGAATATTGAGGTGTCCACACCATAAAGATTTGCATCTGGTCACATAAATACCATGTTTTGAAGAGTTTCTCATGATATTTGTGTGTAGTAAAAATTCATAAGCTGCACATGTGGTTTCCTAATATTTTCACAATAAATATGAATATGAAGAACAGCTTGTACTGGCTTTATTTAAACTTCTACAAAAGGAAGCAAACCCTGGTGACAGTGGGATCTGAGTCCCAGTTGTTGTGGTGATACTGTGCTGCCAGATGTGGCAAAGCCACTGATAGCCAAAATGGAGAGAACTGGTTCTAGCTCATCCCCTAACTCTTGACTGCGCAATGAGAACTTCTGTGGTTGATCTCTGTTTCAAAACTGCTTTTGGGGGAAGAAGTGATGTAGTTTTTATCCTCAGAAGTGAATAGATAAAATTCTGAAGCTTGTGAATAGACCTTAATGGAAAGTGTATGCTTGGCTCAAATTATGTTGATTAAAAAAATTAATTGGGAATGAGAGTGTGTGAACAGTAGAAATTTTTTGTGCAGCGGATTAAAATATTGCTTGTGTGTTCAGATGCTGAATTACATGGATTTACAAGTTAATTAAGCAGGAGGAAAAGGTTAAACATTCAGGCAACTCCTCTTTACACAAAGGAGGTCTCAGCACCTCTTGCAGCTCATGACTTTTTTTTGTTCTGGGACAGGGAAAAGATCTTCAGGCAAACATGATGCCGCCTGTAAGTTGTTTGTGCCATGTGGAAGTGACGGATGTTCTTCCAGCCATTTGCTTTAAAAGGGCTAACAAACAAAAATTCACCACATCAACTGGATAGCTCAAATTTTGAGGGTTTTGTCCCTTGTCATATTTCTGGAAAAGAGATCATTTAAAGACTTTCTAAACATTATGTTGCTGGTAGTAATAGTTATAAAGTAACATGTTTTACCTTTCACACAGCACTTGGGATGGGCCAGATTCATCTGAGGTCATGTTCTGGACATGTCTCAATAATCAAGTTCCCAGCACGTTTGCAGCACTAATGAGAATAGGTTTATATTTAGTGTTCTCTTGGTTTTCTATCCTTCCTTTTCTTAAAGCTTTGAAAAATAGATACTTATTATTAAGTGGTGTTGGGAAGATGAGATATCACTAAAGAAAGGGCTTAAAATGCTATGTATTAAAATTCTACTTCAATTTCTAAATACAAGAATTAATATAGTGTATTCTGCAACAGCTTTTTGTGTTGCTGTGACACTTAGAGAGCAATTGGCCTGTGCCTCTAAATGTGTGAATGCCTGAAATCCTCCCATATTCTGCCTGGAGACAAAAAGTGCTCTAAGAACTAGTGAAAGTCTGCCACACTGAAGTTTTACTTCCTGTAGTTTTTATTACTCTGTTCAGAACTGCCATCTCTGTGGCTTAACTGTTTTTCAGCAGATGGCATGGTATGTTTATGGCATTTAGCCAGCCAGTTAGTGCAGATTGAAAACATTTTGCTTGTGTTTCTGTTTAAAAAAGTGTTCTTTAACAACAAAACCAACAACAAAATCTGATACTGTCACAATTTGAGTGCTGGGATGGGTAAAAAGACCAGCTCCAGGTAGCTGCTTAATATTGTTAGTGTCTAATCTGGCAGAATTTGATTTTAATAATATTTCTGGTATTAGTTAATGGGGCAGAGGTATGCTTCAAGTGACAGGCTTTGCTTCAGGGTTTGCCATCTGTAATATAGGTGTTCATTTAAAGAAGAGTGCGGTGTCTTGTCACTGAAGAGATATTATTTAAGAATACAAATGTTGGTAGTGTTTGTCTGTGATCCGAAACTGAGATATTCATAAAATCACCTTTGAGTGACCCAAGGCTAAAACATATTGACATGATATAAAATCAGCTTTTTGTTTAGCTCTGCTTACTTTAGGAAAGATGTTTTTAAATAGTTATTTTGCTTTTATTTAAACTCTTCCATCTTTATTAGCAGTTTTATTGAATAAAAAGAAGTTGATCTTCGAAAATAGAAATGAAGACAAAATATATGGTCAATGTAGGCTGCCGTGGAGCTTAAAAACTTATTAGTGGCTCCTCAGAGTAGTTTCTCTGAGACTAGAGTCACTGAGATTGCGTATGCCAAATGTAGTAACTGCCTTTGTGCAGCTATTTTTAGCAGATAGAAATTATGCTGAAAGTGAAGCTGTTTTTCATAAGCTCTGAGGAGGGAATAGTGCAGTGCACAAGGGCCTCGTGGGCTTAAGCTGCTCAGTGCTAAGGTGTATCTCAGGTACATTGACTTGTCTTCTGTAAACCGGTCCATCTTGATCAGTGTCCTGTCTGACAGGAGCTCAGCCAGACTTTGCTATTGATTTATTGATTTTTTGCTATAATTGATTTAAGTAGCAGTTCCAAACTTTAGGCTTCCAGTTGTTTAGTGGGGTTAAAAGGAGGTAAAGGAGGAAGAAGACACGCTCTCATCACCGGCTATCTGACTTCAGAGAGTTGCAGAGCATCTGATAAATGCAGAGGCGAGCCATGCAAAGCTGTACTGCCTTTTGAACTTCCCTGAAGTTCCTCTATTTCCATCTTCATCTCCATGAAAGAAGTGAACCCAATGGAGCTAGGCACTAGATGGGACTACATGGAAATGAGTTGCTTTTGCTACCCTATTCTTTTTGGCATGCTGGTAGCTGCATAGAGATAAGGGCAGGCAGAAAAGACCTAGTTAGTTAAATTTCAAAATATGCACTGATAATTAAGTCTCCTGTTTCTAGCTTTTCCCTTTGCTATCCTTTACTCAGAGAAGGGTCCCAAGTCATAGCTGTGACCAAAACCTCTCTAAATACAGTTAGGGATGTTCATGCAGTGGAACAGTCACATACCATCCTTTTATAGAATGTGAATGGGTCAGGAAAGGTGATCACTAATAAATAACCCAATGCTCTTGCAGTGCCTTGCTCTAGCTTTTTCTATGAGATCCTAGCAATCAAATTGCAGACTTTTGGACTTCAGTGTTGATACTGCTGCTGCCATCATCCTCTCCCAGTAGATGTGGAAATGCATCATCTTAACTGTGGAATAAGTTGTAGGATTCCTCTTACCTGCTCTTGAATCACAAAGTTCCTCTGCTAAAACATCCCTTTGCTAGTGATAAGCATTGGGAGGTTTTTTTTGTGATGGCCAAGTTTGATGTTTCTAAACAGGAAGATTTGCACCTGGAAGACTTAGCACTTTGTACCCAATAAGCAGCCAGGACCAGGCAGGCATCCCCCCTTGGCTTTGGACAGGCAAATCCAGGTGGTCTAAGGCCAGGATGAATTAATAAGAGCTGGAATCAGACCTCTAGAGTGCCTCTGTATGCTTAATTAAGCCGTCCTGAAATGGATGAACAGTTTAACAAGTGTCATCCTTCTTGGCCTGAAAACTTTGTGGGTTGGAATTGTGCTGTGGTGGCTTCCTGAGAAGCAGCAATGGAGATGAAAACTGGGGTCTGATTTTTCTCTGTTTTGACAGGTTCCTTAGGGATTTTTATTAGTGGCATCAGACTTCCAGACAAATACGTTCCCAGGCATTTTACTCTGTGGTGCTGACTGTATAGGAACTGAGGCTATTCAGTCATTAGAACACTCAACTTACAAGCCTGCCTTTTGCCAAAATCTGTAGCAGAGAGTGGCGTGGGTCATGGCAAGTTGAAACAGTCCATGAAGCATAAGAACAGTAGGTGGTTTTTTGTATGTTAACTGCTGGGTTAGTAGTCTGCTGCTGCTCTGATCTTCAATTTTCCTAATATATCATGTGGAATAAACCACCCTTGCAGTGGCACATTTTTAGCATAGGTATATTGCTAGTTTTTGGTCAAATTTGGTTTCAAAGCGCTTCTGAGAGGAATTACACAAAGCTTTGCAGGACTTCAAAAGTAGCTTTATTCTGCCTCTTTATTTGTGACAATATGTAAAAGATGGTGTCAATCAAGCAATACTGAGAAGTCAGAACCCAGTCCTGCTCCTTTTTCTGGCTCTATGAAATTAATGAAAAACAGCACGTTGTAGAATCATAGAATAGTTTGGGTTCAGAGGGACCCTTTAAAGATCATCCAGTTCCACCTGCCTGCCATGGCAGACCAGGTTGTTCCAAGCCCCATCCACTCTGGCCTTGAACACTTCCAGGGAGGGGGCATCTACTACCATCTTAAGCAACCTGTGCCAGTGTTTCACCATTCTCATTGTAGAAAATGTCTTCCTTATCTTTAGTCTAAATAGCCAAGTGTCACTGAAGGAGAGTCTAAGTAATTTACTGATGGATATCTGAAAGTTTCTAAGAAGGAAGATTTTGTGAACATCAGGACTGTTTATTTTTGTTACATCTTTGTCATGGATTTGGCCATGAGAATGGTGCTGTGAGTTGCTTTCTCTTCAGCCTGGGCAAAGATTTTGGTGAATGCAATCATGTCTCTAAAATCCTCAGAACTATCCAACCACAACAGGGAAAGTCAAGGCAGCATTTTGACTGAGAACAAATAAAAGGGATTAAAGATCTTGCCCTGGGGAAAACGCTCCAATAAATTTGCTAATTAAAGCAGGGCAGGGTGGGGAATGTATGGAAATCTGAGAAGCTGCAGAACACTCCTGAGAGCATTATGACCATCCTTGTCAAGTGGGAGTTTTGACTACTATAGCTGCAGAATTCCACTTCTCTTGGAAGAAAACTCAGATTTGAATTTGGGGGTGGCTTCCAGGAGAAAGTGCAGCAGTATGAAGCTTTGAAACATGAATCACCTGAATATTGGCTAGTGTTCCACCTCCTTCTTCCTCCACTGCGTAAGCCTGTACTCTGCGGTCACAAGCACTTTATCGGTTGTGTGACCTTGAGTGGAAGAACACAATCAAGTGGAGAGCAAGTGGTCTCTTTCTGGCGGGGGGCGTTAAACGCATTCAGTCTGAATTTGTGCATCTTTCTTTTCAGTTGTTTAGTGAATCCCAGTCTTAGGCTTGCTCACTGTCTCAGAGTGAGAATTGAAACTTCTATGAAGATTTGTTAGGAAAAGGCTCTTGAATTCTGCTGGTGATACTGTCCACCTGGCAGAGTTGTCTTCACATGTTTATGCACTTTGGAAATTTGATTTGCATCTAATTTACCTTTTTTACTAACTACAGTGTCTTGAATATGATTCTGTGTGCCCTGGCAGCAAGGTTTCTGTAATCACAAACTGAGAAAGAACAAAAAGAAGCTTCCTCTGTAATTGGCCACATTGATTTTTGAATTAAAAAAATCAACCCATTAATCCATCCATTTAACTGGAGTTAAATCTGTGAACTGGAATAAGAGAACTAGAGACATCTCACATTTTGTCGCTTCATTTCTCAAAAAAATTGACTGAGTTTTACTTTAAGGCTCTCCTCTTCCATTCATGCCCTGTGAGTATTGAAGGTGATCTATATCCTAGCTAGCTTCCTTAAATATTCCTTGAACTGGAGGCTGGAACTTGCCCTGCTGCCCATTTAATAAAAGTGTTTTTTCGTTTTCTTTGTCTCCAAATAGCTCGAAGCATTCACTGTTGCAGTCCTCAAATCCACATGGACTTGATTATTTTAAAACTTGAGTCTTAAATATGTAATGCTTACATGTAAGTGATTTACATGTAGGATTCAGAATTGTTTGAAAGAATGATGGAAAATTATCTGTGCTGTAACAGCACTGTCTTGTGTGAGTTTCTTACAGCATTGGGTCTTGTAGAGGCTTAATGTCATAAATGTCTAAGTCAGACTTGCATTTTATTTCTTCTTACTCCCTACTGTCTTTTCTTGCCCTACATCTGCTTTTGACAAATTGTAGGTATAGGTTTCCGAAGAAATTGGAAAGGGAGTATATGATTATAAATTGGAATTTTTTTCTTGTGGGAAAGCAGATGTAGCAAATCATGGTTTAAGGGGTTATGGAAAAAATGTTATAGCTGGCTGGCACTCTCCAGAATCTGAATTTGTGGACTGATATAAAGTAGTGTGCCTTCCAGTTTCTGAATTTAATAGGAAAGTCTTTAATTTTTTTTTTTCTTTAATAATAGGTTTGGGTACTTTACTTCCAGGACCCTACATGTCACTTACTGCCAGAAGTGTTCCATTCTATTTTCTAAATCCCATGTAGTAATTCTCAGTTTAAATGTAGTCTTGCTGTAAACAAAGGTTGTTCTGGCAAATAAGACAAGAGGCATTCTCTTGTGAGAAGGAGCTGCAGTATGTGACTGCTATAATTAATTGATGTATTTATGGCTAAAAGTTCTGTACATGAAAAATCCAGATGTGTCTGATAGAAGAAAATAGATATTTGGAGTGGATGATAGAACTGCAAAATCATATATCAACTGTCTGATAAAGCTGAGACTCTTTCATTAATGTAAATATAAGCATATGTTATCTTAATGTTGGGGGTTAAGATTTTTCCTTTTGTTTCTTTCTCTCATGGAATTTTGTCCCATGTGTTGCTAAGAGACAATAATGACTGCTACTTAATAGAGACAAAAGATGTAGCCAAGGAGGAGCGGAAGGGCAGCTGGTTGTACTATTGTAGCTGAGGGGGCATCTTGGGAAGGGCAGAGATACTGTGAGATTTTGGCTGGGGGGTTCGGGGCCAGGCTCGGCTTCTCTCTCTCGCTTTCGGGGTTGGAGGCGGGACAGCCAGGTGGTCTGCGGTCACAGCCTGGAGGGTTTGCTGCCACTACGGAGCATTGTCCTTCCACTGAGTCTCCTGCTGTGCGTGAGCCTTTGCTCATTAGAGCAGCTGTTGAACTGGGAACTTATTAACACCCAATCTGACTGGAAAGGACCCTAACCATCTATTCAGGGGAAAACCTGGGAGCCCGACCCTCTTCCTATTCCCGGACAGCATTTCTCCTCAGCTGCCTGCAGCAGCCATGCTCCACTGCTTTTTGCTGCTGCCTTGGGCTTTTTCGCTACACTCTAACCCAGCACCCCGTGTCCCCTGACCCCCGTGGCTCCTGCTGAGACTGGAGTTTTCTGTTACATTTTGTGTGCCACCCCGCGGGGTGT
>NW_008237619.1:1010786-1030962 GCF_000691975.1 Corvus brachyrhynchos
TATATATATATGTAAAAGTAAAGAACTATTATTCCTTTTCTCATATCTTTGCCTGAAAGCCCCTTAATTTTAAGGTTATAATAATTTGGAGGGAAGGGGGTCACATTTTTCTATTCCAAGGGAGGTTCCTGCCTTCCTTGACAAACACCTGTCTTTCAAACCAAGACACTTAATAGGCACAACTCTCACTACACTCCAGCTTTCAGTTTTTTAGAGATTGCAGCCAGGAATGAATTTGCTATACAAACTAGTAAATCACTGGACTAATGCACGAGCAAGAGAGACCAGAATACTGCAGCGTGTCTTAAAGGAAAGTGCTCCAGCTGAACCTGAAGACTCACTGCAGGCTTGAAGAGAGTGAATCTGTTGTTACAGCACATTCCCAAGTTGTAAAGTCACGTTGGACTGCTGCACTGTTCAGTCCTGGGAAATAAGGAAGACTGATTGGTGTTGCATACAAGACAATAACATTATGGCAAAGAAATCCTGTAATGATGAAGAAGTCCAAAACTTGGTAACCTTTTCCCCCCCACCCCCCTCCAAGCCAGTACCAAAGTTGGATTGATTGGTGGAACACTGTATGCTAGAATGGTTTCAAATCTTACAGCCAAGGTAGAAAGTAGGTTGTAGACCTTTTTTTTGGGAGGGTGGTGGTTGTTGGGGAAAGCAATTTGAAATCAGACTTGAAAAGCCTTGAGGAAATAACCTAAATAGCCTGTATTTCAGGAACCTGGGATCTAGAAAGTGAAGAGGAGAGATGTTGAAATTTTATGTGCTGGGCCTTTGTAGATCAAGTAGGGATGCAGCTTTGTTGGTCTTAGCTTATAATACATGGATTATGCTTTTAAAGTATCCAGCTGTCTTCTGAACTGTCAAAGGAAGGGAGAGTGTTTTGTGTCTTCTTTATCTCCCCCATCTCAGAAAGCAGGTGCTATGGGAATGGAAGTAGAACAGCAGCATTGTGGATCTCCACCTCCAGTCAGTCTTAGGATGCTCAGGAATTTTAATGTCTGCTTTGTTTTCCGGTTCTTTCCCAGGCAGCAGCATGGAACTAGTCTGATGTTGGACAACTGCACAGCAGCTCTCAGGGCCCCAAGCAACAGCAGTAAATCTGTCACACTTCACGTTCCAATTGCTCTGCTTCTGGCTGACCGTGGCTGTGAGCTGCTGCACACAATGGATGACAACACTGTTGGCTAAACTATCCCTTTAAAAAGTCTGGAGTTTCTGCTGTAACTGGCTTGGCTTTCCCAGTTGCTGGAGGAAATTTGGTAGCAGGCCAGTGGCCTCTTCACGCCCTCAACTACCTTTTAAAGTGCTACGGAAGTGCTAATTTTAGTAAAATATATTAAAAAATAAAGTCTTGAGCAATGTAGGAAGAATCCCACGTTTGCTGATGGCACATAGGTGATACCATCAGTTGACTCATTGTTAGCAGTTACTAAACCAAGCAGGACTGTGCTCAAAGCACAGCTTGTGCTGATATTAAGCTGTAGCATTGGACCTGCATTTAGCCTAGAAATGGAAACAAGATGTGATCAGTTAGAGTTGAAGTTTCTCTCTGTTCATTTTGTATAAGTTTTAATCCAGATTTATTGCCTCAGTTTGCTGATCTCCATTGGTGCAATCATAATTGCTTCCACCAAAGTCTGCTTGTGCAGAAGTGATGGACAAAATTTCCGTGTTGGCATTCTTATAGCTTAGTTTGTGTTCCCCTTGTTGGATGACCAAAGATTTCCACGTGCGGACTTTTTTTTGGCTGAGAAAAAGATTTCTGTTAATAGTCGCTGCTTTTGTGACATGAAGTCCCTAAAATTTAAATCTTGGAAGATTTAACTTTGGATGTGATCATTACCATTTTAAAGTTCTTAGAACAACAGTGGATGTACCGGGATTGAGTCAACCAGTATCAGTCATTTTTCTGTCTTGAAGTGTAAATGGCCCTATTTGGCATCAAGGCAGCAAAGTTTAACTGTGCAAGAAATGAGGGGATGATGCTTGGCTTAAAAAGAAATCAATTTCTTATTAAAACCAGATTTTATTGCTGAGTTATTTTGTATAGCAGTTTTTATATGTTAGGAATATGTATTTAGATACTTGTTCAATGGGGTGAATCAGTATTCCATTGTATGTATTGTTTAGAGAAGTCAGTCTCAGTAGATGTTTGTTCCTTATCCTTTGGGCATGGGTAGGAGAACTTAGTTACTACACAGTTTGTAGATTGTTAATGGGTATTGATCAAATCACTGTGAGGAATTCACATGGCAAATGACCTTTCTAACAATTTCTCTGTTATGTAAATACTCTTTCAATGACTAGATCACCTTCCAGGAGGTTTTGCTGCCTAAATGGAGTGTTGTGAAAACTTGTAAGACTTTCTTTTAATCACCTAATGGACTAAATCGAGAATATTCTTCCAGTGTTAAATTACATAAAGAGGAAGGGGAAATGTCACTCAGTTATTACTCTTTACCTAAGAGTTTTAGCTTGGCTTTCTTATGTGTAGAAAGAAAACATGCCAGACTTTCAGAAAGAGACAAGTTGGAAAGTGGAAGTAGAAAACTTAGATCCTGTTGGATGACGTGACAGCAGAGCTCTGAGTGATGTTCAGGATGGTCAGGAAACCTTGGCTTTGACCTGCCTAGCAATGTGTTCCATAGCCAACAGCCTCAGGATGCATTCATGAAGGTGGGAGGTGTAAGAAGTAGTTCCCAGTAGGATCAGGGTTTCCAGGAGATCTCAGTTCTTCATTAGGTGTGTTAGACCAAGCCCATGGGTGATGCAGTACTCTTGGTCTCAGCAGTCTTAGCCCCCTCCCACCCCCTCAGCAGCCAGCAGAAATGTGTTGCTTGATATGGGGTAGGGTATAGCTGCCCCTGACCAGCTCTGTGTCTGCTGGTGCTATGAGCAATTTCAGAAACTCTAGAGAAACCAAAGAAATCACTTTGATTTTTGTTTTAAATTATGCTATTACTGGTGTTCAGGAGAAGCAACCGTATGAAGGAACTAAAGGCATCTGGTGACTTAAATGTATTCATTTAGAGTTACAACATGTAAAAGTCCTAAATCACAAGATCTTGTTTATTAATATTACTAGCACTGTTTGTTTCCATGTATAACTCCTCTCTTTTTCTAATAAATACATTAATTTCTACTCCATGTTAATTTTAAGAAAGATGTTCATGTCTCTCTTAGACCTGGTTCTGCCATCTTTTTTCTCTGCCTGTTTTTTTTTTTTTCCAATAAATATGGCAAATAATTGGTTTTCTCTCTTCACCCTGAAGCCAGTGCTAACAATCAGTAACATATCATTATCTTTTCATGCTTCAAACGTGATTCAGTTAAGAAACCTCTATTTTTGCTACAGAAGGGCCCATAGCATAGTGGGAGATAGTGAAGAATGTTTCATGTTCTTGGCTGGGGTAGCTGTGTGTTAGCTAAAGGATACTTGCACTTTTTCTAAAGCTGGCCTGTGTTAACAATGCTTGTGTGTATCTATTTTCATGTTAATGGTGATTTAACCAAATGAAATACCTGTAATTACATGCTCTCTCACCTGCAGCCTGATCAGCATCGGTTGAATTGAAAAATTGAAGAGGAGATTTTGATATTTGATTGAATTTAAAGACTTGGTGGTTTTCTTCATAAACTATGCAAGTTATCACAGAATGATTTGGGGTTTTGGGACCTTAAGGCTCATCTGGTTCCAACCCCCTGCCATGGGCAGGGGCACCTTGCACTAGAACAGGTTGCTCCAAGTCCTGTCCAATGGAGCCTTGAACACTTCCAGGGATGAGGCAGCCACAGCTTCTCTGGGCAACCTGTGCTAGGGCCTCACCACCCTCACAGGGAGGATTTTCTTCTCAATATCCAGTCTAAACCTGCCTTCTTTATGCTTCCTCATTTGATGTTTTGAAATGGAAGCTGATAGTCCGAGTCTGCCTTCCTGCTGCTGGTTTTGAGCTGTTTGGCCATGTGGGGAACCTTTATCACAGCTGTAACTTCTCCTTGCAGGCTCCACAGAGCTCAGTGTGCAATTAAACAGACTCAGGTAACTGTTCAGAAAATAGGAAGGGAGATTGAAGAAAAGCTGAGATGTACATCTACAAGGAATGAACTGGTATGTTTGATTTATTAAAACCTTATTGTATGGGCTTTCTGAAGCATCTGACTGATGTCTTGACCGTAAGCTTGGGGTTTTTTTTAACACTTGAAATCTTCCTTTACACCTGTCATTTCAAATGGAAACTCATCTGAGAGCTGTGTAAGGTCATGAATTTGAGTTGTGTGTGTTACTCGGATTGCTAAATTGGTTATCCTGTTTTTACCTTTATTTTGTACAATCATGCTATCAAAGCGTAAACTTTGCCCAGTGCACGAAAGAGGTCTTTCAGCGAAAACAAACTTCTAATGATTTATATGAAACTTGTCAGGAACCTGTGGTGGATTTAGAGTGAGGTGAGTCTACTGACTGTATCTTCTTGCACCCTGACTCCCTTTGGATGAACAGAATTCATGCAAATGCTGTTACTCAAGTGACATATTCGTTTTAAGCAGAAATTGTACTAGATCTTACAATGGCTTTTGACAATTTGTTTTGCCTGCTCTCCTCCTTTTTCCAGAGAAGTCTGTTGGCATTAGTTTCTGCTTTCTGTTCAGGAAAGCTGATCTTGGTTCAAAGCAATGAGTTGACAGAACAGGAGTGGTTTGTGGTGACTTCATTATGTTGGTACTCACTGGTATGTGTCTGGTGCCTTGTACAGGGAAGGGCACATTTGCAGTGTGAAGTTAATTTATTGCTGTAAAGCAGATTCTGGGTCGAGAGTACTCAGCTAAGTTCCAAAAGTGTTGAACTAGTTCAAGGATTTGACAAAATGGAAAAAATGGGAACTTATTTACCCACTGTAATTATTTACCCCTGTAGATGAAGAGGTGAAGAAGTCACCTTCCGTAAGGGGCAATATAAAATCTCCTGTGAGTCATTCCAGCCCGGAGCTTCTTTGCCTTCTGCTGGTATTTTGACTGTTTAACCATCGTCTTGTCAGTTACGGATATCCTTGTCCCTCCTTGCAAAGGCTTTTCATTTTTAAATATCTGAGAGCAAAACTGTATCATACAATCGTAGTATGTTTTTGGTTGGAAGGGACCTTAAAGATCATCCAGTTCCAACCACCTGCCATAGGCAGGGATACCTTCCGTTAGACTAGGCTGCTCCAAGCTCTGTCCAACCTGGCCTTGAGTACTTCCGGGCATGGGGCAGCCACAGGTTCTGTGGGCAACCTGTGCCAGGGCCTCAGCACCCTCACAGCCAAGAATTTCGTTCCCAGTATCCCATCTAACCCCGCCTTCTGGCAGTTTGAAGCCATTCCCCCTTTTCCTGGCATTTCGGGCCCTTGTCCAAACTCCCTCTCCGGCTTTCTTGGACCACTGGCAGGGGCTCTGAGGTCTCCCTGGAGCCTTTTCTGTTCTCCAGGCTGAACACTCTCTCAGCTATTTCTTTGTATCCTCTTATTCTCATCATCTTGAAGCTGGGAATTGAATCTAACAGTGCAGCTTGAACATCTCCAGCCTTTTTCCAGCTCCTGCCTCCACTTTGTATAGACTTCTTACTGCTCACCTTCCCTCTTGCTGGTGAGCCCTTTGCTAGGGAATGAATGCTCGTCCTGCTGCTAGTGCTCTGCTGTAAAAACTGCTGAAGCACCTCTCTTAATTTTTGCTCTGGGCTCAAGAGAGGAGATGCATCCCACAGGAGGAACAAGCACTGTGGCACACAGCTGAGTTGCTTTCCTTCCAAAGCAGCAAAATGATTAAAGTCTTTGGGAATCCGTTTCCTGTGGTAATCTATGAACTCAGTTCTTAGTCAGGCAGGTGCTAGTCTTGTCCTGTTTTTTCCTTCCCTCCTATCACCTTTTTATGAAACTGCTTCTGTGCAGAGAAACTTTTTTTTTTTTTTTAAATCTGTATTTCTTCCCACAGAAAAAGGAGAGTGAATGTTTACAGTTGAAGATCTTGGTGCTACGTAATGAACTGGAGAGACAGAAGAAGGCCCTTGGTCAAGAAGTAGCCTTGTTGCATAAGCAAAAAAGTACTTTGCTTGACAGAGGTAAGTGTAGAAACCTTAGCCTAGTTTTTGACCCAAATGAAAGTGCTGGTTTCTCTTCTATTTTTATTGTCTGGCTCTAATGTGCTTGTGTTTTTTCTTCATCTGAAATTTGCAGCCAAGTGTAATTTCTTCCCTCTCTCTGTTATACTGAGTTTTAGACAGTGATTTCTGGTATCTTGTCTCTAAATAACTTCTTACTATGACACCTCTCCAAAGCAATCTTAAATCTGTGTTTAACTGACATTTTATGAGAAAATCAGAACTACAGTATAGTACAGTAAACATTGCCATGATAAAGGGACTTCATAATGTCATGAGAGAAGTTTCTGTACCTGTGATTTTGATTCCATTTTAAGTGTTAGAAGACAAAAATCCCTCGTAATATTTTGATATGTAAGTGAGAGATGAAATGCTCAGTTATCTTCGTATCATCCTTTACCAGGCAAGTCTCCTATAGTGAAATGCTGTATCACTACCTCTTTGGAGGTCACCAACTACATACGTGTCTGATCTTACTGCAGGATTTTTTGTTTTCAGTACTTAGCTGAGTCTAAGAATGATGGTTTTTACTATGTACTTTATTCTGGCTATGCAAGTGTTAAGACCATATAACTGGATTACTGCACTGTGTGATTGTGAGAGGAATAGGTATTAAAGGAGGATGAAATCTGATGGGTTGTATTTGGCTGGTGAATGGTGTGTAGTGGATGAAGACAGGTGCTCCTCCTGTGCTGGCATTCTCTAGTTTGGGACCATAATATGGAAAATGGGCCGGTAAGAATAAATGGAGGATTATTGCCAGCATTCTGTCAGTATCTACTTTTTAAACTTTGGATAACTAAGAAAATACTTTATTTTTCTTTTTCCTGATTCCTCGTGTTGCTTAGAAAATGCATTTGGGACCGAATACCAGAAACTTGAAGAGCATAATGAATCTCTCCATGAATTAAGAAAGGAATGCACTGCTAAGAGGTAAAAAGACCTATGTTTGTTCTGTAACTGGAAAAAAAAGACAGGGTTGAGAGTAGGCCATTGAAAATGGGACTTCTGGCACCAAATTCTTCCTCATGTTGCCCTGAAACTTTTTTTAAGACATCCCTGCTACAATTTGTAGATATCTAAAGTGATAATTACCAGTGGCAAGCCTAGAAGAGAAGAAACAGATGCTTGGTTGTATGTGTAGACTCTGATAGGACTTTTAGGTCTGTTTTAGTGTAACACAGTTTTGTAACCCCTGATTCTTGCAGTCAAAATATGTCTATAATGTATGGTACACCTGAAAACAAAAATGAGTTTTGTGTGCAGTATTATTTTTTTGGGTGGATTTACCTAACTTTTTGGAGGATAGGAACTGATCATTGGAAAGCTGCAGAAGGGATATGACAACTTAATACCTTTCTGTGGAGCTTTTGAAGAAAATAATGATTTTGGAATCTCTTTCCCCAAAGAGAACAGTTTTTGAAGACAAATGCCCAGCAGGCTATTCGATGCAAGCAGTTGCTGTCGGAGCTATCCTACATCTACCCTATTGATTTGGTATGTTTTCAACATCCTAACAATCTGCTCGATGTGAAATGGACTTCCTATTTATTATACTGCAAGCAAATGTCATGCTTTGTTTGTGATAGAATCTTCTCTTTGCTCATCCTGTTTATTTCAGCTTTTTCTTACATTTGGCCCTTAGATTACAAACTTTACAGGGAGGCAACTTATGCCAGCACCTCTTACACAGTCTCCTCTATAAAAATAGAATAACTATAATTTAATGGATGTTTTCCATTTTGTGTACAATTACATAAAGTAACCCTGATAGTAGGCTAGCTGAGTGCACAGAAACATGTTAAAATGTTGAGCTTCAAAATCTTTTATATAACAAATTAATATGAAGCTCCTCACCCTTTAAAAATTTGCATTTATTTTCTGAACTATGTGAGATGTGGATTAAAATACTGTGTCAGTCACTCTAAGTTTAGTTGAATATTTAGGGGTTTTTTTATTTTTATTTTATTGTTTGTTAGCTTTGTTGTTGTGTTTCATGCAGGTTTTTGTGTTCTGGATGTTATTGTTCCAGTCTCACTTTCCGCTGTTGATTTTAAATTTACAGAATAACCAAAAGGATTACTTTGTTTGTGGAGTCAAGCTTCCTAATTCTGAAGACTTTCAAGGTAGCCGCATATGCTTAATGTAGTTGTTACATTTAATGCTGCTGCTAAACTTCGTAAAATTAAGAAAACTGGTAGCAATAGCTTGGAGTCCAAATTTTTGACCAGAAAGATCTAGACTAGAAGAAAACTTAGGAATCATTTATTGCTACTTCCTAGCTAAAGCAAAGGAGGTTTCTGTTGACTCTTAGTAAAGCACGTCTGTGTTCTAAGACTCCATATTGAAACACTGGAGCAGGTTACGTAGAGAGGCAGGGGAGTCTCCATCCTTGGGGATGCTCAGAACCCAGATGGATACAGTCCTGGGTAACCTGTTGTGGGCAAACTGCTCTAACCTGGAGGTGAGGACTGTGCCATTCCCAGAGGTGCCTTCCAAACTCAGTGATTCTGGAAAATATTAGTGTCTGACCTAAAATTCCATTGGAGCTGCCTTTAGTCCATAAATCTTGGCGGGGCAACAGGCATGAAGCCCCATTTGGTTTGCTGTAGTTGCTGGTGAACTTGCCAAATAAATACCTTGCAAAAAAAGACTTTGAACCTATCTGACGGTATGGAGTACATTGCAAGTGACCTTCTACTTTAACTGTCAACCCTCATCCTACTGCAGAAGCAAATATATCCTGTGCCTGCCTGTATAAAAGTTGCACAGGTAACTGCATGCATTCATCTACAAATGTTTGACGTGAACTGGAAATTCATTAAAATCCCCTTGAGGATTTCTTGCCCCCAGTACTTGTTCACTCTGGTTTCTTGAGCGAAAACCTCCATTAATTGTCTAACTCTTTAAAACCACCCCATAGTAATTAACTTGTACTAATAATATGTATATCGGATGCTAGAATATTGGAGGAGTAATCTTTAAAACAAATTAATTTGTCAGTAGGACAAAAATCAGTCTATTGCTTTGTTTCCCGGATTGCACTAAATGTGGTAATGAACTCAGTTTGCTAACTCTCGAGGAATCAGTGGTGTGCCATCTTCTGGCCCATTTTCAGTTTCCTGGTATTAATTCATTGCAAAAGAATTACTAATTCTTTCTCCAAGTCTCTAGAAATATTGTATTTTGAGGAAGAAGTACTAAGCATTCAATTTAGTGAAATAGGCAGTTAAATTTGAAACCCAGCTGTCTGGCATGGGTCTTATCTCAGACTCAGTAGATACTATTTTTTAAAAAATCAGGCGTCTGAAGGATAAAAAAAAAAAATCCCTAAAAAGCCAGTTTTGCTGCGAATTTTGAAGCTTTTTTACAAAATCCATTTTGAAAGAGGTGTAACTTAAATATGTATAGCATGATAGGCTCTGTCATGAGCTCAGTAGGGTTGTTGAATATCATTATAAGCTTTCTTGAAGGTCCTCTGTTTCGCTGGTTTCATGGATACATCAGAAGGGATGAGTATTATGCTGTTTGTATCCCTTAAAAAGAATTAAAAATAAAGAAAAGAGAAAGGAAAAGCCTTTATATAGCCAAAAGATGTAGTTTGAATCGCAAAACCTATGTGTATTCCTGGCAGGTGAAGCTTAAGGTTGAAATCTTAAATATCAAATTGAAAATGTTACTTTAAAACAATGGGTTAATCTTAAGTTTTTCCAATTATTGGCAGAGAACAGAGTTCATAGCTTGGGGTTGGTGTCTCTCTAACTGATCTCACTCGTGAATAAAGTTAAGGAAAATGCAGATTTGCCCTGATCCCACGCAGACGTGTCAAATCCATCTAGAGAAATGCAGAAAGCTTAATACTTGAACTTTTGTCTTGGGAATTTTGTTTTGCTTTTCCCATCTCTTCTTTACTCTCCCCCATCCAGGCAGTGTAGCTTTGAAAGTAAAATTTGCAGAACAAGCCATCACTCATTTTCTGTGCCTGGTCACAAGAGGCAAACACAACACAGTGAAGTGCAAACACTTGCAAAGCCCTCCAAAATGACTCCAGGCCTCCTGTTCTTGAGTTCTGACTTCTGAGAGCTGCATTAATTGTCATTCTCTGAGCAATAAAGATGAATATTAGGTTTCAGTGAATACAATTAATAATGGAATCTTTTCATCGTTGACAGCAAAAGATGATGGAAGCATTGCTGTTGCCCTGGGCTATACCGCTCACCTGGTTTCCATGATATCCTTCTTCTTACAAGTGCCACTCAGGTATCCTATAATTCACAAGGGCTCCCGGTCTACAATCAAAGATAATATCAATGACAAACTGACGGAGAAAGAGCGAGAGTGAGTATGTTATAAACACACTGATGTACTTTGTTCAAAACAACAAATCAACACCAAAAAAACCCACCTTAAACAGTTTTGGGTAGTCTGAGGTGATATGGAATTTGAAGTTACTGTTTTCAGTAGCCGTGGAACAGTCGTTGAGTTTCTCTTGTTGGAATTCTGGAATGCAATAGAGTAACTCAGCTTTGTTATTCTGGGTCTGTTGGCACATATATGGGTTTAATTTGGTATCCAGTAATGCTAGAAAAACTTAAATAGTGTTTTTTAGTGTTTCATGAGTTTTGGCTTCTGTTTGGAAAACTTGCCTTCCGTGTTTTGCTACTGGCTATGGGAATGAACTGCAGATACCAAGTGTAGCCTCACTGGAGAGCTGCTGCTAGTGCTGGAGTAGTGGTTGATAAATGGGAGAAAACAAATAGCTTTCTTTTAACACAGAATTTTTTAATCAATTGAAAAAACACAGTAACCTGCTGCCTACTATAAATCAACTGAATATTCAGTATAGAGCTTTTCATTTGTTCTGTAATCACTGTCTTTGAACATGTAGCTACACTGTTATTGTTTTCCTTCTAGGAAACTATCTTGCTGTCTTTAAATTCACTCCCTGAATGTCTTCTGCGTTTTGGAACTTTGCCTATTTTCCCGCTGTCTTTGCACCTGTGTGCTCTAATATGAAATTAGTGGCAATTATTGGTTAAGGTTCACTTTGTTGCCTGAAGCCACTGAACTCCCAGGAACTGAACACTGACCATCGGTGGAAGGCCAACTGCTCCATTCAGTGGCACTGGCACAGTTTGCCCAGAGAGTTTATGGACTACCCATCCCTGGAAGTGTTCAAGGTCGGGTTGGATGGGGCTTGGAGCAACCTGGTCTAGTTGATGGTGTCCCTGCCCTGGCAGGGGCTTGTGTTGAAATGAGCTTGAAGACCCTTAACAACTCAAACCATTCTGGGATACTGTGACCCTGTATGTTTATAGGTGGCTGCAGTCAGGCTTGCAGCGCCAATAACTTCGTTTTTCCACAAAAGTTTGAAAAAGGAGCAAAGGAAATGACTGAGGAGAAATGAACTTTTGGAAAGTAGTTGACTCTCTTGACAGGAAGCTGTGAAAAGGCAAATTCTTCTCTTTGGAAATATGCAGTCAAAAGTATTACAACATTTTAACTAATTCCTCATAATCCAAATCAAGATGAAAGGGTTTTATTGTGCCTAGTTGACAGGATTGGGATGCTTGAAAGTGTCTGATTTCTCTTTGAAGGTTAGTGACTTTTGGCAGGACAGGCAAGGTAATTTGCCTTAAAATTTAAACTTGCTGAGGTCTTCCTGTTTTGACAACATAAAATACAACTATGAATCTTAACCAGTAATTGCCACTAATTCTGTAATTATGTCTTGTAAAGTAGTTTTGATACCATTTTAATAACTTATCCACACACACTTCCTAGGTACCTTAATAGAACATTGACCTGTTTTGCTTCAGTGTAGTTCTTGAAGCAGATGGTCATACTCCTGCCTGTACATCACTTTGAAAAGAGTTGCAAACTAGAACATCTGTATATTGAAAACAAATTTCAGAGTAGTAGAGGTCCTTGTGTGTGGCTGTATAAAGATTAATTCAATTTCCTGTTCTCTCAGACAGATTGGAAAGTTTAGTCCTTCATGCTACAGCCTTCCAAGCTCTTGTGACTTAATACTTGAGTTCACAACAGATTCCTGAAAAGGAGAAAGTTTAGCTAAATATTATAATCCCTGTTGGGCTATTTACCTGTGTTGTGCAAGATTTTTTCAGGATTAGCTCCTGCTGGAGATCTTACCTTCCCAGCTATTGGAGAAACAATCCTATCAACCCCAAGGTCTTACGTCAGCTGCCTTAAATTGCAGTTTTCTTTCTGATAGATCATTTTTCTCCCTTGCTCCTTATTATGTTGAGCACAGCAGTTAAACATGCATTATTAAATTTCTTTATTTCAGTCACCTGTCCTTTAGCAGCTTTTCAAACTCCAACATAAATTGTTGAGTAATTGCAGTGAGGTAATCTCTATATTTGATCTTTACTATAACACATAGCGTTCTCATTATTGATTAGGTTAAATATTTTACTTGGCTTTTTTTTATTGCAGGGTGTTGGAGGTTAGGATTTTTCTTGGTTTTTTTTTTTTTCTCTCAGGAAATTTTTCTCCCATTTATTGCCTAAGAGATGGGAACGATGGATACTTAAGAGAGACAAAAGATGTGGCCAGAATGGGGGAGGGGTTGCAATTTGCTACTATCTCGTAGCTGGGGGTTTTTCTCTTGGGAAATGCACAGATACCGTGAGAATTGGCTGGGGGTCAGGGGCTGGGCTCAGCTCTCTCACTCTCTCTCTCAGGATTGGAGTGGAGACACCTGTGGTTTTGGTGTTGGACTGCTGTTGCCTGGGGGATTCGTTGCCTCTGCGGAGTTTTTTGTCCTTCACTGCTTCTCCTTTCTGGGGGTGAGCCTCTGCTCAAAAGAGCAGCTGTTGAAGTGGAACCTTTTCAACACCCGGCCTCACTGGGAAGTGCAGCCTGACCCCTCTCCGGAAGGAGTGTCTCCTGGCTGCTTGCGGAAGCCTGGCTTCCGCTGCCCTGCCCTGATGTTTTCTGCCAGTGCTTCGGGCTTTTTTGCTACACTTTTTACTCTACAATTGGTATGCACCCGGAGCCCTGTGGCTGCTGTCACTGCTTCGGAGTTTTTGCTACACTTTGTTTTGCCGCCCCGGGTGCGCTTGTCTCTGCTGTTCAGCCTGCTGCTCTGAGGTTCCTGCTATGTGAAAAGCTACAATCCATTTTGCTATCCAGAGTGGCCCTGTGACTGGCTCTTTCCCAGGAGTTTGCAAAGGGAGCCCCTTTTCTCTCTCTCCTCCGGGCTGAGGCGCCCTTAACCATGTGGAGAGGTGGCCGAGCTCGCGCCACAGCGCCCCCTGCAGGCGCGGGGAACCATCGCGCCGGCCCTGCCCAGCTGGGGGCCACCAGCGCCCCCTGCCGGCTGTGAGCAGAACTGCACCGAGGGGAAAGGGCCCGACAGCCGAGAGAGGCTGGGCCGGGGGTCCTTGCCGGTGGTGCTGTTTGTTTGTCTTGTTATACATATATATTTTAGTAAAGAACCGTTATTCCTTTTCCTGTATCTTTACCTGAAAGCTCCTTAATTTTGAAGTTACAATAATTTGGAGGGAAGGGGTTCATATTTTCCATCCCAGGAAGGTTCTCGCCTTCCTTGGCAGACGCCTGTCCTTAAAACCAAGACACAGGGTTTCTCCAAGATCCTTATTAGGAGTTTCTAGAAATTGTTCGTTGGGGTTTCACTTGAGCAAATTCATAAGTACAGGTGTTTGTTTTTAAAGTTAAACTGTATAAAGGTGTTAACTACACTTTCAAGTTTCTCTACCAACTTCTCTAAGCCCTCCTGTTGAGCTGGTTAAATATTTTGAGAGCTTTCACAAGGTAAGTAACTTCTGGGAAATGCTTCATTTGATTCAGATTGGTTTACTTGCATGATCCAGGTCACTGGTCACTTCTATGAGGACCTTGAGAATTTTCAATTTTTTCTGCTACAATAACTGTTATATTGGGACTTTGAAGTAGGAGGCTGTGGTGAGAATTTAGCACTTGTCTGACCACAGTACTGAATGTAGAATGAAGTATAGAGTGACTGCCAGTAGCATATAGTATATGGTCAGCCTTGTAGTTGTAGGGATATTAGTGTTTATAATTTGTTCGATAACTGTTCCCCTTTTGTATTCCAAAACCTAATTTTGGTACTACCAAAATGCTCTTAAGTTTTCTCCCATGATGTCTATTTTCATGACTTTTTGAATTACCACACTAAGGCAAGAATCTAATTTTTACTAAATTTCTCATTAATTCACTTCTTCCCTGGTCCCTTTTAGCATCTCCAGAGTGCATGCAGTATGTAGGAAATAAGAATTCTCTGAAGTTCTGGAGTCTGAAAGATTTCAAAGCAATGAGTGCACTTTGAGTTGGTTTGCAGAAGATGCCGTGTTTGGCAGGAGTGTTGACCTGCTGGAGGGGGCAGGAAGTCTCTGTTGAGGGATCTGGACAGGCTGCATTGGTAGGACAAGGCCAGTTGTATGAGGTTCAAGAAGGCCAAGGGTTGTATCCTGCCCTTGGGTCACCACAACCCCATGGAACGCTGCAGTCTTGGGGCAGAGTGGCTGGAAAGCTGGGGAGGGCCCTGGGGGTGCTGATCGACAGTGGCTGAACATGAGCCCAGGTGTCCCCAGGTGGTCAAGAGGCCAATGGCACATGGCCTGTACCAGCAGTGGTGTGGCATCAGGCCCAGGGCAGTGGCTGTCCCCCTGTGCCAGGTACTGGTGAGGCACCTCCGATCCTGAGTCTCTCCCAACAAGAATGACATTGAGGAGCTGGAACATGCCCAGAGAAGGGGACAGAGATGGGGAAGGGTCTGGAGCACCAGGAGAGGCTGAAGGAGCTGGCTAAGCTCAGGCTGGAGAAAAGGAGGTGCAGAGGGGAGCTTTTCACTCTCTACAACTCCACAGGAGGGTGCAGCCAGGTGGGGGTTTCTGTTCCCAGGTAACAAATGACAGAATGAGAGGAAACAGCCTCAAATTGTGCCAGAGAAGTTTTAGGTTGGATATTAGGAAACATTTCTTCTTTGATAATGTTGTCCAGCCCTGGTACAGTCTGGTACAGGGGTAGAGTCAACATCCCTGGGAGGATTTAAAAGCCATGTGGATGTGGCACTTGAACATAGGTTAGTAGTGGCCTTGGCAGTGCTGGACGAGGGGTTGGGTTTGGGATGTTCTTAGAGATCTAAGAACCTTAATGATTCTATGATTCTATTGATATGTAACTCCCAAATTTAAGCTACTTAGACAGCAACATGTTTCTCTCTTCAGTGATGAACAAGCATGTTTGCAGAATAAATCACCTAAATTCTTTGGCACTGTTCTGGTGGAACTGAAACCTAACACTTCATCACATGCTCAGCAACATAGTGAGAATGCTGAGATGAAACTATTTCTGATATGTTCTGGTACTGTGTCTCTCAAGCCCTGTATTTAATGCTTCTGTTAGTCTGCTCCCAGATTTTTAATAAAGAATGGCTCCCAGTTTAGGGCAAAATAGGGATTGTTATGTCTGGAGTGAGACATACTTTGTGACATTCTCTGTGTTGGTGTTGCTGCTCATGTTATGGTATTTTTTAATATAAACAGCTTGGAAATATATATGTATCCCTCTAAGAAAAAAAAAAAAGTTTTTTTAAGTTTAATCACCTCTCAGGTATGCTTTGTATATCTGGACAAGTGAAATGCACATTCAGACCAGTTATTTATGTTGAACTTTTGCACTGTCATTCCTACTATGTCTCTTAAAAGATTTTCAAGGACTCTTAACTTCCCTGCTAGGTAACTTGGAACTGGAAGCCGTTTCAAGAAATAGTTTTACTAACATTATTTCTCTGTAATAATAGTACAGAGAAATCAAATAGTACACACAATCTGACTGATGCTACAACTTCTTCCCACCAAAATGTGTTAAGGGAGGACTAGTAGGAGCAGTAGTATGAAAGTGGCCACCTCAGTGTCATACTTCAGGTTGGGGAAAAAAATGAAAGGGAAGAAAATGGCATCAATGCCTAAAAAGGTTTTATATTTAAAAGGTAGCAAGAACGTTGTCATTTGCAAGCATATCTACTGGAGCACTTAAAGACATTGCAGAGTTGTCTGATCTCCAGGAAGGGCTATTTTTTTTGTCACATGTTTAAATATTGAACTTGTTGCTATTCAATGTTATAAAGGTCAAAAGTAAATATAAAATTTAAAGGTAATGAAACAGGACCTGGACTGTCATGGAAGAAACCTGATCTAGTCTGGCGCATTTTTTGCAGGAATATTTGACATTAGTTGATCTGAGGTAACAGTAAACAACTGCAAAGGTTTCCTTGGCATTTTGTAGTTTATAGAAAGATTTTTTTTTTCTTTCACTCTGCCTGACAAATACAGACAGCAAAGGCCAAATGGTTCAAACAGCTACCATGCAAGTCTTGGGCATATGCATTGAGGCATCTGACATCTTTGCAGTTGTTTTATTACTTTGATGTACCTCAGGAACCAAAAGTTGTATGAAATGATATAAGGGGGAGTGAAATTGAGGATGCTACCTTGGGTTACTTGTCCTGTCTAAATACCTTCTGTTGTCATTAAAATAAGAAACATCTGTCTGTTGCAATACTGGGTCCTCATAGAAAACAGGATCAAAATACAACTGAATAATAATAGTAACTAAAGGGGATAGGTTTGTTCCTGAAGTAATTTCCTGGAAAGTATTTCTATGATGTGGAGTTATACCTCAAATTTGTCTTTTTCTGCAGCTCAGCTTGATCATTATTGAGCACCTCAAGCATGCCAGAAAATTGCAGTGATTAGTCAGTTTTTGTCTTGATGTTTGATTTCTCTAGGTGCTGATACTTTAAAGGCTAGTTTGATTTCATTGCTGTAGCCCTTGTGGGAAGGGCAAATGTATAAATAAAAAAAACCAGGTCACCCTCCACTGGGATGGTGCAGACTTGTTGCAGCTGAAGAGTGTATCAAGCATGAACCACAGGTGCCCTTCTTGGGTCTTCAGAGTGGTTCTGGATTCCTTAAGGTTGCAAAGCGTTGAGTAAGTTTATCCTAACACAGCTAAAGTTGATGTACAAGGTCTGCAGCACCTTTCCGTGTGGGGAATGTTGATGTATCTCCACAGTTTATTGACTGAACCTTGAACTCAAACCTTAACAGACTGGATTACTCCAGTTTAGGGTGCTTTTCATTAGTTTAGGGAAACAAATTCCAGAGAAGGAGAAATTCAGGTTAAGTAAGTCAAGCAGGACATATTTTGAATCTGCACATACTCAAGCAGTTATTTTTGGTACAATGGTGTGTTTTAGACCTACTCATTTGCACTGCTCAGGAAAACTGGTTTGTTGTGTGTGGTTCACACAGTGTTAAACTATGAAAACTGAGTTACTGACAGTGGAAGTTCTGATGTAAGAAATTTCAGGCGTCTGAATAAAGCAAAGATACAGGATTCCTTGCCAGTTCTGCTCCAAAACTGCCTCCAAATTATCTTTCTCAATGCATTATCTTTAATGTCTTTTAAGTGTGGCAAGGTGGATTTGTGAATAAGTGGAGATAAGTGTTGCTGAACTGGCCTATGGATAATTTTGGTGCATTTGCAATCCACTTGTTAAATGAGCATAATTATAATAACAACCATGACAGTGATCCTCCTTATTGTGTCCTTACTCCAGTTTGGAAGAATGGGAAAATCAGGATTTCAGCTGCAGTAGACTTAGTACAACACCACTAAAGTGGTTATTGCTCTGTGCCTGGTAATAGATAAGTTACTTGCAAACAAAGCAGTCTGAAAAATCACAACACAAGCATGTGAAGAATTAACTTTTCACCGATGTTAAGATTTTCCAGCTCAATTGAGAAGTCTTTAATCATATTTGGTATTTCGGCTGAGATAATGAAATGGCAGCTTTGGGAAGAAATCTTGGCAAACTTAGATGGAGGGAGATGGTTGCTTGAGAACTCTAATAGCTATCAAAGAAAAGTTGATTCTTTGGGGTAGATTGAGTGTGTGTTAAGGGTTTAGCGTATTGCTTAAAGAATGCTTTTTGCCATGAACTTATCTTGAACTGTATTTTTACATTCTACAATTCTTGAGGATATTTAGCCAGAATCCTGGCTTATTTGATTCTTGATTAGCAAAATAATGCTTTTGCCTTCATTGAGTCAGCAGATATTGCTGTGTATAGATTAAGAATTAGATCAGGTGTTGTTTAATAAATTTAGATACTGTTAACACTGTTTCTGGGAACTAGAAGTTTTTACATGCTCCTGGCCAGTCTGAGAAAGCAGATTTTGTTTACTGCAGTAGATGAGACCACTGACCCCAGACATCTGAGACCAGCTGAGAAATGTTTCTGTGAAGACATACTAGTCTTAATTTACTCCCATTGGAACACTATGCTCCTGTTGAGATTTTTTTTTTTTCAAAACATTACTTCATTTTTTTAAATAAGCAGGGACTTGAAGAGTCTTCTAGTTAAAAGTGATCCTTCAGTGGCAGTGAGATTTAAAGTTCTGACAGCAAGGTTGTCTGCTCTGTCCTTAGAGATAGTCCATGTGTTCTGACATCCATTGTGGCTTGTATGGTGCAAGCCTCAAATCCAAGCTGAAATATGTCATGGGAATGCCCAATTTACAAAAAGCCATCAGTGTCACTGGCTCCATGGATTCTTTTCTGTGGTTTTGAGGTGTTAGAAATGATTTGCTGAAGCAATAGAATGATACCCTCTTGTACAAAGTGGTGACTGTCTTTTCAGGAACTGCCTGACTTTCATAATCTGGGTCTTTGTTTTTATTTTCTCTCCAAAGTCTGTACATATTGGAGCTATCGTGCATTCCCCAGGAGCAATGTCACAGCAGTTACACTTGTCACAGAAAGATGCTTCTGCTTTTGATTATTATCATCTAAACTGTTCAGAAAAGCATTTTGAAAATACATTTCATAAACTAATGTTTTCTTTTCCTAGTAAACTAATTATCTATGTATTGTACAAAGCTTGAATGGGGATATGCTTTTTCCTTATGGCACTCTGTATTTTTGTCATCAAATTTGTTTTAAAAGTGTAGCTTTTTCTGTTAAGTAGGAACTCAAAACCATATAGTATTTGAATTTTCTTATGATTTGTAACTCATAATGTTAACAGATGTCTTAATCTGTAATTACAAGCAAAATGCATGCTTGTAATCCTTTTCTCTGCCTTTTAATTTAATTTTGGGTCTTCTGTGGAAGATCTGTGCAGTCTCTGCTCTGAAGCTGATAGAGCTGTGGTGCAGCTTATCTGAGAAGGAAACAGGTTTTAAAGCTATGCAGCCAAAGCTTCTTGCGCCTTGATCTTCAGGTGGAGTGCTAAGATGTTGGGAATGCTGGATATTTTGGTGCTTGTGGCTCTTGAGCAGCCTATTTGTCCTGGTATTTGATTTGAGGTGTCCTGGGGAATTGTGATTTCAAGTGAGCTGTCTGGACAGCGGTGGTCCTTCTCACTTAAAAGGCTTTCAGGGTTTAATTTCTCCTGGTTCAGAGAAGCCCCAGGACTTAAAAATAACACAGGCTTACTCCTCTGGATACGACATTCCATTAGAATGAGCAAACAGGATGTGGTGAGATTGGAGGAAAAATACTAGTTCTTTCCTCCCCTGCCTGCCCCCCTTGCAGACCCCAGAAGGAGGTGAGGCTGAAATAACTCAAACTTCAGTAAATATTTAAACCTTTTTTTGTACACTCCTCATACTTCAGACATATCAAGCAAGAACTTGTGACTTTTTTATGCCATTATCTTATCTGGCTTGTGCTGCTTAGTCCTATCCTGGTGTCTTGGTTTGAAAGACAGGTGCCTGTGAAGGAAGGCAGGAGCCTCCCTTGGAATGGAAAATGTAACCCCCTTCCCTCCAAATTATTATAATTTTGAAATTAAGGGGCTTTCAGGCAAAGATATGGGAAATAGGAATAACAGTTCTTTGCTAGTATATATAACAAGGCAAACAAAAAACAATAACTATGCCAGTAATAACAAACAGAACCAGGAACCCAGTGCCAGCCTCTCTCGGCTGTCGGACCCCTTTCCCTTCGCTGCAGTTC
>NW_008237619.1:1030990-1033947 GCF_000691975.1 Corvus brachyrhynchos
CAGGCGGGGTGGGAGCGATGGTTCCCCGCGCCTGCAGGGGGCGCTGTGGCGCAAGCTCGGGGAGCACACAGTAATGGCGGCTTGGCTGAGCCAGGAAGGGATGGAAGAAAGGCTTCACAAACCCTTTGGGGCAGCCGATTCTGGAACCCCAGCAGGACCCTCGGAAACAGCAAGCTGGAATGGCAGGAATGAGCACAAAATCCCAGGTGGTAGATGAGATGTATCAAACTCCACAGCTGTAGTGGGAGCCACGGGACCTCTCGGGAGGCAGGGAGTGCAGAGCTACAGTGTAGCAAAGATTCTGTGCAGTGGCAAAAGAATGGTGGGGGTGGGGCAGTGGTGGCCCAGCTTCCAACAGGGCAGGGAAAGGCAGGCTCAGGATCCTGGGGTTTTTCCTCTGAGGCACTGAAGCAGATGGTGAAAAGTCCCTCTTTTAGTGAGGTAGGGTGTTAACAAGCTCCCAGTGCAATAGCCTCTCCCACGAGCAGAGTTCCAGTCATGGTAGAAGAAAGGCAGCAGAAGGCAGAACCCCGTGGTGGTGATGAATTCTCCCCACAGTGACTGCAGCCTCTCTCCCCTCCAAATGCCGAGAGAACAAGAGAGCTAGGGGTTGCACTCAACCTCATTTTCCCAGTCCAAATCTTGCAACATCTCTGCCTTCCACAAGGAACCCCAGGTAAAAGAGCGTAGCCAGCTGCACCCCTCCACTGAGCTGTGGCCGTATCTTTTGTCTCTCTTAAGTATCCAGTCATTGTCTCCTAGCAACATGTATGGGGGAAAATTCCTTAAGAGAAAAAAAAATCAAAAGGAGAACTCCTACAACTCCCAACACCTTGTGTAGAGTCTTGTATAGTATCCATGGTCTTAAGCTTGAAACTCATTTTTTCCTTAACTAACCCATTTTTAATAGTGTTGTGTGAGGCACATTTGTTCCCCTAGATCTCACAGATGACTCTGGTATGACACCAGTGACTTACAGTCACAAATATTACATCAGTTCTTTATCTGTAAAATAGTGAATAACTGGGTTTCAGCTGCATTCTGCCAAGTCTGCTCTGCAGCCACCTCCCTGCAGTCATTCTGCTTACTGTCCTTGAAAATGAGAAGTGAAAGAAAAAGCGAGGTTGAGTTTGTTATCTGACAAATTTGATGCAGTTGGGAAGGAAGTACCAAAGATAGTGTAAATATGGTGATGTGAAAATGCAGTGGTGTCAGCTTCATTTAATCTTTGAGCTAAGATTCTGATTGGCAGTTAAATACTGGGTAATGTCTTGATGTGCAAATGGACAGCAGTGATGATTGGTGTGCTCGTGATTTGGGATTGGAACCAGCACTGTTTAACTTCTTAGTCAATGACATGGACAGTGAGATGGAGTTTGCCAATGACACCAAGCTGTGTGGTTCTAGAAGGAAGGGATGGCATGCAGAGGAGCCTGGACAGGCTGAAGAGGTGGGCCTGTGCCAGCTTTGTGAAGTTCAGTCAGGCCAAGTGCAAGGTGCTGCACTGGGATTGTAGCAATCCCAAGCACAAGTTCAGGCTGGGTAGATAATGGATTGAGAGCAGCCCTCAGGAGAAGGAAAGTGGGTAGATGAGAAACTGAACATACCCTGTCCATATGCGCTGGCACCCAGAAGCCCCCATGTGCTGGGCCGATATCATGGCATGGGCAGCAGTGGAGTGGGAAATTCTGCTCCTGTGTCTCACTCTGGTGAGACCCCACCTGCAGAGTTGCCTCCAGCTCTGGGGTCCAACATCAAGAAGGATGTGGAGCTGCTGGAGTGAATCCAGAGGAGGCCACAGAGGTGCTCCAAGGGCTGGAGCCCCTCTGCTCTGGAGGCAGCCTCAAGAACAGAAGTCTCCAAGGAGACCTGACAGCCCCTTCCAGTGGATAAAGGGGCTCCAGGAGAGCTACAGAGGGATTTTGGACAAGGGCCTGGAGTGACAGGACAAGAGAGAATGGCTTCCCACTGCCAGAGGGAAGGGTTAGATGGGATATTGGGAAGAAATTCTTTCCTGTTGTAGTGGTTTGGTCCAAAATACTCATTACTGTTTACCTGACACTGTACCGTGCCGTAAATCAAGTCCCTCCTGATGGGAGAGAATTTGCTAAAAGTCCTTGCAAGGAGTTTTGAAGATAAGCCGAGACTTTTCCTTTAGTTTCAATGTTTCCAGATAGTTGTTTATTAAGTCTTATCAGAGGAACAGAGCCACTAGCGTGACCCAGGTACAGCATAGAAGACAGAAAAGCAGGAGTGAGTGCTAAGTATCAAGATTTACACAGCCTTTTAAAGATATTTTAACCAATAGTTACTAAAAACCTACGTTATTTTCACTTTCCTACCAATTATTCAGTAACACGGCTAGGAACTGCTGAATTTTCTATCCAATCATTCCAAACTACTTTTACTGCAGAACATGGAGTAGTAGAAGAAGAAGAAGGTTTAGAGAACAACAACAATCCTCCATTTTGATATTTTTTACTCTTATCTATGTACTACAAAGAGAAGCCCAAAACCTCTAAAATTTTCACCCTGTGACAATCTTACATAGTAATCTATCACCTAATTCACACCACCGTATTTTCTAGTTCTTGTCTGACTGTTGGTCATTTTTTCCAAGGTTTGAAGCTAAAACAGTGTTGTTCAGGGGGGTAAGAACCCTTAAAAACAGGCAGAGAAATATTCTTGGCACTCTGGGTTCCTACATTTACCTTCTGTGAGATAAGAATTAGGAGAAATGCAAATCAGGCACCAAACTTAAAAGAATATAAAGAAGTTTATTAACAGACCTGAAAGAAGAAAAAAAATTATACTACACCTTCAGAGCACTTCTCCTTCCCCCACCTTTCTCCCTTCTCCCAGTGGCAATGTAAAAAGACAACCTTTGAGATGTTAAGTCTGTTTACCACTTCCATAATAACCTTGTTCAGTCCATTTAGGAAGAGGAGTCTCTCTTG
>NW_008237619.1:1034043-1034304 GCF_000691975.1 Corvus brachyrhynchos
TGAACACTCCACCCCCCATATCTTCATGAAATTACAACAGGATACTCTGATATATCATAGCTTCACAACAGAATTTCAGCTTTAAGCATCTCCTCTTTCTCTTCCCTCAGGTTTTCGGCTCTTCACAGCACTAAAAGGGTTAATGTCACCTAGGCCTTGCAGCTGGAATGAAGCTTATTGCTGTTGGTCACATGCTCTTTGCTGGACAGTGGTGCAGCTTCAGATGAATCTTGGCCACAGTGGGGGGGGGGGGAGCCGAGC
>NW_008237619.1:1034472-1042356 GCF_000691975.1 Corvus brachyrhynchos
ATGAGAGAGTGCTCTGCCCGGGGTTGGTCTATTCTTAAGTGCGGATCACAGAGGCGGTCACAACTTTAAGTGGCTCAAAGAATTGTCCATATTCAAGCTGGCCAGCTGATAGGTTCTGTCAGGTCACAGGAAGCTGTAAGCACCCCTTTGCAAGAACATCACTTCTGGGACTGTGCTTGCTAACCCATGACACCTGTGAGGGTGGTGAGGCCCTGGCAGAGGTTGCCCAGAGAACCTGTGGCTGCCCCATCCCTGGAAGTCTGCAGGGGCAGGTTGGATAGGGCTTGAAGCAACCAGGTCTAGTGAGAAGTGTCCCTGCCCATGGCAGGGGGTTGGAACTAGGTGGGTTTTAAGGTACCTTCCAACACAAACCATTTTGTGATAATTAAAGCGTATGTGTCCTAATTTAGCTTATAAAGCTGCAGATATTACTGGTTCTTAAAGTTCTGAACCATTTGGAAAGTTAAGGCTATGTAACATGATTCCAAACTAGGTTTGGAATTTTACTTAGATTTGCCAAATGAGATGTAATATGATACTTAAATTGTTCCACATTTCAGCCTGTGCAAGACAGTTGGATGTGATGTGTAAAAACCATTATTTTACTGACTTCTTCCCTTAAGAGCTTTCTGAAGTAGAGATTAAACTTTGAGACTTTAATATAATTTGGGATATGGCAGAGGTCTGAACAGAAGAGAGAATAAAAGATCTAAAACATATGGTGGATTGTCGAAGTAGAAGCAGGTGAAAGCAGTTAAAAATGAAGCAATTTCATAAGCTTTAAAAATAGTTTGTATTAAAGACAGGTGGTTATAGACAATAAAAGTGGGCCACCAGTATGTTGGTACATGTGTGATATTTCTGGATGCAGAGTTCATAAATCACAGAACACAACAGTAAATGTATTTGGACTTGAATTCGTAAAAGATACTTGAGGTCTGAAGTAAACGTATGGAATAAGGATTCTTTCAACTTTTCCTAACATTTACCATCTGCCTGAACCAGGAATCCTGTAGTGATTTACTTGCGTGTTCATCAAGCACTGAAGTGGCTATGTAAACCAGCTACAGATGAGCTAAGGATATGAAATTAAACGAGATCTTGACGGCTGATGAGTACTTGTTGAGGGCCAGCTGGGAAAGGTAGGACAGTGAAGAGTTTTTAGTGGTTAGAGCAGAATACTTTGCACAATTTATATGAGTTGTAAGAATGGTCTAATGCTTAAAACACCACAAGTAGTCTAATCATAGTTTTAGCTTTGTGTGCGGGTTCTCGATCCCCACATGTCCTCCCTGGATGGGGGAGAAAGTCCTTGTCAGGAGTAAGAGACAAACAGGACTTTTGGATCTTCTTGGTCTTCAGATTGTTTATTGTATCTTATCAGCAATTTACATGCTGCTGACATAGCATGAAGCAGAGAAAGTACCAAAAGACACGATACTGGAAATTCAAGGCCCTTTTAAAGGTAAATCACCCAATTGTCACCAAGAATGTACATTATTTTTACTTTTCTACCAATGCCTAATGAACTATCTATTCACGTAGCCCTGTACTGCGGCATTTCCTAACCAATCATTCTGTGCTACCAACACTGCAGAAAATGGAGTAGGTGAAGAAGAAGGAAGAGACCTGAAAAATGACAGGAGTCCTCCATCTTGTCTTCATCTACTAACCATACTAATAAACCTAAAACTCTAAATTTTTCACCCTGTAACAAACTATGTGTTATACTACCACCTAACTCACACCGTTGTAGATTCTAATTCATTCCAAAGCCTTGGCAGCCCTCTCCATGGATGAAGGTTAAAAACTGTTTCCCTGGGGGGATGGGCCCCTCAGGACAGGCAGAGAAACATTCCCTGCACTCTGGGTTCCAACAGCTTTGAAACAGGCCTTTGGTTTTCCAGAATCAGTATCTGTGGGCAACTTTAAAAGATCTCTGTCGCTGTTGAGGCGGTCATGACACATACAGACACACCAACTGCTCTGGGCAAAAGCTTACCCTTAATACTACATAGCCTCTTTTATATAGTTTCTTAGCTGTTTACATAGTTTTAAAGCACAACAAACTTGATTCAACCAATCACCACACACCACTATGTGAACACAGGATAGTCTTGCAGCATGTTTTTCTACCTCTAATTCAGCTATGCCTCTTTCCCACAGTCCTTCTCTAACCAAAGTAACAGGCCTGAGCTGTGATTTTACAAAAGCAACAAGGCCTTCATTTTATAAGGTTTTACCTATATGCCACAGATCTCTTTTTCTGTAGTCAGTTTTCTGGTTTTTAAATGCATCAGTACTAGTGAGCAGTTTTGGTTGAAGACGCTGTATTAGGAAATTGTTGCCTGTGCTCTTACAAAACCAGGGGTTTAGTCCATTCAAAAGTCAGTAAGAGATGGGTTGCAACCCCTTCTTTTGTTAAGAAATCATTAATACTCCTTATAAGGGAAAAAAACCCCATCAGAATGGATTATAGATATGAACTGCAGGCATCACACCTCAAAATGTAAACTTGAAAATGAAAAATCCTTGCAAGAGGCTTTTCTTCATCATCTGCCCCTGAAATTTCTTGGTTTTACTTTCAGCAGCACATGAGCACAGTCTCCTTTTTTACATCTTGAATCATGAAAAAGACTTAACAGTGGAAGATGACTTAAACAACCTCCCTAACCCAAGGAAGGATGATAAAGTTTATTTAGAGGAAGGTTTTACCATAGCTGAGTGTACAGGGCAGTTTGAACTTGCCTTAGAGGTGATATATTAGACTTCCTTGTGCCTGTAGCTTTATGATTACAGGATGATCTCCTTGTATCTGGATGAACAGTAATATGGAGTGGTAGCTTGTGGTCTCATGGAGTGGGCTGCAGCCTCTGGATCAGATTCCTGCAGGGATGCCATGGAATCACAGAGCCGACTTCCGGCAGAAATGCCTTCCGGCCCCTAGACAAGCACAGCTGGCAAAAGCATTCATCTGAAATCCTGTCTGTTGCTCCTGTGCTGCCACCAGATAACAAATGTGTTGAGACATATTCAGGAGTCCTTCTTGAACTAAAAATTGGAATTTGCCTTGGTTTGACACTGAGATTTCTGTTCAACTGTTTGCATCTGAATGAGTCAACTGGAGTAGAAATGCTGACAACCGGCCACCATTGGCTTTTCATATTGACTGGAAACACATATAATAGGTTTCCCTTTTTTAATAGAAAGACTTTTAAACCAGAGTGGATGATTTAGTGTCCTGTCTAGTCTTTGTAACCTTGATGTGATTTACTGTAATGAGATTATACTTTAAGTTTCTTAGAGTTATGTGTGTTTCTTATGTCTACAGTGTGTTCTACTTGATCAAACACCATGTTAAAATAAAGTCTAATTAGACTAAAGACCAACTCCAAAGTAACAGCTCCCTGAGAGTCCTGTTGATGGTGTAGTGGGTACCTTTAAGCTTGGTACCTACCAGAATGATATATTTTATGCAAATATTCAAACTAAATATTTAAAAACTTAGCATTTGTGAAGTGTTGTGAGGTCCTTGAATTCAAAACTTAATTCCATTGTTGATGGTAGCGTGCTGGTTCTGTAGTTTCAGCGTGGACTATAAGTAGAATTTCAGCCCTGTTTTTTATTTAAAAGTCTGACTTGCTGTTACTTTTCCCCATCAGGGTAACTGTGAACCAAGCACGTAACCTCTGCCTCACTTTTTCACAACTCTATTGAGCCTTGACCTGCTCGCACTTGTTTCCTTACTCATTGTGTATCAGCAGATCCTCTATAGGTTTGAATATTTGAATATTAGGTGCCTTTGATAGAAAAGCGAGTTTTAAGCTGATGAGTTCTGTATCCAGTAGCTGATGTACGCTTAGGAAGTGTAGCAGGAATTAATAGGGAATGGATTGAAATAAAGCGGTGGATAATGACTTGCTGAAATTAAGATTGCAGGTAGAAAGGAGGGTCTTATTCTTGGGAACGCTCCAAGCAGGAGAGATGGGAGAGAGGTCAAGTGGGTGAGGATGAGAGAGTTAAGGTTAGGGCAGATGAACTGTCATCTCTTTTCTGAGCTCTGCTAAAATGAATTTATTCAGAGATTATTAAAAGTGTCTTTTAGCTGCTTCTATTGTTTTGTTTTGTTTTGGTTTTTTTCTTGTCACATGTGAGAAATGACAATCAAAACCTCTTCTTGTGGGGCTGGGAATGCTTGGGTCTTGAATGTAATAGTGTTGGTTCACTAGGGGAGAAACTGTTCAGTCATTGTGGCATCACTGTGGAAAAACACAAGTTTTGTCCAAAGTGACATGCCATGGAAGGGATTATGAGCTATGTGCCTAAAAATGTCCTGCATGTGTTTTGTGGTTTATTATAGATATGCAGTGTGATGCAGCTGGGTAACACTGGTCATCTTACTTGTATCCCAGTGAGCCATATAAAACAGAACGTGGCTCAAAAAAAATTAGTAAAAACTTAGTGTTTGTCGCAGTCCTATAGGATTAAATAAGCAAAACATGAGACTCCCAAAACAAATGTAAGCTTTTAAGATCAACAATCTTCTTTGTGTTATCTTAGACCTTCAAGGCACATATTGACCATCTGGTTCAAATCAGTCTGGTGTGCAGTTTGGATCACTTTTATCCAGAGTTCTCCACCTTCTAAATTCAGAGTGGGGCTTGTTTAATTTCAGCATCTCTGGCACAATTCTCATAGATCCTAAAGCCACCTTTCTGCATGCCTGCTGGCTGATTATTCCCTTAATCACTCCTAGTCCTTGTGCTTTTCCCCAGCACAGGCTCTTATCATTGCTGACATATCTTGAAAGCAGTGGAAACACCAGTGCAGAAGCAGCTCCAAATGGGTTAAACCTGTTACAAGTTACTACAGATGGTGGGTTTTTTCTTGCATCAGGTTAATGTTCTCTAAACCAAGATCTTCTTTACGAGTCACTATTAAAACTGCTATTGCTGTATTGCCTAGCTCTTTATATTCAGAAATACATCATCTACTGTAAACTCAGGGTGTGTTAGCACTGTATTTTAAGAAGCCCACATGCTATTGAAATGTCATATTCCATAGTTGTATGTAAATGTCAACATATTTTTACAAAGGCATGTGTGGACCCTTACTGAGCAGAAGCTGTTTTGTTCATAATTCCTGCCTGTTCACATGGCAGATGTATGGTTTCCTAGAGTGTGTAAGTACTACTCTGAGGAAGACCAGAGATCAACTTCTGAGCTCTGTTCTGTACTGAGAACAAATTTCCAGCACTTGATAACTTCTCTCAGATGTTCTTTTCTGTTGATTATAGAAAGGGTACCTGTAGCTTGTGTTTTTTCTTCTTTCCACTAAACATATCACACTCCTTCGAATTTTTCATCTCAGAATAAGTATCTATGTTTTGCTTTAAAGGAGCTTAGTGATTTTTTTCCCCCAAATATATCAGCAAGAATGGAAAGAAGGAAGGTACACTTTGGAGTAGAATAGGTAGGTGAATGCCATTTTGAATTTTATTATGTGTTTTGTGATTATAAAAATACTAAAACAATGTTTTTCAAAAGTATTTAGTATAACTAAATCCTTACACAGCAGACTCAGCTTTTTGCAGCATGCTGAAGGGAGAGATGAAGCTTACAGTTAATGCTTTCCTATGGAGCAGGCAAGAAGAATTTCATGTAGGGAGGCAGCAGTTCAAGTTGGGTTCAGTTATACTCACTGAAGCACTATAGTGTTCAGGTTCCTCTCCCTTGAGCTTATTGCTTGTGACCAGGTTTAATGGGTAAGCAAGATAACACACAAAGAGAGGGGCATAAAACTTAATAATATTTTTCTCTTGAGTCATAAATGTATATATGCCAAGACATCCACTGACAGTTTTCAAGACTTTCATGTGATGATGTTGTGAAAGCTGACCTGAGGATGTATGTGATTTAAAAGCGTTTCAAGATTAATTAGTCGAAGTTAAAGGATAGAAATGTGAATATTGGCAAAGAAGCAGGATCAATGTGATAAGCAGAAAAGCCTGATTTTCCCTTTTAAAAGGGAAATGTGTGGGAGATGTCAGTGAGCATCATAAACCAGTTTTTACCCCCTTTCTATACTACATGGATTGAAGAGCTGTGTATATAGTAAAAAAATACATGGTTCCCATTACTAATGACTTAATGAAATGCTACCTTCTAGGGAAACATGGTTTGTGTTCCTAATGGTGCTTTTATTGTAAAAAAAGTCGGTGAGTTTTAGACTGTTAATTGTAAAGTTATCCTTTAAATCTAACCCTTGCTCTGTTTGGGTAGTGTAATTGGAGTTACTGAAATGAATTCCTCTTGCTTTGTATTTTACACTTGGAGTAATGTGTTGTGGAATTTTTGTAGCACGTGTTCATTTGGAAAAGTTTCATTTTCTTGCATGGGGAACTAGTTTGATTTATAGTTCTATTAAGCAAGGTGAGCTAGATACATACTATTCACAGAGATTTTTATGTTCCTCGACTTAAAGACATGTAGCAAGTTTGAAAGTAGCATAAAACCTGAAGCTGACGTCTCAATATTTGATCTGCTGTGATTGTGACCTGTTAACCTTTAGCTTTAATGGCACTATATAATTCTTATAAGTTGCAAATGTACTCTACTGTGGGGCTGATGGATGATAAAATCCACTTTGCCTAATCACCTCTCCAGAATGTGTGTTGTTTCTAGTAGATACTGATCTCCTGTATTTGTTATCTTATGTTTGAGAGAGACTTTGGTTTCTGGTGTAGCGTGGGGCTTATGCGGATAATTCATTCAGCATCTTGATTAGGAGCTGCAGGATGTGGTTCATGAAAAGACAAAAGCTTGATTCGCGCTGTAGTTCCCATAAAAATAAATTTTAGTTTGTACTAAGATTGCTGAATTGACCATGATGACCTCATAATCTCTGGTGCTGAAGAGTCAAAAGACAATCCTTAGAAGTACAGGGTACAGCTGTTAAAGCTGTTTGAGAAGTGCATCACTTAAGCAGAGATTCTTTAAGCAAACATATAAAGTTATATTCTTTAATGCAGAAACTGTCAAAGAGTTTCAGTATTTAAGGGACTAATGCTTTAGTTCTCGTCTCACATAGCAGCGCTATGTTCTTATAAACTGTTTGCTACATGCGGGTGTTTAAAATGGTGAGCAATATTTATTACATAGGAAAAATAAGGATCAGTAATATAATATTTGCAAGGGCCATGGTGATCTATGATGCTGTGACTCAAGCCTTTGGTGCATGTGTGAAGTTTGTTGAATCACTTCTATTCTGAGTGTTGTTCTGGTAAGTGAGCCTGCAGATTTCTTCTCTGTGTAAAGGGTTTTGTGCTCTGTCAATCACAGGATAATGATCAAAAGAGAACATCTTTTTTAAAAGATTATTTTTGTTTGGAAATGAGCTAACCAAATGTGACTGGCTGAATGCAGAGGGATAGCGTGAGATCTGGAATTGTGCTATGTGCTTCTGAAATTACACTTTGATTGGTGAAAGGGATGTTGCAGCACTGGGGGAATTGTGAAGTGTCTTTTAAAAACCTGAAATACTTTAAAAAATGGAATTCCATAGCTGGGTTTTGACATCAGTTTTAAATGCTGATTGACTGGGGTTGCAGAGGGTTCCTAAATACATCCTATGTAGTCAGCAAGGGAAACTTTTTAAATCTTTACCTTCTCAGAAAAGGAATCTGGGGCTTTTTGAAGTTTACATAAGCATCTGAATAATTTCACCTTAAATGCTTTTCCCCCTCTTTTTTTTCCCTGTCAGATTTCCTTTATATCCAAAAGGAGGGGAGAAGCTTCAGTTTGAATATGGAGTTTATCTTCTCAACAAAAATATAGCACAGGTTGGTACACTCGAGATTTTTTTTTTTTTTTTTTTTTTTTTTTT
>NW_008237619.1:1042407-1047948 GCF_000691975.1 Corvus brachyrhynchos
TTCTCTGCTTGGTGTCAGTATGATGTGAGTGTGCATATGCTGTCTTGTGATGCTGCTCTCTGTGGTGAAAACCTGTGAACTAAGAGAAATGTCCTTGAAAACATTATTTTCACTTACCTTACAGCTTTGTGCTTGAGATTTTCTTGTGGTGCTTAGAGAAGGACTTGCCAGATAATAATGAATCTTTTCTTTTCAAATGGTACATTCTTCGAGTCTATAGACTTCACACTGTTTTGAAAATTATAAATATTTTCTGGTTTTTTATTCTATTGTACTTGAAGATTCATTAATGTAATTCTTGCTCCTGTGTCTTTAATTTTGCTCTATTATTACTTCAACTAATATTCTACCCTTATAAGAAAACACAACACATGGAAAATATGAAGTATTGCAAATGTGTGACTTTAAAAAGTCCTGTCATACACCTTACTTCTTGTTTTAATGTATTTTAAAAAACATCCTTTACTCTGGAAAATGCAAGAGACTTTGCAAACTTGTATTTGAGATGGCAGTAATATCTGCAGCTAACACGTTTGGTATGGAATTCAGAGAATCTTCAGAAAGCTGGTCTGAAAGAGGCCTGTGGAGGCTGTTTTGACTGGTACGTAGTCCTAGAGCAGGGTCAACTGCTCTTATGCTGTCCCTGGTGATGTTCTGTGAAGAAAAGCCTGTGATATAAGTACTCCTTAGTTCCAGTGCTTGACTGTCTTGGCCACTGAAGACATCTAATTTCTGACATCGAGTCCAAACCTGTTTTCCCTCTTTATATATTATAATAATCTGATCCATTTAAGTCTCTTTCTCTTTGAAAACTTCTATGCATTGAAAAAGCACTTTTCAACACTCTTCTTGTCTCAAATTCTCATTTGAATCCACATTTTCCTTGAGATGCAGTGCCCAAAGCTGGGTACAGTGAGCAACTGTTGCTTTCAAAACATTGAGTAGGATGGGAGAAATGCTTCCCAGATCTTGTCCTTTTACTTCCAGTTCATTGGGTTCTAATGGGTTTGTACTCTTAAAAGCCTAGCAGAATGAATCTTACGATTCTGTGCAACCAACAGCTCCAGGTATCTTCTGCACATGAACAAAATAGTCCATTCTGAATTTGTGCAGGTGACTCGTTTAATTTACATTTTACATGCTTTACCTTGAATGTATTCTTAAAGATGAACTTCTTTGTTCTTAATCATGATTCTGCTATGGTGGCGTAACACCAGAGATTGAGAACTCAGTCTCAGCTTTATTCTGGCTGCACCTGAGCCTGGGTCCAGATTACCTAATTAAAATATTGGATAGAACTGGGATTCTGTTATTTCAAGTGGAGCCCCACTTCACCAGCACTTCAGTTGTAGCCATGAACCATTCATTATTACACCCAAGAGTACTTTCTCTGTATTCACTCATAGTTCATCAATATCCCATTTCCCCAGAATGCTTGTGAGCATATTATACCAGAAAATGCCAGGAGATTTAAATTTCAACAGAAATATGACATTTCTGTTTCTAACCTGTTTGAAATTACATTAGTCTTAGAGTTTTATTCTTGAAAAATATGATCTTTTTATGCTTAGTTTCTACTAGTTTTGCTTGTTTTTCCAGTTTTTTCTTCCATCACTTTTTTCGCCATTCCTTACCTAAATTGAAGTAAGGCTTCTGAGTCTTTCTGTGTTACTTGTTTTTTAAGCTTGGATTGCATTTACCATTTTCCAGACTTGCCCATGCTTAGTGTTTTTTGGACAATAACCTCTCAAATTACTTAAAGGCTAAAATATCTTAAGACAAAGTTAATCAAGTGCTGCTAATCTTGGAAATTCGCTTAGCCAGGCTGTTAATATATCTTAGACTGTGCCTCTTTGTTGGTGGTATTAGTAATGGCAGACAGCTGTTCACACTTGACCTACAGAGAGAAAATTAGTGAGAAAAAGGATTAGTCGTTCCTTCAAATGCTTTGATAGATCTCTCTCTTCATTACTATCAAATCAATGCTTTCCTTAATCTCTGCTTCCTATTTCCTTCTGCTTACACTGGTTCATTCTGTAACTTGTGAGTCGTGATGCTGCTTGCTTTGCCTTTCAGCCCTTCCGGGTTTTTACCTTGTTCTGGAGTTTGCCATTCAGTTATGTGATGCAAGCAAGAAGCTCTGTGGTTTATGTCATCGAAACAATGAATTCTTCATTGAGCCCATGGTGGTTGTCTTTCCTGTTCATGTAGTTTGGGTTAATTGACACTTGTGCCTGTAGTATTTTTTTTTATTGGAACTTTCACCACTTCACTTGGTTTCCTGTTTATCTCTTTGACTTGTCACCTCTGAATTATTATCACTCTTGGACCTACTGTAACTTATCATTCTGATTTTTTTGTCCTGTTTCTGAAGGACTCTGGGTAGTTGAACACACAGTCACTCACCCATGTTGCCTTCCAGTTCCTTGCAGTTGGTTTCTGAAATCACTGGCATGTGTTTAAACTCACAAAAGTAAATGAACACTTTAAGCATGTATTGAGTTTCCAAGTCTATGTGGGGTCATTGGTGCTGGTGCAAGCTAGTCAGTGGCCAGACTTTGAAGTGGTTGGTACAACACTAGTGGTTCACATGTTAATACTTGTGATTGTATGCTGTTGGATATAAAAGCATAATAAAAGTAAACCGGAATTACTGGGAGTGCTTCTACTACTTATTTAATCATGGAAGTGTTACTGATGTCCGCATAAACTGTTGTAGTCACCTTTGTTTTGATGTCCTTGGTCAAATATTGCTGCTTTTTATAGTTCTTCCAAGGGGAAATTCCTTTATGAAAGCAGAACAGGTAGATAGTGTGCAGAAATGCATCACAAAACCTCTGTGCTCTGGGGCTGATTTGACCTAAAAACCCAAGATTGTTTGAATCCTTTGTGTGTTCCTTGGGATGCTGGAACTGTTGAATTTACGTAGCTTTTAGCAGACCTTATGGCTGCTTTTAGAGAAGCTTCCAGATATGCTTAGTTCTTGTGAATGTGTGAAAAATTAAGTTTGGATGGAGAATGAGCAGCTGCCTCTCTCTTACCTCCAGACTATCACCCAAAGGTGTTGGCCTTAATTCAGAGAAACAGTCCTCTTTGTCAGGAGTAAATGTAACTCAGTGCTTAATTCCGTCTGTGTGCTGTGGGAAGGTTGGAGGTGCCTGGGAAGAATAGTGGCGAGTTTACTGGAGCATGAAGACAAGAGCTTGAATCATTCATGCAAGTTTTGATCACTGTGACAAACAAAGAGCCCATAAAAATGATCAACTTAAAGAAATACTTTGAAACTATTTGTTTAAGCTTCCCTGGTTTCACAGATTTTTATATTTTGTTTTTTTTTTTTTCACAACTACCTGGAATTCTGGCAGCAAGGAGAAATGTGAGTGTGGAAGAAGTGAGATGGGGTTGATATTAAGTAAAATTACTGACATAAAAACTTTTCTAGATAAAGTGGTACTGTTTTGTAAAACAGCAGGATAATAACAATGGAAACCACATCTTGCACTCAGGAGAATTCAGCTGGAATTAGAAACAGCTCAGTGCTGGCTTGGTAGAGTATTTTTTGGAGAAACTTGCTTTGCTGTTACATTCCGAAGTTGAAACAATGTGTGTTAATTCTGAGAGTTCATAATAACTTCCATCTGTATGTAAGCACAAATTGTTTCAATACCCATATTTTCTGTTTGTAAAATTGAATCCCTCACAAAGTTCACAGAGGAGCTTTTTGAGTTGGATAATGTTAACTAAGGCCATACATTTCCAGTTAAGATTTCAGTTATTTTACTCTCACTGGCATAGAAACATGGGATTTTTTTCAAAGAGAAATTAGTGACTTATGTCTAATAATGCCTGTCAGAAAAATTCACTGTCATTGTCAAAGGTGGAGTACAGTACAGTTGCTAAAAATGGGAGTGAATTGTGCAGCTCTCCAAAGCATTAGACAGTGGGAGAGCATTTGGCAAGTACTAGCCCCATAAGCTCTGCAGCTCCTAAATTAGGGATGTGTATGGAGTATCTGAGGAAGCTGAGGCTTTAGCAGGAGAAAGAATTGAACTCTCATTCTGGTATTCAAAGCGGAGTAATGGAGATTACACCATGAAAACCTCTTGTTATGGTAGATGAATATTAGGAAAACCCTGAAGCGCGTGGTGAGGTTTTTTGTGGGTGATAAGTGAACACAGACCAGGGTCAAAATGGCATCTCTCAGAGTTCTCTTTGTTTGGAACATACAATGTGGGTGGCGCCCAATTCTGCTGGAGCACAAACATGGACCTTGTGGAGCTGAGCTCTCACAAGTGCTTGAGCAGTGGTCTTGCTGCTCCAGGTTTTTTCATCTCAGTTAATTTTTTTTATAACTTTGAAGTGGGAGATATTGAGAGTGCAGTGGCTTTAGTTTTGAGTTGCAGGCCTGTAGAAAGAAAGCATCTTTACTGCTGCTTTACTGGCTGCTTTGCTGTCTTTTTCCTTTGTTCCCAGAGCCTTAATTGCTTTGGCCTGACTTCAGTGTTGGTTCTTCATTACATATAATGAGATGGTCTTAATTTAGTGACCTTCCTCCTTGAGGTGAGTGAGTCCCTAGTGATCACACACAATGTTACTGTGGGAGAATAACTGGCCCAAAATTGTATACCCTGAAAGATGAGGGTGGTGAGGCCCTGGCACAGGTTGCTCAGACAAGCTGTGGCTGCCCTATCTGTGGAGGTGTCCAAGGCCAGGTTGGATGGGGCTTGGAGCAACCTGGTCTAGTGGCAGGGGGTTGGAATGAGATGAGCTTGAAGGTCCCTTCCAGCCCAAACTGTGGTTCTATATTACATGATTTCTGTCCTGTATTGGTCATTATGTCTAATGCATGTATATATGATGTGTAGCCATTGAAGAGAACATGTCCATCTTGTTTATGAAAGTTCCAATTTCTGTAGGTATTCAAGGGTTTGTCTCTTGCATGATACTTGACAAGTATTATTACTTGTCCAGTTGCAAGATTGCTTGTAGAGGACACAATTTCAATATAGCTGTAAAGCTGGTTTCTTTAGGTACCAGTAAGCAGGGAATTTACTGCAGCTGGTATTTTGCACAGGGCAGTCAAGTTATTTACACTCTAAGTATCAAATGATTTGCTATTTCTGTCAGCCACTGAAGGACATCAAATTAATTTGTCTCTTGTTCTTCTGAATTTCTTATTCTAAGTCTTAGCTTTACCACAGAAACAGAGGGCAGCTGTATGACTATTGTGAGACCCTTTTCATTCCTTTGCTGTGACCTTGGTCACTATCTCCATCTGGCTTTGTTGGACGTGGCCTCAGGAATGTTGGTGTTCTGTCCTTGTCTAAATTACTAGCTCTTGAAAAGTAGACCTGCAAATAATTTGGACAATTTTACAACTCCTTGTTTTCCTACTGCCAACCCAATGAGTGAATGTCTCTAGTCTTACCTCAGTTCATAGAATCATACAACAGTTTGGGTTGGAAGGGAACTTGAAGACCATCTTGTTCATGGGCAGGGACACCTTCCCTAGACCAACACCTTCCCTACACCAATCCTAGA
>NW_008237619.1:1047973-1083001 GCF_000691975.1 Corvus brachyrhynchos
CCAGGGATGGGGCAGCCACAGCTTCTCTGGGCAACCTGTGCCAGGGCCTCACCACTTTCTGAGTAAAGAATTTCTTTCTAGTATCTAATCTAAATCTGCCCTCTTTTAGTTTACATCTGTTCCCCTTTTCCTATCCCTGTCTGCTTGTGTAAAAAGTTTGTTGCTGGTGTTTGTTAGTGGGATCTCTGTATATGGTGGCAGGCAGAGCATCACCTTCCAGGCATTACTTCCAGGTTTAGTGAAACCTGTGGAATTTGTTGCACTGCATGAGTTAAGGTTACTTTTTCTTCTGTTCAGCCTGAATGCCATGCTTGGGATCGTTTTGCAGGGAAGGCTTCTTTTCTAATCCTCATTTGTTTTGTCAGACCATATTGAGTTGTGTTAGACTGATATTCCTATTCACATTGGCATGGTTTGCTCAGCCCTGACCAAAGAATAGTTCTGCTTTCATCTGACAGTTATTAACAACACATGTACTTTGCTATTTGACAAAAAAACAAAGTGTTACTCTCTTGTCAGCTCCCCCAAGGCTCTTTTTGTCATCAATAGAGTACAGATCCAGGGAAGTAACTGGTGTCTAGCCCTCCTCTTGTGTGTGCATGGCCACTGTGTCCACGTGGTGGCAGGTGGCATTTACCTGCTCTGCGTAACCTGCTTGAGAAGCTGAGCAGCCAGTGCTGCTTTCGTGGGAATGCTGCATTGTGGGTGAGTTGCTTGTCTAATGCACAAGGTAAGTAACATTCAGAGCAGCATAGAAGAAAAGCAAAATACTTGATATATTTTAGGTGTAGTCAAAGTGCTGTCTTCCTCCATAGCTGATGGAATTAAAGGTGAATGTTTATGTACTAGCGCCATATGTAAGAGACTGAACTGAAACTCAGCTGTTAAATGTGAAATGAGGCAAGAGGTTCAGTTTCTGGCTCTGTTAAACTATCAAACATGAGAGAAAATCAGCTCTATAATAGAAACTAATAAACTTTTCCATGGGAAGTTGAAGAGCAGAAATGTTAGGTCTAGAAATTTGTTTTGGCAATAAACACTATGGAGCAGAAGTGTCTTCAAGAGTTCTGTGGGTATTGGTGTATATGCAGTGGTTATGGCCCTTTGAGTGTAGGATACTGTGACTTGCACACTACATCTTTTATGAGGCCCCTAAACTAAGATCATAAAACATACAGTTCAGAAAGAATGCACCGTCTGAATCTGAGGCCAATTTAGCTACATAGGGAGAAGTGTTCTTAAAGGAGCACAGGTTGAAGCCAGAGTCTAGTCCTTGTCTTGTGAAGTGCCAAGCTTTCATTTAATGCTAAAAGGAAGGGACTGCACCTGAAAAACCACAAAGTACCTTCTCCCGCTGTGTAGAGCCAAAAGCTCTTAGGAGAGGTTTCATTCCTGAAAGTTTCCTAGGGTGACAGTGAGCTGATACTTAGCCAGATCATTTAGAACTGGGGAATTTACTTATGTTTTTTGCAAACTTGTTGGAAAGACTTTCTTATTTTCCTTTCCTATCGCCCATGCCAAGATAAAATATGTTGAAATGAGACTGGATTAGTTGTAACTAAAGTCCCACTTTCATTCAGCTGAAAGCCTGCTTATACTTGTTTGTAGGCAAAGGCCAATATTGACTTGCTCTGTGAAGGAGCAGATCTTGGGTCTTCAACCCATACAGATCCTGGCACCTGCACCTGAAGCCCAGGCAGTGCTGGAGGCTCCTGCAGCTATGGTGGGTGACTGAAGGGATGGTGCACTTCTCATATAGGGCAGGCTGGGAGAGCTTGGATTTTTCAGCCTGGAGAAGATATGGCTTTAGGACGACCGCAGAACCCCTTCCAGGGCCTAAAGGAGCTCCAAGACAGCTGGAGAGGGACTTTGGAGAAGAGCCTGGAGTGACAAGACAAGGGGGAATGGCTTCCCACTGTCAGAGGGCAGGGTTAGATGGGATATTGGGCAGAAATTCTTGGCTGTGAGAGTGTTGAGGCCCTGGCAGAGATTTCCTAGAGAACCTGTGACTGACCCATCCCTGGAAGTGTTCAAGGCCAGGCTGGATGGGTCTTGGAGCAATCTGGTCTAGTGGAAGGTATCTAGGCCCATGGCAGGGGGGTTAGAACTGGATGAGCTTAAAAGTCCTTTCTAACCCAAACTGTTCTGGGATTCTATGAATAGGAGAGGTAGCATCATCAGCTGTGCTTAGTCAGTCCTCCAAAATAATTTTGGGGGACCATCCTTGCAGGCATGTTCTGTGTGTTACATAACTTTTGTACTGTGTAGCTGTCATCATCTCTGTGCATTAGCTCTTCTGTCCACAAAGTTTCCTAAAAAAAAAGGAGTATGTCTTTAAAATAGAACCAAAATTGAATAATCAGAAGGTAAATGGATTCCTGATATAGTTGATCTGACATAAACATGTCTGCCAACTTAAGTTCCTTTGTAGTATATATAACTTCTGTGTTATAAAACTGAAGTGGGAAGTTTCTTATCAAGCCCTGGCACAATGTATCAGTGTAGGAAAAAGCTGTAGTGTATAATTTTTAACAAGTAGAGTGTGTGCACTGGAGGCAAAGCTGGACATTCAAACGTAAAATGTTCACACCTTTGGAATTCCAGGACCTGCTTTGTAAGCCTGTCTCTTCCTTCGGAGCCTTCTCTCTTTCTGCCATGTCACCCATTTCTTAATGGATAAAAGAAATTATGGTAAAATGCATGTCATTTCTTGAAACTTCACTTGCTTTAATGCATAAAAATTCTTCTCATCTGTTATTTGCAAGCAAGTGACAAGCTGTGACTTGTGGGGTTTAGATTTTTTTTCCTGAGCTTCTGTTTATTTTCACTTCTTCCCCTGCATTCTTTGTTTTTCTGTTGTACAGTTTAATATGTATGTTTTGACCTCCTCGGGTCAGGATTTGTCTCATACTTCTGTGCATAAGATTTGGCACATCAGGGCACAAAACCTGTTTTGAAAGCTTTTGGTATGTCAGCTACTTAATCATCCATAAATGCCTTTCGGACTTTTTAAATACTGTGGTTGAAGTTTAGAGCAAGTTGTTCTCCAACAAATGGAATAAAAGTGTCTGATATGTATTGGCTCATTCACTTATTGATCAGTCCAGAATGTCTGGAAATCCAGAGCTTTGAAGCATTTTATTTTTCAAGAGACTGGAAATACTGAAGGGGTTATTGCATCTCTCTTTGCTGGACTTTCGTGTAATTCATGTAAATATTTGTGAAGTTAATATTGTGTAATTAGAAAAAAACAAAGTTCTGGTTCAATTTAGCATGTATAAATTAAAGTTTTCAGGAAGACCAGTCCTGAACCTGTCCTTGGTTTAATGCTCCCTGACCTCAGGTTTTAAGTTCAAAATATCATACATCATATGAGAAACCATTTTACATATTGGTGTGTTTTAGTGCCAAGTGGAGTTCACTGAATGCCAGTGTTATCCTAATAGGAAGCAAGTTTTTCATAGGTTAAACTGTTGATTCTGTACTCCTCAAATGAGAGGGCTTCCCATTTGATTCACAATCTAATCTTTTTTTTTAGAAGTCAGTCTCCTTTGTCCACTGACAGTAACATAATAGATACCTGGAAAGCAGTTCAGCTGAAGTGCAAGATGTGGCTGGGAGCAGAGAACCCCCAAATTCTTCTTCCATTTAAGCTCTGTGTCATGGGCTGAATCATTTGCTCTTTGAGTAAAAAGCTTTCTTGAAGCAAGAGCCTTATCACCTGAGAGAGCCGGGTTCACAAACCTGGATGAATGAACGGCCAGAAGCTCAATTTCACCCATTTTAAAACAAGGGCTTTCCCAAAACAACATGAAAGAGCAAATAGCTGAAAGATTTTGTGTTTACAACATCTAATGGAGCTCATTGTTTGCCCACTGAAATGATTCTGCAGGTTCCTTTCCTGCAACATCTTAAGGTACGAGGTACAGCTGGACTGATGTCATATGGGAAAATTGCCTGTTTTTGGAGTGGACTTATTAAAATGTGAAAGTAACGAACAAATGGAGGAGGAGTGTGTAGCACTATAACCCTAACCATATATTTTCTCTGATTTCCATGCCGGACAAGGTGGGAGAGTTCTCTGTACATACCTGTGTATTCCCTGAGAATATTGCCCTTCTGGTATTCATAGGTTGATATTTGGTTTATATAGGTAAAAAGGAAATTTCAGGTATGCAGAATTGGGGCATAGTTCTTGGGGACCTAAACACATACAGAGGATGTCACATTTAAGATGGAGGCACAGAATGTTACTTATCTTTCTCCTTCTGACTTTTGCACATCTGACCTCTTGTTCTGTGCCCGATGTAAAGATTTTTAATACAAAAGCTCAGGATGAATGAGGTCATAGGAAATAAGTTTGCCTATGTCCTATAATCCAGTAAACATCAATTTGTGATACTGAACCCTTTTAAGAAGCTCTGACCTGAACCTGGAAAGGTTATGCTCTATAGTTTCATCTTATCAAGCTATAAATGCAAGAAGACTGCAGTAAACATGGTTCTAGTTATTTGAGTGCTTCACTGGGAAGCGAGGGAGATTTTTTGGAGGCTAGTAACTGCTCTGTCTTCTAAATTGCCTTTTTTTATGTTATTTTATGAAACAGTTGTGGCATATGAGGCGCACCTTTATGGGCATGGGGGCTCATATATGTTAAGCCCATAACTGCTAAGTTTTACAGGAGTACTTTACTTACACGAGTAGCTGTTTCTCCCAGCCTGTCTATGACAATGGTTTCCCATATCCTTACTGGGACACCACACTGAAACCATGAAGGTTAATGTTTGAGACCTCTCTGGAGAGGTGCTGTGTTTACTCTCAAGGAGGGTTCATAGATATCAGTGAGAGAGTTCTTGAGTAAACACAGCTTTTGACTCATCTAAATGTTTAGTTCTACAGTGCGTTCCACTTGTACTCAAACACATACTCCTACTTCCTTATTTTCTTGAGATCTATCTCCAATAAACACTATATTGCTGTGAAACCAAAATCCAGTATTAAATATTGCTGCACTTTTAAAAATTAGACTGAAATTGCTTCCTAAATATTTGGTGGAATAGTACAAGTTGCTGTGCATTTAGAATTGAGGCTGCTGCTGTCTTTGAATAAAGATCAGACTTTGTGTTTTGGTGAATGCAAGAGGAAGAAGCAGCTTAATATAATTCTAGGACAAATCAAAGAAGGTAAAAGGGAATTAGGTCTGTTATCAGATGAGAATACAGTTTCCCTAATCACTGCTGAATCACTCCTGTATGTAAATTTCATGTATGAATTTCCCCTGCCTTTCAGATGGAAGTGAATTTAAATTCTCCAGGCTGAGAGGAGAGGAAAGGAGACAGGCTGTTCTTGGGGCAGGAGGAACCAGTGGTGAGAAAAAGTTTCCATCTCAATTTGATGCAGTTTGTGAGAACTGAATCAGCCAGAACTCTGTGAGGACCTTTTGCTCTGATGGTAGAGATCAATGTTTCTAAACTGTACTAGTGACTGTGTTGGTTCAGGACTGCGTGGCATCTCCAATGTTAGTTATCACTGTTACAAGTCAAAGTGAGAGAGTGAGGGGCCCTCAACATCAGAAGGATGTGGACTTGTTGCAGCGAGTCCAGTGGAGGCCATGGAGATGCTCCGAGGGCCGGGACTTCTCTGCTCTGGAGACAGCCTAGGAGAGCTGGGGGTGTTCGGCCTGGAGAAGGAAAGGTTCAAGGGGACCTTAAAGCCCCTTCCAGTGCCTAAAGGGGCTCCAAGAGAGCAGGAAAGGGACTGGAATGACAGGACAAGGGGGAATGTCTTCCCACTGCCAGAGGGTAGGGTTAGATGGGATATTAGGCAGAAATTCTTGGCTGTGAGGGTGTTGAGGCCTTGGCACATGTTGCCCAGAGAAGCTGTGGTTGCCTCATCCCTGGAAGTGTTCAAAGCCAAGTAGGACAGGTCTTGGAACAATCTGGTTTAATGGAAAGTGTCCTGCCCATTGCAGGGGGTTGGAACAAGATGATCTTTAAGGTCCTTTCCAACCCAAAGCATTGTAGGATTTTGTGATAACAGGAAATTATCTTATTGATGTCAGCCTCTCCCTTGTAAATGTGGGACAAATCACGTTAGTTCAGACTAAGCATGCTTCAAAAATAACTGATTGTAACTACCCTTTGAAGGTACAGCATAAAATGTGGTTGTTATCTCCTGTTACTGCTTTGATTGCTGTTTGTGTGCCTTATTTACTATTTCTAAATCAAAATTGTGGTGGGTGTCCTTTAAGATGGCTTTAGTGAAGGCTTTAGGCACACTGGGTCAGCTTGAGGAACTTGAAAGCATATGCTCAATGGATTAATGAAGGACATGGGTCTTCAAGGATGTGGATGCAACTTGCCTTCTTGTTAGTTTAATACTCTTTAATAAGTTGCAAAATAAACATCTGCTTTTCAGGTGTAACTCTGGGAGAGGGAGGCAGGTATATGAAGATAAGTCATAATTTCTATTGAAATAGCTGTTGTATTTGAGCACTTCCTCTTGCTTGGATGAGGGCACTACTCTCACTACTGTGGCAGTCCTCTATTTGGTCCTTCTGAAAGCAAGATTGAGGACTTTAAGACTTGTTATAATCACAGTGGTTATTTTTCTTTTTTTTTAGTTCCTACTTCCCCAAGAAGCTTAAAAAAAGTTTTAAAACCCATTTGGTTATGTTTACTTCCAAACTGTAATTGATGCTTACTGACAGTCTTTTTAAGTATGAAAAATGAAAATGATTTTTAGATGCTTAGTTTGGAGGTACATTATCTAAAGAGTTATTTACATGTTACACTAATGTTGTAGCTTAAGGGTTTTTCAGTAAACCCACATAGGTGTTCAGAGCTAGAGCAACTAGCCAGATTCAGTAAAACAAAGGCAAGCAACACATGAAGAGTTCAATAATCTAGAATTTTATATTTGCCCCCAAAAGGTATAAACACATGCAACTGTTTATATAGCAGCAGGCATTATTTCACTGATCCCCTATGGTTGTTTATATAGCAACAGGCATTATAACAACACTTCCTGTTTTCATTATTGCAGTGCTTAGTCATCTGAATCCCTGCCAGTACTCCTTCATACTCTGAAAAGTCATCCAGGATCTTGTAAAACAATTAACTGTCATTTTATTAAAAATTTTTAAAACTTTATATTTCTGTCCCAGTGTTTGACATTCTCTGAAAACCTTATGCAAATGCTTGGCTTGTGACCAGCTCTGCAAATTTGAAACAACGCTTTTGCTTCTATTTTTCTCTGTAGGTTTTCACATTTGTGGAGCAGATGTTCTTTTGAAATTCTTGATGCTATCAAGAGATACTCCTCATATAGCTGAAAATAATTCAAAATTGCTTTTGACTGCCTTAATATTTCAAGATCTTTGCATAGTGTAGTAGTGCGTTGGGTCCACCTATTCTGTAGGTACAGGTGCTGCTACAACATCAAGAACCAGTTGCCTGCAGTGGGGACTAAGGGAAGTCCAAAATACAGCAGATTTTGGCATAGACTTGAATATTATGCACAATATGTACTAAAGTGGCTGCTATTTTTGAACTTTAGTAACTTATTCTGGCTGTTAGACTGCTTTCACGTGGCTTAGAACAAGATGAATATGGCTGGGGAAACAATATGAGAAATGATGAGCAGATGAGTTTAGAATTGGAGTCCTTCTGCACTCCCTCCAAAAAAAGATATTTGAGTCCAGGTACTCTGTAGTTTCTGGCTGGAAGTAAATGTATATGCTTGTATACTATTAGTCATTAAATACTGCTGCAGGAATTAGGATAGGAAATGGACAGTTGTTCTTTGCAAATAAATGCAGGACATTATTCTTTTTCTTAAGAGTGGCCGCAGAGTGGCAAACCCCCTAATTTTGATCTCGGGTGCAATCTGCAATTACCCAGAAATAGAAAGATAACTAAATGGTTTCTTTTTAAGCCAACTTAAATGAAAAACTTTAGTAGTCCTATTACTTCCTATGGACTTCATAGGAAAGTAACTGAACCTTTGCAGGTTTGTATTTTAGTTAACAAACGAGGTATCTCTGCTGGTAGATTTGATGAATGAACATTTTGCTGTGGAATTGTTACCTTTAGGAAGGCAGTAAGCTTTTCTGTTGTCTAACATGATTTTAGGTTTTTAAGTCTAAGTCCTGTTGATGAAATAAATCCTTGGAAGCTGCTTGGTTGGCAGTAGAGCAGAGATGCTCAGATTGGAGCTGGTTCACTCCTGGGTATGGACACCTTCCAGTGTAAGTTCAGACCGTTGCAGAGAAGGAAATACAGGTAGAAACTGGAGCAGCTGAATATTATTTTTTCTCATTCTAAAGAGTGTAAACCAATTACGCCCATTTCGTTACAATTTAACTTCAATTTGTTGTGTTTCACCTACAGCTAATACTGTGGTTTTGTTAGTATTAGTCTTTTATGGAAATTCAGTCTTTAAACACTTTCTTAGGAAGCTAATACAAGTTTTTTAAGAGTAAATCTACCTTTCATTCTGAGAACTGCTGTTTTAAATGCAGTTTATTTTAACATTTATGGGTTTTTGTGATATTGGAATATATATTCATAATAGAAAATACCCACTGGTATGATTAGCTGGTCTTCTGTAGAGAAGTTGGCCTTAAAATAAATGTATTATTTTATTTCTTCAGATTTTTACCTAAAATTCCCTACAGGTAATTCCTTAAATTCTTCTGCCTTGAACTGTTCATGAAATACGATGCATCTTGTCTCCTATATCTTGTTTCTGTGGAGTAAGTGTTGCTAGTAACTAAAATGAGAGCAGCACTTGGGAAAACAAAGCTGTATATAGGAGCTATTTATTGGTATGGAAATCAGAATTAATATTTTATTACTGGAACATCATTAATGATTTACTCAAAGTCCTGTGGAGAATACATGGTCTATGTGAACACAAATCTTGGACAGATCTTCGCTCCAATTAAAACAGGCATGTTTTCTTTGGATGGCTGGGTCTGTAATATCCTGAAGAAACAAGCTAATCTTTAAAATCTTAAATAAAATGCTGATTTTGCAAATTATTGCATTAGAAACTTAGTGTGGAGACAGGTGACTTTTAATAGCAGCAATTGAAATTTGAACTGTTTCTTAGGAGAGTCAAGACAGCACACAGTTACCTCTGTCTGCTCTTGTTTTCCTGCCCTCTTAATTCTTATGAGCAAAGCAGCTTCTCCCTACATTCTTCTCTTTTTAGAATTGATTTTGATGTTAAAGGGTATTTGTGTGAATCCTACTGTAACAGGTCACAGGGGATCATAGAATGGTTTGGACTAGAACAGACCTTAAAGATCATCCAGTTCCACCCCCGCTGCCCTGGGGTTTCCTCTAGACCTGGTTGCTCCAAGCTCCATCCAACCTGGCCTTGAACCTGCCTTCTGTGGGCAGCCTGTGCCAGGGCCTCACCACAGTCACAGCCAAGAATTTCTTCCCAATATTCCATCTAACCCTGTCCTCTGTTAGTTTGAAGCCATTCCCCCTTGTCCTCTCACTCCAGGCCCTTGTCCAAAGTTCCTCTCCAGCTCTTGGAGCCCCTTTAGGCGCTGGAAGAGGCTCTGGGGTCTCCCTAAAGCCTTCTCTTCTCCAGGCTGAACATCCTCAGCTCTCCCTGCCTGTCTACAGAGCAGAGGAGCTCCAGCAGCCCTTGGTGCATCTCCATGGTGTCCTCTGGACTCCGTCCTTATGACTGTTGTTCAGTGCCTTCCTATTTATTGGATGAGGTGGAGTAACTGGCCCTGCATGTGTGGTGTTGGATGCTAAAAAAATTAAGCTTAAGGGAAGGTGTATGAGAAGTGCTTTATGGTTTGGGGAAAAAACTCAGTTCTTAGTAGTTTTTGGGTTTTTTTTTTAAATTGTTGGAGGGTAAGGAGAAGAGGAAGAGGAGTTCTGATCCTTTAGGTAAAAAAAGTTGTTTTTTAGCTCCTTCCACCTGCATGTTCCCATTTGCTTGGTGTTGTACCTGTAGTGGCCTGCATCACGCAGCAAAGCAGAGATTTCTTTATCAGGATATGGGAGACTACTACAGAATTACACGAAGCAGGAGTTAACCTTTGCTGCATTAATGGAGAGGTAATTTTGGATCCAGACTAAAACCCAATTTATCAGCTGATTTTTGTATGTTTTTTTCTGCCCATAGAAGGCACGTAAGTTTTTCAACAGTTTCTGGGTTTGTAAATACATCATCATCAGCTTGTATTGATGCAGACACAAGGCAGTATTGCTTCGCTTTTAATCTGTTGCAAAGTCAAAATAGTATGCAGGTTTTTCTAGAAGTTTCATGAAACTTGCATGCTAACTTTATTTAATATGCATCCCTACTATTGGAAATACAAAAATGTCTTTTAGTAGAAGCAGTAGTTTTGCTCATGTTTGGATACTGTGCTCACCCATGCCTTCCTCTGATCTGAGCTGTTGGAAACAGAGAGATCCCTTAATCCACTTTATTTTTGTGCTCTGAAACCTTAAAATCTATGGATGAGTATAAAAAGGGGTATTCTATGAACTTCTGATTGTTGGAGGAGGAACAAATGTAAAGTTTTGAGTTTGATGGGTTTTTTCCTTCTTCATTTCTTTTGCTCCAGGCTAGTTCTCCAGTTAACCAAATCCACTATAATCCCATCAGGAGAATGTGGTGATGGTTTTGTAATTTATTTTGTGTGGTTGTCTTAATCCAGGTTCTGTCATTGTAGCAGAAAATACGAACCCAAGCCCACCGTATGATTTGGCTTTGTCCATATGGAAATAATAAACTGTAATAAATGGCTGCCTGTTGTACAATGTGGTACTGAGGGTGTTTTTCTTCCAAAGTAATTTTTCTTTCTGAAACTCAGACAAGCATAAAAATCATTCCCAATTTCAAGTCTTCTCTGTGAAAAACTGATTGTTTGGGAGAAGTCAGAAATTTTTGAAACTTAAGACACTTTCCTGCATCTTACTGTCAGGAATTATGGAAACAGGTGTGTAATTCTAAAGAAAAGAAATTTAACTTTGAGTGGGACTGTTCTGTGTTTCAGCAGGTAAATCTATCAGCATTGAATTTGTGCAGTATGTGCCTGTATTGGAGTCCAGCAGAGACTTCCAGAGGATGTTTACATATGCTGAGAACTGCTTATTAAGTTGGTAGTGCATCATTTTAGTAGTCTTAGAGATACTGGAATGTAGAGTGTCGGGGTTTTTTTGTATTTTAACCTCACAAGAGATAAATTTCTCTGCAAAGTTTCCCTGAAATTTTGAGATTCAAACTTGAAAGACAGACTTTTTCCCTTCTGTGTACTGTTTTCTTCAGAGGTATTTTTAACTTGGTGACTTGGTAAACATGGAGTTTATAATTCCTAGCAGTGACAGTCATGTCATGTGGCTGTCATTTGATAGTTTGAGGGTAAGAACAACTTATAGGAGTCAATATTTGGGTTAAAGTACGCCAGTGTTTATAGCCTTTTGCTTCGCTACGTGGCATCTGATTTGAGTGCTGGATTTAATTATGATGCTAATAACAGGAGTTTAAATGTTGATATAAACTGTATAAAGAGTACAGATATTGATCAGTTGTGTGACAATATGTATTTTTATTTGTTGATATTACTATAAGAATTCTATTACTGATTCCAGCATACTGTGATACACTCAGACTGACAAGTACACACAGATAAATATTTGGAATTCATTAATATAGAATATTGTGTTGGAATTTGGTCTCTTCCCGTAATGGCTGTGTTTTTAAGCTGTGAGCCTGCTCTCCTGTTGCAGATAGAAAATAGGAAAATTATAAGGAGATTTAAGAGTCAGGTTGACTGATTATTTTGTCCCTGTTCTTGTGATGCCTTTTCCTGGTCTTAAAATCAAGTCATACATGGTTAGAAGGGGAAAAGGGATTTTACCTTGGTATTTATTTTAAGGATCCTTAGGTGCACACATCCAGGTCATATGCATCGAAATGCACCCCACCGAGTATCCCCAAAAGATCGGGTATAACATTATAGGTTTTACTAATTAGCATATCTATCAAAGATTCCCCAATGAGAGGCTCAAGTGAGCCCCCCTCCCCAAGGAACCTTCCCCTGGATGGTTCTATCTTGGTTTACAGAATGTGTTCTGGAGAGGACCTTGGGGTCTGGGGCACACTGATCCCTAACTACGAAGCTTCTAAAATGTTTAGTCTCTTAGCTTGACAAACAAGTTTAAGAATGTAGGCAAAAAGCACTAGGAATACAGAAGCTGTAAAAAGGTATAACAGGTGTATAAAAGAAAAGGCAAAAATCTTCATGGCATCACTTGGGCGGGTTTCCTAATACAAGTAGTAAATTGAACATTTTCTTAAGGAGAATAAATATCTTGAAAACTGCTGGATAATCATCCTAAACTTCCTAAAAACCTAGTAAATTAACTGACCGTGATGTTATGTTCTTTGGGATTTGGAAAGCTGTGCTAATTTTAGGGCTTTTTTCTGTTCTTGTAGCTTAGATATCAGCACGGGCTGAGTACTCCAGATCTAAGGCAAACTCTTCCTAACCTGAAAAACTTCATGGAGCTTGGGCTAATGGTTAGATGGTAAGTATTTATTTTTTGTAATTTAAAAGAAAGAGATGGATGCTACAAAAAAATTGAAGGTAATGATTTGTCACAAACAAGCATCTCCTCTTCACAAGCTGAGCATGCTTGATGAGATTGTGACCTTCCCAAAATACAGACCATGTAACTGTCCACAACATTCTACTGTTTTCTTACGCTCTTAAGTTCTTCCATATGATGGGCCCACAACCCTCCTCAGAGGCTGATGTAGCAGGGGAATCCTGTTTGAAAAAAAAAATGTTCTTCACTAGAGGGAGGTGAATTAATTGTTGTCTTAAGACTGTATTTAATGTTCGGTAGCAGGTGCACCTTCTGTATCAAACTGCTTTAGCAGAACAGGTCATAGCCCAGGCAGTCCCTGACTGTGTAATTCAAGTGAGCTGCATGGGAATCTGAATGATAATCAATACAACCTCTCTGTAGTATAATTGCTGCTAATGAAAATAGCTGTTGCATGTTGAGCATTGTTGCTAAATGAGAAGCTACATTAACAGATAACTGAAGGTTATAGTATCTTCCAGGGAAATCCCATGTACTTCTGCTCTGATTCACTCTGGAGGATTCAGACTCATCTTCCACTGTCTGCAGAATCAAATGGGACAGGTTTCTATGTTTTAAGGCTAAAGTTAGTTTAGGTTTATCTTGCAGCAGTTGTATGAGCAGGAGGCTTAACCACTTTTCCTTAAACTGAGGTGAACTTTACTAAATGTGGAAGCACAGTTTACTACCCAGTGTATTTCAACAAATAATGGTTTGTATTCACATGGTTTTAATTTATGCTCTTTGAATTGTGTGCACTCATGCAGTCTCTTGTTTTAAACAATTATTTCATCCTGCATTCTCATCTTATCATAGAATCATAGAATGGTTTGTTTTTCTGCCCTCTTAACTCTCATGAGCAAACCAGTTTCTTCTCCCTCCTGTTTTCTCTTTTTAAAATTGATTTTGATATTAAAAGGTGCTTGTGTGAATTCTACTATAACAGGTCACAGGGAATCATAGAATGGTTTGGGCTGGAAAACACCTTAAAGATCATCCAGTTCCCACTCCCTGCCATGTGCAGGGACACCTCCCACTAGATCAGGTTGCTCCAAGCTCGTCCAACCTGCCCTTGAACACATCCGGGGATTGGGCAGCCACAGCTTCTCTGGGCAACCTGTGCCAGGGCTTCACCACCCCCACAGGGAGGAATTTCTTCCCAATATTCCATCTAACCCTGCCCTCTGGCCGTGGGAAGCCATTCCCTCTTGTCCTGTCATTCCAGGCCCTTGTCCAAAGTCCCTCTTCAGCTCACTCGGAGCCTCTTTAGGTACTGGCAAGGGCTTCAAGGTGTCCCTGGAGCCTTCTGTTCTCCAGCCTGTTCTACAAGCTGAATACCCCCACCTCCAGGTTGCTGGTTGGAATCTTGGCTAAGGAAAACAAATACAGGAGTACAAGAAGCCTCCTCTTTGAGCAGTACTGTAAAAAGTGTTGCTTGATGGAAATTCAGCTCAGCCAACACAGGAAGTAAATAGGTCCTGAGAAAAGGAAGCTCAGTCCCTTGTGCAGTGTTACTCTGTAAGTAATTTCAGGTACAGCTGAAAAGATTCTCCCTGCTTTTCTTTTCTCCTCTAGCAAGATGCATAAAGAAAAGTTTTCTTCATTGGGAAATTATCACTGTGAGTTTTTGTGTGATATCCATCACAGTAGTGTAAAACTCCTCAGATGATCTGTGGTCCCCTCAGCAAATCTGAAAGTGAAAGGCCAGACTCTGACTTCTGTAGCACTTCTCTCTGCTCATTGGTAGAGAGTGGAAGGGGTGCAGGTCATGGTCCTACAGTCTTGAATAAGCAGAAGTGGATTGACACTGAAACATGTGAAATGGGAATAATTTTCACCTGTTCTTCCCTTCTGGCATGTGCTGGCTCTGAAGAACTGATCTGGAAACTTTAGTTATGCCTTGGAGGTTTTGCCACCATACAGTCCTGTTGTTGTTTTCTATAGGTGATGCACAATCATTAACAAAACAAAGCACTTTTTTTAGCTGGATAATATTTCCATGCAGGAATATTAAGCATGGTTCTTCGGGAATATCACATTCCCTTCTTCCCCCCATGGATGTCTATGCCTCATTTCCTTCTCATCTCCAGAACTGGTATGCATAGTTGTTAATTTTTAACTTCTTTTTTTTTTTTAACTGATGATTCCAAACAATGCTTCTTAGTGCTTCCTAATAATATAAATGGAAATGAGGCTTTACAGGGAGTCTAGCTTGAGGGGAAAACTGGCTAGACTTACATAATTGGGCAGAATACAGATGTGCACAGTCCTGTGGATAATACCTGATTATGTACGTTGAAACAAGCAGAAAAACCACTAGCTGTTAAAATGAAGACTTGAGGGAAATTTTTGTTTTCAGGTTAATGTGAGTCATCTGATACCCTCTGACACAAACTGTAGTCAATAAAATATTTCCAGGTTATTGTTTGTTTGCAGGATAAGAGCAGGGAGACAAGAGGTTTTCTTACCCACATACTCACTTACACTGTCTGGTTTGTTTGGTCCTGTTGCTGGTCTTCATTTTCCTTTCTGAGCACTGTAGCTGGGTTTTCTGAATTTCACCACCATAATCTTTACCATTTTAGATTAAAAACAACCCCAAAAAATCCTCCCTGGCTTTTGTAGAAGAGCTCACCTATTTAATATATCTATCAGAGCAAATTTGGCTTTAAAATCCCTGCTTCAGTCTTCTATGAGTTCCTTCTATATGTTTTGCCTGGAGCTCTGGGCTAGCCTTTGACCCTTTGGAAGGTCTGCAGAGTCCAGTGTCTGTGCATCAAGGTTTAGTGGCTGGTTCTCTCTGCCTGGTGAGATTTGTGTTGTTTTGGTTTCTCAGACATTACACTGAAATGATTAATAAATGTTTTCACATTCCAACTTGTGTGATTTATTGCAGCAAGCTTGCAGGTCTAAAGCTGTACTTCCATCTTCATATCTCTCCTGGTACCAATATCCTTCTGTGTTTACTTTTCTTCCCCCTTACCCCTACTGCAAAATATTATTATGCTGTATGCAGACAAAATCAAGACAAATCTGTTGGTTCCCTCACACACTGTTAGAGGCTATAGAGCTGCAAAAACTGACTTTCCTGGTAATAAATCTGGATGTTGACTCTTAAGGTGAAAGATGATGAGCCAAAGTTGTTGTTGATTTAAACTGTCTCTGTTGTGGTCCCCTGAATCTTTTCTGTTTCCTTTTGGGAATAATTCTGTCTGTTTCCAGTTTTTTAGTCCTGGAGTTTCACTGGCTTCCAGAAAAGTAGCTCAGTTTTTTAGGTTGGCTGTTGTGGATGCAAAAGGCCCTATGCAGATTTTCTCTTAAATTCTGCTTCTTGTGAGCAGGCAGTTTATTCCAGCATTTGAGACTGAATCATAGAAAGGTTTGGATTGGAAGGGACCTTAAAGGTCATGTTGTTCCACTTCCCTGCCATGGGCAGGGACACCTCCCACTAGACCTTGTTTGCTCCAAGCCCTGTCCAACCTGGCCTAGAACACTTCCAGAGATAGGGCAGCCACAGCTTCTGTGGGCAACCTGTGCCAGGGCCTCACCACCCTCACAGAGAAGAATTTCTTCCTAATCTCTAATCTAAATCTCCTCTCTTTTGGTTTAAAACCATTCCCCCTTTTCCTGTCCCTCTCTGCCTGTTTAAAAAGTTGCTCTCCCCATATCTCTTAGGTCCTCTTCAAATCCCCACTTTCATATAGCCTGTACATTTTTAATACAGTTTTATTTCTTTTTGCATGTTCAGATTTACCCTTCACAAGTTTAGGCTCTTTAGATCATGGCTGCATTAAATCAAGAGACTGACTCTTTTTCTCTCCTATTCTTCAGCTTATTTTGTTTTCGCTCTGTAACTTAGGAGGGATAGTATTTGTGATTAACAGAAAGTAAAGAACATGCTGCAAACCCAAGCAGTCCAGCAAGGAGATGTTTCCCTAGTGAACAGACAGTAGACTTATCTAATACTGGCAAATACAAGGTACTCCTTTGGAAGGGCTTGTCTTAGGCAGAGAGATGCCCTTTTGTGCTGCATTTAAAGGCTTTCCTGAAAAATACTTGAGTGCCAAGGCTTAAATTTGTGTTTTGAGGGTATGTCTTGATTTATATACTTCTAGAATCAAGAGGAGCCCAAAACTTCTTAGTTATGAAAACTCTGGTGACTTAATTAATGAAGATTTCATTTTTTAAAAATGTGTTGCAGAATTTCTTAGCTGCCAAAAGATGCAATTTCATCTTAACTTCGTATTAGCAGCCTTCCTGCTGCTATTGTACATTATTTAACCAGTAATCTCTAAGAAGGTGAGAAACTATTAGTGCTTTTTAGCATGGTTGACATGATATTGGCTCTGAGCTGCTCATGGAGCTTCAGGCATTTCAGATGGCTATAAACCAACTAAAACACCTTCATTTAGTGTTCTTACTGCCATGAGGTCATAGTTTGCAACAAAAAAAGATCAAATGGTGCGTAAGTGTTTGCAGTTTTTTTAAGCATTCTCATAGCAAAGTGCTGTAGCTGTGGATTTTGGCTTTTGGCCAGGCAATCAAAGTTTAGTATTTTGTCCAGCTGTGTTCCAGTAATGTTCCTCAGAGGAAACATTTTGTGGGGAGGAAAAGATACATATTTGAGCCTGTGAATTGTATTTTGTCCCTCATATTGCTTTACAGTTTCTCTGAGCCACTTGCAGACAGATTAAACAATCACAGGTGAATCTGACTGAAGAAATTTTATCAAAACTGCAACCAGAATGTGTTCACTAAGAAAATAATTTCAGAAATATTTGTGTCTTATTTCAGTCACTTTATCTTGCCTGTTTACAGTGGGGAGTATGTCTTCTGCCTTAGGGCTAAGAATGCTCAAACTGACTATTTATTAACTAGTGAAAATTAGTATTTTGGGAGAAAATAGCTACTACGTCATTTTGCTGCCAGAAAAACTTAGAGCTGAAGTCAGATAGTTAGAATTGGCTTTTGAGATTTGGATGCAATTGAAATATTGAAATTGGTGATGATGTCATTCTCCTATCTATAATGTCCAATAAACCTGAGGATTCTCTTTTTTTATTTAAAAATCCTGCTTTCTGACAGGAACTGTTCATAGCCATATGCGTGACCAGTTCTAGTGTCATCCAACCTGATGACTAAAAGTCATTAGGACCTGATGACAGTTAATCAAATCAGTTTTTATACTCCACAAGTCACAGGCCATTCTTTTTGGACAGGCGTCCATGCCTGTTTGCTGTCTCAGGAGACCAACCAAGAAATTGTTGCTGGAAGCTGAATCAGCCCAACCCAAGTAATTCAGCTCAAGGCTGTGCCTTAGAGTAAAGGCCTGTGCTCCTGCAAGCCAAATCCTTCTCACTGGGGACAATACCTGACAGTCTCTAAAGTTTCTGAGTAACTGGAAGATCGTTTTCTAACATTACTTACTTTTTTATAAATTTTTATATATTTTTTATTAATTTCATGAGCTGTGAAGCTCAAACAACAAGGGGCAATGTCTTTAAACTGACAGCTGGTGGGTTTAGATTAGAAATTAGGAAGCAATACTTCCCTGTGAGGGTGGGGATGCCCTGGCACAGGCTGCCCAGAGAAGCTGTGGCTGTCCCATCCCTGGAAGTGTTCAAGGGCGGGTTGGATGAGGCTTTGGAGTAACCTGGTCTAGTGGAAGGTGTCCCTACCCATGGCAGGGGGATTGGAACTAGATGGTTTTGAAAGTTGGTTTCAACCCAGACCCTTTTGGGATTCTATTCTGGGATTCTTTCTCTGGACTTTGCCTTGATGTGAATGCTGTGAATTCTTGTAACAGTACAGCCTCAAAACAGAAATGGAATAGACACCCTCCATTGGTTCCTTGTTTTTATAGGGATTAATAGCAACCTTGTATTTCTGAGCTCTGTGCCTCTCTCTTAACATTACGTTTGAACTAAAACCTCAATATGACTTCCATTATCACCTGGAGGGAGGTGATGGCACAGGAAAAGATGTAAGTTTAACCCACTATACCCAGAGCCATTATGGGTTTGTTTTATTTGCCTGCAAGACTATGACCATTGCTCTAATTAAAAGTCTATGGAGAGCTATTTATCTTCTCATGTTTGCCTTGTAGACATGTGTCACTCAGTCTGAGCTTGTTACCTAGGTTGCCCCCTGTGATTAAGAAGAGGCATCCAGGGAAGATGACTTTCCCACTGGCTCTCAGTAAGGGATTACCACCCTTCTCTCATTTTCCTTCTCCAGTGACTGTGGAAGGAGCCTAGGCAATTACTTCTTGAATGGCTGATCTCCAAAGTCCTTCATACATATTTACTTCTATCTAGATGTCTTAGTTAATATTTGATAAGCAGATAAACCATACTACTGACTTCATTCCTTTGTTCTCAGATTTGGGCTGTTACCCCTTTATTTATTCCTGATGGAAGCTCGACCCATCCTATTCATATTTATTGGTAACAATGGACAGTTTCTGAACTCTGCTCCCTATTTCTCCAGCATCTTAAAACCTGGTTTTAAAGTCTTAAGGTCTATTTCACCGCATGTCATTCAAGGAACCTGGCTGCAAGTGTTTTTTATTCTAATACATTAGTTTGAATACTTGCACAATAAATGGGGATAATTTCTGCTTTACTGCCCTATGAGAAGTTATTTTGTAGATGAGAGAGATTAACAACTTACTGCTGCTATGTTTAGATCACTTGGAAAGATCATTCTGCCAGTTAAATTTAGTAAGGAAGGGAAGATTTTTTTGGCTTCTGGACTAAAGAGGTATTGTTCAGGCATACCTAACATGTTAGCTTGCGTAGCCTTGTTGTAACAACCTTTTAAAGAACTCTCCTGGTCCTGCAAACTAATTAATTTCTCACCCATTTTCCTGTAAGGTCTAGTTTTACAAAGGAATTTAGGAATGTTTCTTCTGAGGTGGAATTCAAACTTACATGCCCACTGCAACAATTTTTAAAGCTGTTTTTCTTGTGCTAATTAGACACCTCAGTTTTCATTTTGGTTTACTCAGACACTTAAATTTCTTCTGCCTCATAGAAGAGTTGCTACTGTGCCTAAATTGAGCTGATCAACACTTGCTGAAGAATCACAGAATATCCTGAGTTGAAGGGACGCACAGGGATCATCAAGTCCAACTCCTGGCCCTCACAGGACACCCCAACAATTCCACCCTGTGTCTGAGAGCATTGTCCAAACACTCATTGAGCTCTGGCAGCCTTGGGGCTGTGACCACTGCCCTTGGGAGCCTGGTTAGTGCCCGACCACGCTCTGGGGGGAGAACCTTTTCCTGATAAACAACCTACATCTCCCCTGACACAGCTCCAGCCATTCCCTTGGGTCCTGTTCCTGGTCATAGACAGCAGAGATCGGAGCTTCTGCTCCGCTGCCCCTTGGGTGGCAGCTGCACACTGTGGGGAGATCCTCAACCTCCTCCAGGCTGAACAAGCCAAGTGCCCTCAGCTATTCTGCAGGTAACTTGGGGTTTGGCTTATATATTTTTTATTAATTTCATGAGCTGTGAAGCTCAAACAACAAGGGGCAATGTCTTTAAACTGACAGCTGGTGGGTTTAGATTAGAAATTAGGAAGCAATACTTCCCTGTGAGGGTGGGGATGCCCTGGCACAGGCTGCCCAGAGAAGCTAGGCTTTGGAGTAACCTGGTCTAGTGGAAGGTGTCCCTACCCATGGCAGGGGGATTGGAACTAGATGGTTTTGAAAGTTGGTTTCAACCCAGACCCTTTTGGGATTCTATTCTGGGATTCTTTCTCTGGACTTTGCCTTGATGTGAATGCTGTGAATTCTTGTAACAGTACAGCCTCAAAACAGAAATGGAATAGACACCCTCCATTGGTTCCTTGTTTTTATAGGGATTAATAGCAACCTTGTATTTCTGAGCTCTGTGCCTCTCTCTTAACATTACGTTTGAACTAAAACCTCAATATGACTTCCATTATCACCTGGAGGGAGGTGATGGCACAGGAAAAGATGTAAGTTTAACCCACTATACCCAGAGCCATTATGGGTTTGTTTTATTTGCCTGCAAGACTATGACCATTGCTCTAATTAAAAGTCTATGGAGAGCTATTTATCTTCTCATGTTTGCCTTGTAGACATGTGTCACTCAGTCTGAGCTTGTTACCTAGGTTGCCCCCTGTGATTAAGAAGAGGCATCCAGGGAAGATGACTTTCCCACTGGCTCTCAGTAAGGGATTACCACCCTTCTCTCATTTTCCTTCTCCAGTGACTGTGGAAGGAGCCTAGGCAATTACTTCTTGAATGGCTGATCTCCAAAGTCCTTCATACATATTTACTTCTATCTAGATGTCTTAGTTAATATTTGATAAGCAGATAAACCATACTACTGACTTCATTCCTTTGTTCTCAGATTTGGGCTGTTACCCCTTTATTTATTCCTGATGGAAGCTCGACCCATCCTATTCATATTTATTGGTAACAATGGACAGTTTCTGAACTCTGCTCCCTATTTCTCCAGCATCTTAAAACCTGGTTTTAAAGTCTTAAGGTCTATTTCACCGCATGTCATTCAAGGAACCTGGCTGCAAGTGTTTTTTATTCTAATACATTAGTTTGAATACTTGCACAATAAATGGGGATAATTTCTGCTTTACTGCCCTATGAGAAGTTATTTTGTAGATGAGAGAGATTAACAACTTACTGCTGCTATGTTTAGATCACTTGGAAAGATCATTCTGCCAGTTAAATTTAGTAAGGAAGGGAAGATTTTTTTGGCTTCTGGACTAAAGAGGTATTGTTCAGGCATACCTAACATGTTAGCTTGCGTAGCCTTGTTGTAACAACCTTTTAAAGAACTCTCCTGGTCCTGCAAACTAATTAATTTCTCACCCATTTTCCTGTAAGGTCTAGTTTTACAAAGGAATTTAGGAATGTTTCTTCTGAGGTGGAATTCAAACTTACATGCCCACTGCAACAATTTTTAAAGCTGTTTTTCTTGTGCTAATTAGACACCTCAGTTTTCATTTTGGTTTACTCGGACACTTAAATTTCTTCTGCCTCATAGAAGAGTTGCTACTGTGCCTAAATTGAGCTGATCAACACTTGCTGAAGAATCACAGAATATCCTGAGTTGAAGGGACGCACAGGGATCATCAAGTCCAACTCCTGGCCCTCACAGGACACCCCAACAATTCCACCCTGTGTCTGAGAGCATTGTCCAAACACTCATTGAGCTCTGGCAGCCTTGGGGCTGTGACCACTGCCCTTGGGAGCCTGGTTAGTGCCCGACCACGCTCTGGGGGGAGAACCTTTTCCTGATAAACAACCTACATCTCCCCTGACACAGCTCCAGCCATTCCCTTGGGTCCTGTTCCTGGTCATAGACAGCAGAGATCGGAGCTTCTGCTCCGCTGCCCCTTGGGTGGCAGCTGCACACTGTGGGGAGATCCTCAACCTCCTCCAGGCTGAACAAGCCAAGTGACCTCAGCTATTCTGCAGGTAACTTGGGGTTTGGCAATTAGGCAGTCCTATGCCATACTGGAGTCTCTGTCCTTTGAAGAGTTCAATCTAAGATAAATTAATTTGAGCAAGTTTCCAACACAGCACAACAGGTAAGAGGTATTACTCACTCAAGATGGCAAAGAGACTGCCTCGGGTTTGATCTCTCCTAGAATTACCAGGAGAATTACCAATTGCAAAACAGTGTGCCCCTGCAACTTCAGGAGCTGGGATTAAACCTAGGTCTGCTTTCTGCTCTTCTTTATCTCTGTGTCCTCCTCATCTGAGATGGCACTTATTCTTGTGAGGTCTTGCACCTTGTGCTGCAAAGTGATGTGTTCAACAGGAGGATCTACTCCATACCCATCTATAGGCTGCTGTTCAGGCCACTGTGTTTGTAAGTTGTCTGGGCGCAATTCTGACTGCTTATGTTCCAGGCAAGAGTTTTTATCGTTCAAATATTGTGTAAAGAGTAGATAGTCTTGTCACTATTTTGACAAACGCACATCTTAAATCCACAAGGTACAGCTTGAAATTCTTTCTGAATTAGATTTTAGCCTCTTAAATACCTATTTTAACCTGTGGATGATTGAATAAAATCCAGACAAGTGGCAGAATTTCCTATAAACCTTTTAGTCGTTCTGCCTGGAAGGGGAGATGGGAAGCCCTCACTGCTATACAGGGTGTTACAGATCTGATGCTTTGATGTCAAATTCTTCTTTTACTTTCCAAGGGATACAAGTGTCCTGTACCATAACTTCTGTAGCTGCCATAGAGACTGTTTCTGCTGTTGCTGTGGAAGTCTCTTGGTGAAGCTGAACACAAACTGTTGGCAGAACAACTAACATGATACATCTCTGCATCTGGAATCCATTGCACATGAAGAAAAAAAAAGTTATCCTTCCAGTAAATCTTGTATTATACCTAGTCTTGGGGGTTTTTGCTGGTTTTTTTTTGGTTGGTTGGTTGGTTTGGTTGGTGGGTGTTCTTTAATTATTTTTTAATTTTTTTTTAAAATTACTATTTCTAATGTGGGGATTGTTTCTCTGGATTGCAGCCCCCCTTGGTTCCAGTTCAGCAGAAAAAATTTCCTGACATCTTGATAGAAACCAAGTGGAATTATTTTTATCATTGCTGTTGTAGGGGGTGTAGCACTGACCGTTTCGGGGAATGGCCCATTTCTTTTGGAAAAGGATGGCAATCATAGAATCATTAAGGTTGGACAAGACCTCTAAGGTCATTGAGACCAACCATTCCCCGAGGCCAAGGTCACCACTGACCTATGTCCCTAAGTGCCACATCCACACATCCACAATAAGTGGCCCTTGAGTTTGAAAAGAAGATCCTGTGGGAGTAGTGTCCACCCCATCTTCTTGCATACTCACTATTTTAAATGCTAATGGGCAGCTGATTTGTCAGATAGGTCCAGACTTAAAAACAAATTAGATACAGCTCATTCTAGAGCTGCAAAATGCTCAAAACTCTCTTGCCTGAAGGCTCCTTTCCTCCAGGCTTGAATCAGGCTTAGGCTGCTCTTAGCAGAAAGACTAGTCCCAGCCTGTGCTTTGTACCCAGTTTTGTAAAGAAGAGGGGAGAAGGAAGTCCAGTTCTGTTACACAGAGCCACTGCTTGTCCTTCTTTCTGTGGCTCAAGGTGGGACATGCATCTTGCCACATCCCTTTGGCAAGATGTGCAAATCATCCTGTTATACACTGTCCTGCCCAAATAGGAGAGAGATATTCAGCTCTGCAACATGGGTCTATCTAGAATAGGAAAGGCAGCAAAACCTTAGATCTCTTGCACTGAAATGCACCAGCTGCTTCTTTGCAAAGTGTCCTATAATTTGAGTAGTGATCTGTAGTACTTAGCTATCACTTGTCCTGAGCAATTAGTTCACATAAAAATGGGATGATATGTCCTTTGACCCAGTGAAGTGTCTAGAAAATCTGTCTTTGTGAATATTTGTGCATCTTGGAATTTGGGTAAATTCCTAGAACTTGTCATTTAACTATAAGATAAACAGAGTCTCATCAAATAAGTAATACAGAGTATTTATTTATTTTCTGAATGAAGGCAGAAAGCACTAAACTGAGGGAAGTGAGGGCAAAACAGACCATCCCTAATATATCTGCAGTGCAAATTGCCTGAGTAAAGTTCACAAGTGTCCTGCCACAGATTCTTGTGTTTGTCATATTACTTCATTCTAAATATAAGTGGTTGATGGTGTAGGGATTGGTTGAAAGACAAAGCTGTTAAGGCTTTGTGGAGTCTGAAACAGCTGTTGAAATCTAAGAAGAAAGTTGATGGTTTTGCTGCTGCCTTCATGTGTGGCCCTTACTGTGGTAGCTGGTATGGGGTCTGTAGCTCAGACCCAGGAAACCGTAACCGGTCTGGAGAGATGGTCCTGCGAAGAACCGTCTTCTTGGAGCCTGTGTAGTTTTCCCTCAGCCACCGGAGTGCCTTTGCAGAGAGGCTAACAGCTCTTTAGTGATTTTCAGCTAGTGATTTCAGGTCTTGCTCTGTGAGGCAATCTCCCGGCCAGACCAGGAGGAGAGAGACGAGAGGCCCGTATAGCAGTTCCGCATGGGGCAGCTTTATTAGCCTACACCCTGCAAAGGGAGGCTAGGGACGAGCTTTCTAATCTCACAGGGGCAGAGGGCTAGATTTTATAGGGGTACAGGGGTGGGTGTGAGAGGGTAAAAGCCAGTGGGTTACAAAGGATCTGCATAGGATCTCAAAGAGGATCATGGGTCTGTGTCCTCTCTCGCCGTAACTGAAAGGTGGCTGCCTTTTCCAGGGGGAGTTTGCTGTGAGATTGTGCAATCTCCCTATCTCAGCAGGCTTCTCTCCAGGGCAGAGGCTGGGCATACCCCACACCTTACCTCTCTGCTTCACTGTCTGCAAATGTGTATTCTGAAAAACAGCTTCTCCTTAAGGTGATTTGAGGGTTCTGTGGAAGAGACAGAAGCCCTACAGAGGCATTTAGGGGCAGCCTGGGAGGAGTTAATATGGGAAAGGAAATTCAACAGCAGTAGTACTACTCACTGCCTTCCCATGGGGACGCTTATTCTTCACAGAGGGACTTGTTGCAATCTACTTTATTCTATTTACAAAGGGGAGCAAAACAAGAAAAGTAATGTGGAAAAGGATCTGAGCTAGGGACTACTCATAACTGCTGTTTCAAGATTTTCCCCTGCCAGACAGATCCCAAAATGTGTCAGGCCTTGAGCAGAAGGTGTTTCTTTTAAATGGAGTTCGTGAAGGAGTTTCATACTGACAGTGGTTGAATCTTAGAGTTGTATATTCAGCAGATTGATAATAGCTGTTTTTTAACTTTTTTTCTTTAATTTGGAAGGAGAACGAACCAGCTGCTTATGTTAATGTACAACATACTATTTGCATATAGGGTGATTATGTTTGGATAAGTATTGAGCTGATGAAGGAAAATTCTCATAACACACCCAAGATGACGTAAAGTTGATTTTCTAAATCATAGAGCTTGAGACAGTGAAAGTGGCTTGTGGAACTGTATTAAACAGTAAAGTCAGACTTGTAAATTAGTCTTGATTAGTTCATGTTCTTCAAGAAACAGAGGTTGACATTTGTCCAAAAAGTTTTGGAATGACTGGCACAGAAAAGCAGAAGATCTGGCAAGAATAACCCTCTGCAAGTAGTGAAGTTGGTGTGGTTTTTCTCCTTTGTGCAGTTGTCAGGGAAGTCCGCTGTTGGATTCTTTACTCATAGAGGATTCAGCCATTATTACTCACTTTTGAAGAGTTTATGATGAGCCAATACAGGCCATAAATACATAAATATATGGTCAACAATAATATTTCATAAAGTGCAGAGTGGTCCTTTAAAATGGTGTTAACAGTACAAATTAGCATAATGTGATGGTTTCTTGGGTGATTGACTCACCAAACCATAGAGCTGTGTAGGTGTTCCTACACAACCTCACTGGTTTTCAGTACAGGTGTCCTCTGGGGTGTCTTCTGTGGTTCATACGGCACTAAACACATTTGGGGTTTTAGCACTTTAGGATATAAGTTGTTGGCCAAATGGAGCCTGGAGTTGTGATAAAATAATTGCTTCAGCCTTTGATTAAACATCTGTATTGCTCATGAGCGTGCCTGATGGGTGTGATCTATTCTCTCCTTCTGTTACAGCGATCGACACCATACATCCAGTGCAATTCCTGTTCCAAAGAGACAGAGCTCTAGCTTTGGCAGATTGGATATTGGCTTTTCCAGTGGGCTTCCTTCTCCAGATAAAGGACTCCGAAAACGAGCCAGCACAGGAAACGAGAGACTACAGTACAAAACTCCTCCTCCTAGTTACGACTCTGCTTTAACACAGCCTGTTGCTGTCACAGCCCTTGTTGGAGAGCTGGATAAAAAACCTGGACCCATATGTTCTTCCTTGGACACCTCTATGGATTCCTCCAAAAGAAATACCAAGAAAGGCCAGGACTTGTGCAGTAGTTTAAACGGAGAAAATGGGAGCCTAAACAATATCCAAGATGGGCAGGAATCATTCTTACAATGTTCTAGTGCAATAAATGGGGCGTTTCTGCCTGGTGAGTGTTCTGACACCATGAGCAATGAGCAGCCCTGTGAGTTTCAGCCTGCACTCAACCCCGTCCTTTGCTGCACTGTGGAGCAGGCAGAGGAGATCATGGGTATGGAAGCAACGGGGTTCAGCGCAGGAGATCAGCTGGAAGACTTTAACTCCATCCCGGTGGAGCATGCTGTAGCAGTGGAGTGTGATGAACAAGTCCTGGGGGAGTTTGAGGAGTTCTCTCGAAGGATCTATGCACTGAATGAGAACATGTCCAGCTTCCGCAGACCTCGTAAAAGTTCGGACAAGTGAGCTCGGACAGGGATTTGACAGCAGACATTGAGGTGAAATCAGTGATCTGGAATAGAAATAAAATTGCACTTATTCTTTATATTAATTATCAAAATAAAAAAGCTTAAGCTGTTCCTATGGTGTTAGACAAATGGACTTGAGCACAGTAACACAGGATTATGGTGTATTCACAGCCCAGGTAAATTTTCATTCTTCTTCAAGTCTTTTTATGTCTGGTATTTATAATCTGTTGGATGTTTTGTGGGGTTTTTTTTCCTTTGGCATTGGAATCTGTTTATAAAGGCTTTCCTGAAAACAACTTCTAGTGCTGATCAGCCCCTTCTATGAATATTTGTTAAATTCTTAATTATTATTTAGAGTTAAATTTATTTTAATCTTTTCAGAAGAAAAAAGCTTAAATTTAAAATACTCTTTTGATAAGATGTCTTTACATTCTCCTGCATACTCCTGTGTTTGCTTGAGCAATGTAGTCAGTATTAGAGAAATACCATGAATTTGTTACAATTGGACAACTTTTTGGTTTTTGTTTTGGCTGTGCTCTGTAGCCTTTGAAGTTCTACTTTGCACTGAAGAGGCTTCAGTTGGTGGTGTGAAGTTGCTGGAGAATGAGCACCTGTGTGATATCTGCAGTTTCCTTGCACCTGGTTAATCAGAAATGACATTTGGGGGTTTTTCCACTCCTCCTTTCCTCCATACTTGCTCTTCCTGCCAGTCGAAGCTTTGAGGAGTAAATCACCTCTAAGGTTCTGTATAATAATTTCAGCCTGACTGTTCCCCACTGAGGTTGGGCACAGATCTCATTAGTAGAAACTTAATGAACCCAGTACCAACGTGGGGTTCAGCTGCTGCCCTCCAAGGTATGCAGTGGGGACAGCGTCTCATGAGACACTTCAGACATCTTCCAGAAAACCCAAACTGGGAATGAAGCACTTTGGAATTAGGTCAGTGTGTGGAATTGCTCCACCCTCTGTAAAAAGGAGGCACTTAACATTATTCATCTGAATTAATATTTTTTTTTAAACCATCTATACTTTGGAGGGAAGAAATTTCCAGTGGTTTGCTGGAGGTGCAGTTTGCTGTTGGGTCACATGTGTTCAGCTGCACTAATGGGAAAGCAATTTGCAGCCTGCTTTGTGATTCCTGGTATGTGTTTCAGTTTGGATTTCATTGCTCTTGCTTTCTATATTGTATACCCAAGAATCTGGGCTCAGCTGTGAGCTCTGAAATATAAAAATATATAGCAGAATAAAAATACTTCATCATGCCTGGCTTTTTTTTCCTCTCCCTCGTTTATTTTTCGTTTATTTTCTTTTGAATCCACAACCTAGTCTTTTCCTAACTTCACTGTAAGGCTAGCTGAAACAAACTTTTTAAAAATGTGGATATGTATAACCTCAGCTTTCTGTTGTCAAAACAAGATGTGTTTGTAAGAACCAGTATACATAATAGCATTGCTCTAGAATATGCATTTCTCCAGGTAACACCTTAATGATTGTATTAAAACTATATTCACATTACTTCTGTTAGCTTTTCATGGTTGTGTCTGTAGTTGAGTCATTGGATCAAGCCTCTCTGCAGCAATTTGTTGGCTTTGGTCTGTCCCAGGATGATGTGGTAGATGGGACCACTCGGAGACCTTGATTTTGAAACACTGAACATGATTTCAGGTGCAAAGTTGGACACATCCATGAGTATCTTCTCCCTAGAATTAGCTCCTCTGTTCCAACCTCATGAAAACTTCCCCAAAGGAAGTGCTGCAACAGCTTAAGCCAACATCTTTGGAAAGGAATAGGTAGGAAGCTCTTGCTGTGCTTTGGCCTAGAGAGGGAGAAATAAACACCTGAAAGCACAGCACTTAGTAGTGATGAGCATTAAGATATTCTGTCCTGGGCCTGTACCATCTTCTGATACCAGTATAATTTCAGGTGAAATTTAGTAACTAGGTTGGTTTTGCACCCTGTGGGATGGGATCTGGTAAGCTTGAGGCAGCACAGACCTGTTCGTATGCACATTTATGTTCCTGTGTAACAGAAAGGAATTAGCTTGTGTGTGATGGTGACTTTTCAAAGCAACCCAAAGAGTAGTTGTGAAGCCACTATGTTTCATAGCTGAACATGGAGCATCTCAGTGCAATTAAGCAACATGTGAAATTAGGTTTGTACAGCATCAATGGGAATGGGACTTCTTTTTTTTCACTAGTTGTTTATTTCTCAGGTTGTACAAACCAAATGAAGTCTAGTTCTCCTCCCCGATGCTGTATTGCTGTTCCTGTTTAAGCCCTGTAATTGTTAATGTGTCAAGCACCACGGCTGATTTTTGCATTTGTTGCACAAAGCTGCTCAGAAGGGCTTTCTATGGATGTATCTTTAGTTAGCCTTAAATTATCCCTGTGTTTTTCTTCCACTTCTACCACTTTCCATGTAGCAGGTGGTGTGAAGTGGGACAGCATCACAGGGCTGATGAAGCATTGACCAGCTCCTTATGGCTGTGAGGGCAGGGGTTGTACAGACTGCAGCCATGTCACAGCTTTCTCCTTCTGGTGTTTATTTTTTTCACCCCCTGTAAATTACTTTGGAAATAGTGTCGTGAAAGAGAAACAAACAGTAGGTTTAAGGGTGAGATGATGAATCACAGTGTGCTTTCAGTTTTCAAGAGCCTTTCAGTTCCTGCAAAGGTGTGACTCTTAAATGTGTGCACCTGTCTTCAAATGGAGAAAGCATTTCATTACAATCTTTACCCCTCATTAGAAATCCTTAAGATTTTGGAGCATATTAGTTTTGGAAGATCAGATCCCACTATATTTTTATAGCAAGCACAACAGCACTGGCTTATCCTTGCTTGACCAGGTATTTAAAATAAGCAAGACCAGAATATCCCATAGTAAATGACACATTAAAGCTATGTTGGCAATTTCAGGAAAGCTCATCTCTATTTATAAAATAAAACTGATTCATATCTCTTAACTTGTGTCTTCTTTAATGGCTCCTTTGTTTTTGTTTTCTTTACAAGCCTGGTTTAAACCACAGTGCCCTGCCCAGCCCCAAAACTCCTTGGCTTATTGTTCATCAAATCAATATTGCTCCAAATGTGAATGGTTGGGCAAGAGGATTTGCCTGAAGAACTGACTGCCTTGCTGGCTCCAAATCCTGTTTCAGAAGAGCTTGTGCTACAGTTCTTTTTCATGCTTCTCTCAAAAAGATGGCATGCAGCTAGAAAAATAGCTCCAGCCTATGTTGGGGCTGGGATTAAGCTGGATTTGTAGACATTTATGGATAGTGAAAATACTGTGTTCCTTCATCAGGGAAGCATTGCTACTTGTCCAGCACCTGTGATCCCAGCTAATAATCAACATATGTCTGCCCAAAATGCTGATGTGCACCTTGAACAAGAGTCTGCTGCATGAGTCTTGGCAGGAGTCTGTCCATGACTCGTGAGTCTCTGGTGGGAAGCAGTGAAGTGTGACGAGCTACAGGGACTCCCCAGGCATCATCAGGAATTTTGGGTTGTTTTTTTTTTTTTTTTTTCTCCCACCCACTCTGTCTATCAGCAGAGAGTAAAAACCCAAGACATCATCTGCATAGTCCAGGAGCTGAAGTGGGAAGATACAGGAGAGAAATTTTACTTTACTGAAATACAGTTGCATGAAAGTGAAGAGTTAGGAATGGAAAGAATAAGATGGAAGTGCTGCTGGAAGAGTGGACCTAATCTAGATAAACTTTGAACCCCTCTGTGCCTCATTCTGTCACCTTTCAAATGGCCAGAGAGGGTATGTCTCCTTGCTTTCTGGATTTTGATCTTGTTCAGGTGGAAGTGTTTGCATGTGCTCTGTCTGCTCTGAAATGATCAGGTTTAGCTGGTATCTCTGGGCAGCCAGAGTCTCCAGTCTACAGGCAAGCTGTTCTTAATCCCAGGTAGAAAAGTATTTTCCAAGAGAAAAACCATTTATCTAATCAAATTTTTTAATTGCTGGTTACTTTAATATCACTTTATTGTGTATATGGTAGAATGCAACATTGGTTTACAATTCTTCATTAAACAGTATGAAAGCTTTTTTGCCCTAAATAATTGTGAGATGTCAGGTCAGCTCTGCTGCTGCTTAATTTAGTGGTGAATGTATTGCATTGACTGCCTCAACATTTAATCTGCAGGACTCTTCAATCTTGCTTTACTAGGTTGCTTTTAATAGAATCCTAGAATAGGCTTCTACGGGACCTTCAACATCATCCAGTTCCACCTCCTGCCATGGGCAGGACACCTTCCACTAGACCTGGTTGCTCAGAGCCCCATCCAGCCTGGTCTTGAACACTTCCAGGGATGGGGTAGCCCCAGCTTTCCTGGGCAACCTGTGCCAGGGCCCCACCACCCTCACAGGGAAGCATTTTTTCCCCAATATTCCATCTAACCTTAACCTCTGGCAGTGAGAAGCCATTCCCCCATGTCCTGTCATTCCAGGCCTTTGAACAAAGTCCCTCTCCAGCTCTTTTGGAGCCCCTCTAGGCACTGGCAGGGGCTCTAAGGTCGCCCTGGAGCCTTCATCAGGCTGAAGAGTACTGTTTCTCTTGTTGTTTTTTTTTTTTTAAGGCAGAGCTGCTCCAGCTCTCACAGCATCTTTTGGTGATGGTGCTTGAACTGTGAGCTGAGCCTGGACTTCTTGAGTTCATCTGGCCAGCTGCTTTATGTATTGTGTTTTTTATGTCTCTATTAAAAAGAAGTTTGCAAATCAGGTTGTATGGTCTCGTCTCAGGTGTTAACTGAAACCATGGATGAGAACTGATTGGCAACTCCTGAGCTGCCATAGAATACTGATGCTTATATAAACAGATGTACATAGAACACTCCTCCTGCCTCAAAATTTCATACAAACTGTATTTATTTTTAAAATGCAGCAATAAGGTAGTTCAGTCAATTAAGCTGCACAAAAAGCTGTAAACCTTGAACATGCAGCATTGGTACAGGTAAAAAACCTGCCAGCCCAGCCATGGTGCTTCTGCCAGGCGCATGGGTATGGGGATTGCACCTTGTGCACAGGGCAGGCAGAGGAACTCCTGCTCTTGGGGGGATGTTTCTCTCTTCGTGTTTCATACAAAAGGTGGCAAGATGGAGACATCATGATGGATTATTGGGTTCCCTATCCCTACCCAGATCTGAATCCCAGCACTATCTCTTGGTGACTGTTCTGCTTGTGAGTATCTTTGGACTTCCTCTTTCAGGAAGGCACTATCTAGCTGGACAGTTGATTGCTGCCAATACTGCCAATGCTAAGTGCATCTAGTTTCGTCTGAGATCTGCACATGCTACAAGCAAGGCATTTTTTAGGAAAAAAAATCTCCTTTTCTTTACAGGGTGTCTCCAAAGGAGGACTTTCACAGACTTCCTCATCCTTCTTTGGTGGAGCTCTGCTGCAGAAAAACATCTGTCTATTTTTCAGCCCTTGCTTTTCTGGTTTTTCTTTCAGGAATCTGGTTTCAGTTGTTGGTCTGAAATTCTTGACAGAGTTTGGGGTTGTCTTCTGTAGTTTCATCTGACCTGGGTAGCTCTGCTCAGAATGGGGGTCCTGGGTTTGGAAATAATTTTCCTGTATTAATCTTCTCCCTGCAAATTTGCAATGATGGTGAAATTTCACTGCAACCCAATACATCCTCAGTGGTTTAATTGGATATGTGAGTGCACAGCAGAAAGACAGAGGACCCTTCTGTTGGTCTGTTTTCTACGGGTTCAGTTGTGCCCTGTGCGGGACGGAGCACAATTCCTTTAGGTGAGATGAAGCATCTGCTGGAGGTTTTGATAATATCTCAGCTTTGGGGTAATCTCACAGACTTTCTCCTTTCTTTCACAGATGTTGAAACTAATGCTGAAAAGAGTGTCAATAAACCAAGTTCACTACTGTCTACATTGCTTTCTAGGGAGTTCTCCTTTGTCTTGATGCCTCCTCTGGAAGATGCTGAGGGTTCCTCTACATGAGCCACTGTGCTTCTGGCTACAGCTTGACACCTGACCTCGAGAGATCTGAAATCAGATATGCCTGGTGTTAGAAGATCTCTGGGCCTGGATGAGTCAAAACTTCTGCCATGGGAATTGCTGGTTGTACTCTGCTCCAGAAGCACATTGGAATTACAGTATGGTTTAGATTGGAAGGGACTTTAAAGACCATCCAGTTCTACCCCCAGCCATGGGCAGGGACACCTTCTAGTATCTAGTGGTCTAGTGGACCAGGTTGCTTCAAGCCCTGTCCAGTCTGGCCTTGAACACTTAAGTGATGAAGTATCCACAGCTTCTCTGGGCAGAAGTCCTCAGTCCTTGGCAGAAGGCAGAGATGTTCCCTACTGTATTGCAACACCTGCACAGCATCAGATACCTGTTCCTTCACCTCAAAACCAAAATGCTGGTGCCAACACTGGTTTTTTTTTTCCACTGGTCACTACAGATGAGGTTCTAGTGGTGAGTGTTAAAGCTGAGCTTAACAGAGGAGCTATGAGTTCCTCCTTGTGACCTGGCTGTGGTTGCCATGGGATAGGCATTTTGTCAGAGGAGTGTGTGTGGTGAGATGGACGTTCCAACCACTGTGATGGAATTAGAAAGCACCTTTCTGGAGGCAAATAAAGGTAAAGCCACACTGGCTGCAAGGGCAGTTGGGGCAGTGCACAAATGCTCTTCTCCTGATGATCAGGAACACAGGACTGTGCTGGCTCCAAGATACTTGACCTGAAGAGCAGAAACACTACTCTTCCTTGCTGATGGGCTGTTCCTCCTCCAGCACAGGTTATATTGTGTGCTCAGGCAGGACACCTTCAGTTCCTGTGCAAGAGAAGGACGAAAGCAATTGTATGGTGGTTTCCTGCAGTCTGCGAACACCTTCTTTAAACCCCTGTTTGTCGGCAATTGAATCACGGACCCAGACCGGCAAGGAATCTGAATCGTTTATTCAAAGGAATGATCTGGTTTTATACACTTTTCTAAGGCACAGTATTTCCTTATATGGCGTGACCTGTACCGTGTTGCCACATCAGCAACACACTTTCTCAATGTCCTTCTATGAGGTGATCACTCGCTGTTCACCCGTCCGTCAGCTCCCGGCAGGCTCCTCTCTGTTGGGGTCTGCTGTGTGACACCTCCTCCCCCCAGGGGCTGGTGGGCACAAGCTTCTCTGTGTGCCACCATGTGCTCCTTTGTGCTGCCATGTGCCTCTGCAGGCAGGTTTTACAGCTCACAACCCAATTCTATGTTATAATTCCCCATACCTCTTGGCAGGCTGAAAGTTACCTGGAATTCTCTAAAAACATTCCCTATTTTCTGCTTCTCTGTTACATTTGTAACCACAAAAAAATTACTTGTTTTGGAAAGAGGTTGATAACGTCACATATTTTTCAGATGGCCTTGAAGGCAAGTGCCCTATGGATTCTGTATGGCTTCTCCACCTACTGATGTCTGTCACATGTCCCTTTGTGCTTTGTGGGTGTTGGTCTCTTCTCCCAGGGAACAAGTGATAGGACAAGAGAAAACAAGATGTGCCACAGGAGGTTTACATTGGATAGCAGGGAAATTTTTTTTCCCAGAAGTATTGTCCAGCCCCAGCACAGGCTGCCTGTTGGGGAAGATGAAACAGGAAAGCCTTATAAATATGATTGCCTGACAAAAGATTTTGGGAATATGAAAACTACAGGCAACATCGAAATGAAAGCCACTTTTGAAATACCAAGTCTTAGTTACTGAACAACTAGAAAACAATGGTATGGCCAACTGAAGGTAATCCCCTCTTGATGGAACAATACCCTCTGCTTGCAAGCAGGTCTAAGGGTCAGAGCAGACCCTACTAGCTCAGCAGAAGGGGTCCAAAGAGTAGTTTTTAGAAGTTAAGATGTAACACTCTATGGTAATATAAGAACTCTTATAGGCTGTATGTAAATGCTATAGGATTTGTATCTTGTATTAGATTGGTTAGTGACAATTAGAATATTCAGTACAGAAGATGATTTATTGTATTGTAAACAAGACTTCCGAACTTCCTTTCATTCTCATCACTTCTTCTTCACTCTCTTTGCTCTCGCTCTCTCTTTCTCTTACC
>NW_008237619.1:1083083-1102854 GCF_000691975.1 Corvus brachyrhynchos
GGGCAATGGTGGAGTCCCCATTCCTGGAGGGGTTTTACAGATGTGTAGATGTGGCACTTGGGGACATGGGTTAGTGGGGGGCTTGGCAATACTGGAGGAACAGTTGGACTTGATCATAGAGAGCTCTTCCAACCTTCATGATTCTGTGATTTTATGTCTGTTCAAGAGTATTGACTTGGGCAGCTAAAAACTCTTGAAACTGCAGCATCTTATTTAATTCCCTGGTAAGTTTAAGCACATTCAACAACGTTCCTGCCGCACGTTTTTACCATCTACCTAATTTCATTTTAACATCTCACCTTTGGCTTTCATATTCCTCATCGACCAGGTGGACCTCTCCTTTCACAGATCACCTTTCTTGGACTTTGAACACTGATAAAAGGCAAGTGCAGGTCCACAACCTGTGGCAGCACTCTACCTTTGCCTCCAAGTGTGCCTTTAATAACCTTTTCCCCTGAGTTAGCAGGAAATGTTCTCGTGCTGAAGTAAGTGGAGGGCCCTGGCTGGCTTGGCTTGGGATTGTTTTTATAATGATAACTTTGTTCAATAATGCATAGTGTGACAACAAAAAGCAGTTGTTTGGCTACCCTATTGTCCATGGAGGAGACTTGCTGAATTGGGGTAGGATTTATTCTGGGTGAGAATTCCAAGATGCTGTCAGCTTTGCTGGGGACTTAAAGGGCCAAAGAGGGAAGCTTTATACCTCCCTCATGTTAGACAGATATCAGGTACAGGAGTGCGTGGGCTCGCTCTGTGCAGCAGAGCTTCCAGCCTTAATGAAAAGTGTTGCTGCCTTGAGCAGAGTTTGTCAAGCTGGGGGGCAGTGGAGTAGAAGAACATTTTTCACCCCCTTTGGCTAAGCATCTTGAAAACTGTGCCTCAGCTGTGATTTTCAGCGTAAGATAAACAAGCAAAACAGACACCATTGACCCTTCCCTACCTGCCAAAACAATTGAGTCCCAAAACTTTTCATCATTTTCACTACAAGCGTGTCCAGTCCCAGAACAGGCTGCCCAGGGCAGTGGTGGAGTCCCCATCCCTCGAAAGATTTAACAGCTCTGTGGATATGGCATTTGGGGACAAGGTTTTGTGGTGGGTTTTGCAGTGCTGGGGGAATGGTTGAAGTCAATCATGTTAGTGATCTTTTCCAACCTAAATGATTCTCTGAACTGTCTTCTTTCCTCACAAAACCACTGTGAAACAGGTGTGGCTTTAGTTTTACTTAATATCCCTCACTTTAGTGCTAGTGTAGTTAGTGAAAGTAAAGCACTTAGAGGCTCTGGAATCCAAATCATAAAAGCAGTCACTGGAACAGAGGAGAGGAGGAAGAGCATGAAGTCTCCAAGGGTGATTCTTAATTATTTGACTAGGGCAAATGCTTCCAGCCTGAGCTGTTCCCAGTGATTGGAAGCTAGAAGGAGGAGTGGACAAAGGATGGAGATGACCAGCTCCTCATGTGGCTGAGTGTTTGCAGGGAAGAAAAGAGGCTGCAAGTGCCCTGCAAACGCCATTCCTGACCTCGGTAATCCATGGGGGTGCAGGGGCATGGTCTGCCATATGTGCATGTGTGGATGTGCAAGGGAGAAGAAGTTCAACGCTCTCTCAAAGCAAATAAAGGTCTGATCTTTTCCCCAGATTCACCATAAACAGGTTAGAGAACTATGGGGTAGAGATATGAATAAAAAAAGATTTATATTTATTTTATTTAAGTTTTTTTAAAGGCTTCAGTTCCATGACCTTCAGTTGGAGGAACCAAACTTCACCTTCCTTTTCTTAAAGTATTTTCTCCATCCAGCTAATTATAAAATGTTGTAGAGTCTTTGTGAGAAGAATTTCAGAGGAAACCTCAGGGAATGTGACATTAACTAGGGAGAACATCAAGAATAATAACATTAGTACCTACTGAATAGAAACTTCAACACAACCATTTATTTAGAGATGGTGTGTATTTGGACAATGCTCTCAGGCACTTGGTTGGACTTGATTATCCTTGTGGGCCCCTTCCAGCTCAGGATATCCTATGATTTGCATTGGATTCTTCTCATCTAGATTGAAATTATTTTAAGATCCAGCATGTGGCTTGTACCTGGGATTTCAGCTTCCACTGAGCATCCCCTTGGTAGGATACCTTTTCCTATCCCTGAATGATGGTGTTACCCCTCTGTGGATGTGAGCCTGTGCTGCCTGCACAGCATACCCCATGGGTGCTACTCTGTGGGTGCAGTGAGCAACGAGTGGCAGAAGAGAATCAACTCTCAACCCAGAGTGCTTAGGATGGAGCATAAGAAATGAATAGAACTCCCCAGCTTTCCAGTCCAGCCTCCCTGCTTCTGTCTGAATCCAGGCTGATGCAGGGGTGTGGATGAAATCCCAGGCACAAGCTGTCAGCAGCCCTTGAACAGGGGCAGCATTGTGGCCACATGCCTGGAAAGGAAGGCATGTTATCCCTCTTGCCCCTGTGCACCTCTCCTCTGGCATCCCATGCTCTGGATTAATTCTTGTGAGCCTTTAGTACAAGGAGTGGGATCTTGTCTTCACCTGTGTCTGGGAGGATGGGAATAATGATTGTGCCTGGGACTTTAGGCTCCCAGAATGACACAAGTGGCTGTGATTTAGATGCATACTAATAGAGGGATTTAGCCTCCCAACACATCTGACCAGTCCAGAACTCTTTGGACAGCCTTTAATGAAACCTCCCCAGCCAAGGAAATCCTGTGCAAAGTAGGAAAGGTGCTGGGGAGAGGATGAGGGGGCTCATCTCCAAGATGTAGTAAGTTTGTTCAGTCTTAGCTGTTATACTTGCACAGGGAAAAATATAAATCAAGGCTGTGCTGGTCTATATCTGGCCAGTTTCACTCTGGAGTTCCTGACAGGTGACCCCAGGGTCCAGCTGCATTCTCTCAGTGCTTATTTTTGACATTGTAATCCAAATTGATGTTCAGCGCTTGAATATACAATAAGTTCATTACAGCTAAACCTTCCAGCTCAGGGATTTCCGGTTGGTAAGTCTCAGAAAAATCAGGATTCCCAGTGGTATCAGGCTGAAAACGTTTACAGATAAAATTCAAGTTTGCAAGTTATGCTAAAATGTTCTTGGAGCCAATGGTATTTTCAGCCCACTGCAGTGGTGCCTTATCCCTCCTTGTCCTATCCTACCCCTTCCTGCCTGAGATTGGAGGCGGAGGCCCCTGCCCTGCATAGCTCCTGAACAGGGTTTTGGTGCTGCTCTCAAGGGGAGTTCATTAAATTGCAGCAGATGAATCCACAGTCCTATGGCTAAGCACATTTCTTGAGCGTGTTTTTGGAACATTAAACTGTTTAATCTTGTTCCACTTTCTAAAGAGCATGAGAAAAATCTGCACAGCATCTTACCCAATCACTGTGGGATCACCCTGATAAATGCCACAAGCAGATAAGACTTGAGATATCCCAATTACCTCCAGGAGTGGGATGTTATCTCCCAATCTTTCCATGTCTAATGAAGGTTGCAACACAGTGGGGTTACTACTTTAGCTCTTGACCTGCTGGTTAATAAGCTGTTGTCATGAGGTGTGAATTTGGCCTGGGACTGGTCTGTGCCCATCTAGAACATGGACAGCAACTCTTCTGCTTCCACCTTCTCCCCTTGATGGAGCTGATACCTTATAAAAACAGGTACAGCTCTCTTCATCCAATGGATCTCAGCTGGAATTTGAAGCTAGTTTTCTAATAAGATGAAGGTAAAACAGTCACTGCTGTGTCCCAAAGGGGAAATATGAAGTGGCTCTGTGTGGGGTTGAGGGGTGGGAGAGGAGCCGAGAGGTTCCCCAGCACAGGTGATGCCAGAGTCAGAGGTACTGCTATAAAAAAAGAGATACATCTCCTGCAAAACATTAATAAGATGGAAAGAGAACAGGAAAGGTCTCATTTCTACACATCCACCACGTGATGAGAAGAAATGCATGGCCACACAGAAAGTGTGCAGTTGGGGTATTTTAGGAAAAAATCGGAACTGTAGGAGTAGGGAATATTAGAGGAGATGATCCAAAGAGACTGTAATCCCTGCTACTGGAGAGTGTGAGAACAAAGACATGGAATCATAGAATGGTTTGGGTTGGAAGGGACCTTAAAGTTTATCTCATTCTACCCCCATGCCATAGGCAGAGACACCTTCCACTAGACCAGGTTGTTTCAAGTCCTGTCCAACCTGGCCTAGAACACTTCCAGGGATGGGGCAGCCACAGCTTCTGTGGGCAACCTGTGCCAGGGCCTCCCTCTTATGGCAACCCTAGGGTATATTACCGTGTCCTGCAGCCATAGGGAGGAGGAGAGAAGATTCAGCAGGCAGGAATTGTGCAGCAAGATTGATTTATTTAATTATTTTACAAACTCTTTTATAGACTTTTTTCTTCATAGTCTAATTGGACAACGATCAGCCACCCCTTGGGGGTGATTGGCTAAAATCCTAAAACATCCATTATCAAAATATTTTCCTACTATACCATAAACAAGACTTTTCAAGGCTGCAGGTGTTTGGTTGTTTACATAACTCTGCTACCTCTTCTGTGAGCGAGAAAAGTCTCTCACGCGCTTAGAAAATAGCAAGAAAATCCTTGCTAGCAGCATTTTTGTATCTACACCTTCCCATCCACAAGGGGAATCATTCCTGACATATATGATGATAGAATCAGAGTAAACAAGACTGGAAGGACTAGCTTTGAGGTTTGGTCTGAGGTTACCCAGGGTTTTTGTCAGGAGAGTTTCAGGTATCTCCAAAGGTGGAGATTCCCTAACCCAGACCCCTGTTCCACTGTTTGACCACCTTCATGGGGAAAAGGCTTCCTAATTGGAGTTTCTTATCTTCTAACTTGGTTTGTTGACTCTTTTCCTATCACTGAGCATCTCCCATGAGAGCTTGCCCCTCTCTCTTCTCTACACCATCCCAGAGCTGCAGACAGTAATGAAGTCTGTCTTTGCCTGAGCCTCTCTTTGTGTGCCCTGGGCTCCAGTTCCAACCAGCTTGATGGCTTCGCTGTGTTCTCCCACCATTTACCTGGTACTGCGGAGCCCAAACTGGGCCTAGTGCCCCATTTGGCAAGCGCCAAATGGAGAGAAGGAATTACTTCCCTTGTCCTACTGGCTCCACTCCTGCCACCACCACGCACAACATGGTTTCTGTTCATTGTCCCATATTCTTTCCACAAAAGCTGTTCTCCAGTCCAGCAGACTCCAAGCTGTAGACACCCTGAGAGATGTCCCGTCCTGTCTCAGCAACTGAGGGTGGTCTACTCAGGCTCCTGAATTCCTTTCCAGCTCCATGTTTTTGTTCATCCAAGTCATATGTATCCTTAATTCCCAAAGAATTCAATTTTAAAAATTGGGAAAAAGTTCCTGCTCTTTCCTCTCTCGGTGGTTTTTAAATTTTACACATCTTAAACCCAAGTAATTTGCTAGTCACTGGAAGTGTAGCATCCTGTATGGCTCCCATGAGAACATGTGTTAAAAGTAGGATTATCATTTGCAGGAGCAGCACAAGAACAAACCTGGTAACATCCTTCTGCAGCATGGGACCTGTATGGAGTATCAGCCATGCGATCAGCTCTTAACCACCAGACCTGGAAACAATTCCTTGCTGCATGCTCCTGCCTGCTGCTCTTGGTAGCTTTTTTTTGTAACAAATTACACAAGTGCTTTTCCTACAGGCTCATGTTTCTGTGGCAGGAGTGTCTAAAAGCAGCAGCTGAGCTGAGCCTCACTCCTCCAGGAGCTGCCTGGTCATCTAGAAGGGGATGGGCCTCTTCCTGGTGGCCACATGTCAACTTTCCCTAGGATTTGGAGAGCAGAGGCTGCTGTGGGGGTTTGCAAGGAATGAATCCATAGGTGAGAAAGTCCTGCAAAGTTTGATCTCTGAAAATGCCCTAAAGGAAGGGACAGAAACCTGCTCAACCTGAAGTCATAGACCTTGCTGGTTCAGACTGTTTCTGGTGACTCAGAATAGATCTAGGTCTTAAAATTTCACATTTCTAGGACTCATACATTCCCAAATGGTTCCTTCTCCCTGCCTCTGTGTCCTTCCTTCTTCTCCAGCTAAGTGAGAGAAAGAGGCTGCCACTGCCAGGAAGGGAGCATGGGATTCCTGGTCCCCATGGCTTGGTGTGATGTCCAGTTGCTATTACAGCTATCACTTTTGCTGAAGCAGGGATGGTTCAGAACCCTCTGTACTCATCTGAAGTGAGGCTGTGAAGGTTTCTCCTGAGTGGCACTTGCTGCCCAAGGAGCTGCTGCTCATCTCTGAGGAGAAGTTGAGCTGAACTGGGAGATCTGGTGTTCCAAAGGGTGGCAGTGATCTGAGTGCTGGGTTCCTCCCTCTCCTGCACATCTCAGCCTAGGTGGAAATCCAGCTGTTGAGGTTAGCTCCAGCCTTCCAGGGTTTCTGGTTCTGGGGAGCATCCCTCCCATGCAATCAGCACATTGCTTTCAGTGGCTGCCTTCACTTTTGCTGTTGAGGTGAAAACATAAGGGTAAATGTCCACCCCATGATGCTCCTTGGCAAAATACTTGGAGCCCTTTGCAGGGAAGAACAGGATCAGCCAAGCTTTCTCTTTGTGTCTACCATACACTAACACCTTCATGTCCCTGAGGACCACCTTTCAGGCAGTTTTGGGAATCCAGGACCTACTTTTCATCTGAGGGGTGCAGTTTGTGCACTTAGCAACAGCTTAGACCCTGATCCTGGGGAAGTCACTGCCAAGGATGCTGGCTGATGACACACTGCTCAGGTGACAGGCTGTGGGGAGAGGGATGGGTTAGAAACAGGAATTTGGTTCAGTTTCATAATGTTTCCAGTGAGTCTCAGTTTACAAATAGTTCAGGTCAACCACATGCTTCTTCTTTGACACTTTTTTGAGGCTGAGGATGCTTTGGGGTTAATACTTTGAAACTTTCCTTTCCTGGCTGCCCCCATCTCCTTGCCTGCCAGGAAATTCTAGCACAAGAGTCAAAAAGGTGCCTGTCTGGATTTACAAGGAGCCGGCACTGAGTTTTTCCCAGGGCATGGCCTGGTTGGTATCAAGAAGTCTATAAAGCATCATGGGTCCTTGGTGCTGAGCTGCTCTCAGGGCTGGTTTCCAAATGAGGGAAGGCATGAGTGGTGCTTGTCCCCCATTCTCAGCAGCATGGGAGCAAGCTGGGAAGACAGATAGGAGTGGTGCTTGCGAAGGGTAGTTTAACATCTGGAAATTATTAGCTGCCAAAGTCACCAAAGTCATGCAGAGTGATCCTCTGTCCTTGTGAGCTTCTCTCCTGAGAAGATGGGAGTTGCAACACCCACTTAGCAGGGTAGTAGTTGCATGGACAAACTCTAGGGCTTGGGTGTGGGGATTTGCTCTAAGAGTTCTCTTCTAGCAGTGTTTGGGATGTTGAGCAACCGATCTACCTTTTGCCATGAGCTGTGTGAGATGAGTATCCCAGCAGTGATCTCCTGAGGTCGGGTGAGGATATGAAGGCTGAAGGGAAAGGGCAGAGATGTTTGAAGTGCAGTTTAAATGATTGTTTTGAGCTCCAGTTAGATTCAAGGAAGAGAAGTGAGCATAGGGTCCCATTCTTTGGTACATCTTGGAATAGGATGTCTTGCTGTATAAGCTTTAGTTTTCCCCATCAGCAATAGAAACAACTTGTGAGGAGCAGCACATGTGGAGCCATTTCTACAAAGCTTCCTCCTTAGCCAGACCTACAGGTTGCATTTTTCCTAGAAGATTAGTTTTCCTTCTTTCTTCAGGATCACACTGTTACTTCACAACTCAGATGGCTCCCCCAAACTAGCCTACAAATCCTGAGGCAGGCAATGCATGGGTAGAAATCAGGAGACAAAGTCTGATAGTTTTCAAGTTTTTTTCATCAGTGATGCCTTTGTTTTCTTATTCTGAAGGATAGGAGAGCTAGAAACACTTGGAAATGCTTAGAATCATAGAACTGCAGAAGGGTTTGGGTTGGAAGGGACCTTAAAGCTCATCTAGTTCCAACCTTCTGCCAGACCTGGTTGCTCCAAGCCCCATCCAACCTGGCCTGGAACACTTCCAGGGATGGGGCAGCCCCAGCTTCTCCGGGAAACCCATGCCAGTGTCTTCATAGTTGTTGGGTTGTGCACATCAAACCTTCCTGCAAGTGCTGAAGTACAGGTGAGAAAGCTGGAAGACTCCTGGAAAGCCAGAGACTGAAGCATCCTGCACAAATTACAGGAGACGAGGTAATTTTGTTGGGTTGTGGGTTCTAATTCTTACGTTAATTGCACAATGGTTGGGTGTTATTCCTTACAACCATCCAAGTTCTCCCAGAAACTGGTCTGTTTGTTGCTGGTGGTGATGGGGAAAGAGAGATGCCACATTGCTTTCCTCAAACCAGGCAGGGAAGCAGGATCAGCTTCAGATTTTTTTGAAGCCAAACATGTCTGAAGGGTTTAGGTCAGGGATTTACAGTCTGCAGCATGGCCCTCTATGGTGAAACATGGGTGATTTGCAATGACTTTCTGGAAATTTCCGTAAGTTTGTACAGGCTGAGTGTGTTGTACAGTGCTTGAGTCCCTCTGAGGTCAGAACCCCAAGAAGAGGGGACTTCCTGAACAGAGAGGTCTGAGCTGAGCCACATCCACTCAACTAACCTAGGAGACACCATCCTCTGGTTCCTCTGCTTTTCTTCACACAGATATGTCTGAAGGAGTGCTCCTGGATGGAACTCTGAGTAACCTGATTTAGTAGAAGGTGTCTCTGCCCATGTGTCTTGGTTTGAAGACAGGTGTTTGCCAAGGATGGCGGGAATCTCCCTTGGAATGGAAAATGTGACCCCTTTCTCTCCAAATTATTATAACTTTGAAATTACACAGCTTTCAGGCAAAGAAATGGGAAAAGAAATAACAGTTCTTTACTAGAATATATATATAGGTATATATATAACAAGGCAAACAAACAGCACCACCGGCAGCAACAACCAACAGAACCAGGAGCCCAGTGCCAGCCTCTCTTGGCTGTGGGGGCCTTCTGCTCACAGCCGGCAGGGGGCGCTGGTGGCCCCCAGCTGGGCAGGGCCGGCGCGATGGTTCCCCGCGCCTGCAGGGGGCGCTGTGGCGCGAGCTCGGCCACCTCTCTCCACATGGTTAAGGGCGGCAGGAAAGAGAGAGAAGGGGCTCCCTTTCCAAACTCATGGGGGGCAGCTGGTCTCAGGGCTACTCGGGAAGCAGAATGGACTGCAGCAGGAAACCTCGGAGCAGCAGTCTGGAATAGCAGAGGCGGGCACATCTGGGGTGGAAAACAAAGTGTAGTGAAGACTCCTGAGCTGTGCCAGAAACCACGGGATGTCCAGGCGGAGGTGGGCCCGGGGTGTCAGGTTAAAGTGTAGCAAAAAGCCCGAAGCAGCAACAGGAAACATCAGGGCTGGGCGGTGGCAGATGGGCTGCTGAAGGCAGCGGCCACGATGCTCCCTCTGGAGTGGGGAGGGGGTCAGGGTCCCAGGTTTTCCGCTGGGGCACCCAAGCAGATGGTGAGGGTCCTTCCCAGTGAGGTTGGATGTTGAAAAGGTCCCAGTACAATGGCCGCTCTTACCAGCAAAGGCTCACCCACAATAGGAGAAGCAGTAAAGGGCTGAACTCCGTGGTGGCAGTGAATTCTCCCCCGCAGTGGCATCAGCCTGACCGGTCCCAAGAGCAAGAGAGAGCAAGAAGCCTCGATATCTCTGCCTTTCCCAAGAGAAAGCCCCCCATCTAAGAGAGTACAGCCAGCTGCACCCCTTTCCCCCATCTTGGCCACTTCTTTTGTCTTTCTTAAGTATCCTCATTATCATCTCTTAGGCAACAAATGGGAGAAAATTCCCTGAGAGAAAGGGAAAAAAAAGGGAAAAATCCTTACTTCCAACACCATAGCAGGGGTGTTGGAGCAAGATGAGCTCTAAGGTCCCTTCCACCAAATCATTCTGTGATTCTAGGATGTCTTTCTTCAAATGGAAAGGTTATATCAAGTTTGTTTTTTGGCAACTTCAGCATATATGAAAAGAGTAAAAGTAACCTCTGCCCCAAAGAGCTTGAAGTCTAAATGTCAAAGAAGATGTAGATGACTGAGGAAATGATGAATCCGTAAATTAGTGAGGAGAAAGATGTTCTCCGTATTTCAGTTCCTTTATGAAATCCTTTTCAAGTATCTTGCTGAATGAGAGTTTTTGCAGCCCTGGCTCAGTGTTTGGAGGCTGCCCTTGAATTCAGGCACTGGAACAGCCGTAGGATTGTTCTCCTATTTTGTTTAAATATCAGAAATCCTCACATCTCCTGGAATATCAATCTGTCAGGCTGCAGAGGTCATTAGACCATTAAAATAATGCATGGAGCACCTGCAGCCTTTGCGCTTTATTGTTACAGCTGTGCATGTGCACATGGGAAGAATTTAGATATGAAAGAGGATAACATTACTGTGCAACCCAGGAACACTGGAGCAACCTGATTGAACAGCAGATTTAGCTACAGAGCACCTGGTTTGTCTTTCCCTGCCTTCACAGCTCTGGGCTGGGCGGTGTGGGGTGATCTACCGCACTTTGCTATGGAGATCACAGTTTGAATTAAAGCAGGGAGAGATGCAGCATTTTGTGTCAGAGTAAGGCTGAGCTGAACTTGCAGAATAAAGTTAGGGTTGAGCAACCTGATTTGAAAGAGCTGTGATCTCACGGTGACCAGAGGTTGGACTGCAACTTCCAGAGGTCCGTCCAACCTCAATTATTTTGCGATTCTGGTTCTCACCACAACGATGTGAGCCACAAGTAACTAGTTCTGGTGTAAACATCCCAGATGGTTATGGTAAGTGGTGCAAAGTCTAACTAGCCAGTAACTAGTGGTATTCCCCAGTAATCAATGCTGGCATTAGTGAATGTCTTCATTGATCACCTGGATGAAGTTTGCTTGCAGAAAGCTTGTGGATGGCAGTAGACTTAGGTAGGGAAGTGGCCAATGGACTGGAGATCAAGGCTGGTACTCAGAAGAGGGCCCTGGGCAGGCCTGAGAAATGGGATGTGGCGGCTGGTGAACATACATTACACGGGACAGAGAGTTCTCAGTAAGACGGGTCCCTAGTACCACGGGAGCCACTTTGTGTTGGGGTGGCCAAAGGGGCTTCTCCTGGGATGCTTGTTCTGTTATGTTAATCTGTCCCAGTTTGGATTCCCCTGTTGGCTGTTAGCCTCTACTCCTCGTCACTCCCCCAGAGCTTCTCCATTGGTCCCCGTTCCCTTGTCCTGCCTTTTCCCCACCCCTGGATAAAACTGTGAGATTCGGGATCATGTTCGTATTTGCCTCTGCAACCTTCGACAGCATAGAAGCAATAAATGCTCCTGCCGGAACGCATGCAAATGCCCTTCTTGACTCTTTGCTACTGACTGTAATACTGAACCCACCCGTGCATCTGTGGGTGCACGTGGGAACCCATGGAGCCGGGCAGGGATGGTATTAAATGGCGCCTGAATGTGGATGGCCTTGGACCGTCTCTGAGAGCGACTTCAGCACAGCTTCGCCGCTGGAATCAAGTTGCCTCTTGAGCAGCCATTTCCCCCGAAGAAACCTCTGAGTTCTATCAGGGGTCTTGGAAGGGAAACCAACAACCTTCTAGGGATGGCATGGACACCTTTTGTGTTTCCCACACCTCGAGACTTTTATTTGACCCTCTAAGGTAATATGGGTCACTTTTGTGTCCTCTTTTGTTAATTTCCTTTTATCTTGAGGGTTGGGAAGAAAGGGAGATGGGGGCAGAGTTTTCTCATCTCCTGTGAGAAGCCTTTCTCCCAGTTCTAAGAGTCCTTGTTCGTGAGAATTTTCATTATACAAAGGAAGATTTAAAACATTTTGTTTAGTGGTTGTTTCAGCAGTGGTTAGTTGAGTATTTAAAACACTTTGTGCTATGGTTGTTTATGTCTGGAAAAGGTTATTTGCTTTACAAGCTAGCAAAAGCTATTGATAGTAAAACAGTTGGGAAATGTTAACCCCAGTTTAAAAAACCCTTTACCGCTTTCCTCTCCCTGCATCCCTGATCCCTCTGCCCTGCTTCAAGGGAAAACAGGAGATAAGATTCTGCCAGAGTGCACAGGTCCACTACTGTCTGCCTGCCCTCTCCCGATCTCCTTTGTTCCCTGTCTACGGTTGTGCTGGCCAGGCCACCCCAGGTCCTACCCCAAACCTCTTCCCTGTACCCATTTCCCCGGTTTCTTCCACTTTAAATTTGCTCCAAGATCGCAGTGGCAGCAGAATCGGTACCGCAAACCCAGCTGCTGCCTTTATTTTTAATTCTCCTGCCTCCATTCCCCTCAAACAAAATGGTGAACGCCACGTGGAAGCTGTGGCGGGCTTTTCGCCCGCATGTGGTCCCTCTTCCGTCCTGTGCTTCTGTGGGTGCATGCGGGACCCCACAGAGCCAGGCAGGGATGGTATTAGTGGGCTGACAGGAACTTTACCAAGTTCAACCAGGGCACATGTGAGTTTTTACATCTTGAATTGAACAATCCCATGCAACACCAGGGATGGGGTCTAAACCTTAGACCACAGCTCTGCAGGCAAGGACAGACAAGACTCTGCCCCCATCAACTAGTGTGAATAACTGAGCTTTGCAAACTCTTTCTGCCACACAGAAAGGGTGCAGTTCATCAGGTAGAGGCTTGAAGGCTTTCCTGAATAAAATACAAAGGAATGTCCCATGAGGAACTACTGTACAGCCAAGGAGAACAGACCTTTTCCCAGCTGTTCAACACATGCTGCAGCTTTTCCTAAGAACTGCATCTTCCAACCCCTGTCTTTCCACCCACAAGCCCCAAAAATTATGCACTTAGCAAGACGAGGAGGAAGCTCTTCACCAAACGTTGGTCTTTTGCTTTTCATTATTCCTCTTAAATGGTGAATCATAGAATTATTAAGATTGTAAAAGCCCTCTAAGATCATTGAGTCCAACTAATCCCCAACGAACTACCAAGGTCACCATTAACCTATGTCCCCAAGTGCCACATCCAGGGATGAGGACTCTACCACTGCCCCAGGCAGCTTTTGCCAGGGCTGGACCATCTTTTCAGGGAAGGAGTTCTCCCAATATCCATCCTAAACCTCTCTTGGCACAACTTGAGGCTGTTTTCTCTTGTTCTGTCCCTTGTTCCCTGGGAGAAGAGCCTGACCTCCACCTGGCTATACCCTCCCATCAGGGAGTTGTGAAGAGTGAGCCTCCTTTTCTCCAGCCTGAGCCCCACCAGCTCCCTCAGCCACTCTTGGTGCTGCAGCCTCTTCCCCAGCTCCGTCCCCTTCTCTGGACATACTTCAGCCCCTCACTGTCCTTCTTGTTGGGAGGGGCCCAGAACTGCCCGCAGGACTGGAGGTGCCTCAGCAGTGCCTGGAACAGGTCACTGCTGTGGTCCTGCTGCCACACTATTGCTGGTACAGGCCAGGTGCCCTCGGCCTTCTTGCCCACCTGGGCACACCTGGGTTCATTTCCAGCCAGCTCTTAATCAAAATGAAGGAAGAAGACAAAGCCTGGTGGACATTTGCAAGTCCTTCACTTGTATTTGTGCTCTGCCACAAAGTTCCTTTCTGTTAAGTCTTCCCACACAGAGGTGTCTTCAGGAGTCCTTCTCAGGGGCACCATCAGAGAGGTGTCAAAGCATGGAGGTATTCCAGGGATGTGGGTGCTCACACTCAATCAGCTGTAGTGGGGCAGGATGTGTTATGTCCATAAACACGAGCATTTGGGTTGCTGCTAACCTTTGGTGGAGGCCAGGAAGTTTTTCTCCAGCCTTCACTACCCTGCTGAGATGCTGATGAGGGATTGTCTGGAGATGTTGTGTTGCTGAAATGCCCAGATTTCCTTCCTAGGCCAGACAAAATAAAGAGCTTGGATTCTTTCCTGCATTGGCTGCTGGTGCTGACACCTCTCTGGGGATGGCGCTGGAAGGGCCAACATGCAACTGCCCTCTGATGACAGGCTCAGTAAACACCTTCTCAGGCTGAAGAAGTGAAAAATGATAGTAATTTCCTGCTCACACCAACCAAGCAGAAAAGTTCCCCCATGAAGTTTTATGAGGCTGCAGAGCCTGGAAATATATTAAAGGCAGAAAGGACTAATCAGCGAAGAGGGAAAAACTGATTGAGAGGAAATTAATGCTGTGGAACTTCGTGAAAATTTAGAAACTCCTCTGAAGACCTGGGGTGTGATTCTGACCTGACCCAGAGAGGTGGCAAAACTTCACTCGATCCAAGGCTGCAGGTTTGCAGAGCCCCTTGTGGAGACTTTGACACACTGAAAGTGGGCAGGAACTGATGCAAAGTGTGGACGCAAAGCAGACAGATTTCTAAGCACTGGTGTTTCCCTGCCCTAATGATAGAATAAGTCTATTGCAATTATCATGAGTTTTGTGGGGTCTCATGGTATCTTCAGGAACATCCCAACCACTGTTGTTCCATGGAGGCTGCCTATGCCCTGCTCATTGGTGAGTCCTTCAGGCAATGGCATAGGAAGGGATGTCTTACCCTATTACAGGGCACATGCACTTACAGGTATGTATTTTCAGATGTCCTAGCTCCAACCCAGAGGTTGAGGCACATGTGGGGACATGTCCAGACCCTGGCTCCTTCTTACACCTTCCATCCTCTGCAGTCAAACTTGGTAGTTTTCCAAGGGCTGGATCTTTTCCCAGCTGTTCAAGGCCTCAGGTCCCAGCTTCTCCTGTCCCAGCCACCTTCCAGAGCCTTGTGCTTATGCTGCAAGCCCAGGAACAGGAGGTCTTGGTTTGGTGTGGACTTGAAGCACCAGCTGCTTCCCATGGGCTGGACAGGAAGCAGTGTCCTCTGTGTAAGAGCCCCAGGAGAAACAACCACTCTGGGGGTGGCTCTGCTGCTCTTCCACTGTGAGGGATTTCATTGTTGCTGAGGAGTCCAAGCAGAGGTGCAAGGGAGAACATAAATGGGAAAAAAATTGTCAAAATGGAATTTAAAAAGAGAAACACTCTAATTTTTGTATGGTTTGTGGTATTCATTGCCTTCAACTTGCCAAAATGCAGAAAAATATGGTAATCGCAGTGAGTGTAGTCACACAACTGTTGTGAAATATTGACTGGGTGACTCTTAGGAAAAAACACCTTTCTTCTTAAATGTGTCCCTTGAAATTTGCTGAAAGAAAAACAATGCTTTCTGAAGAATCCAGTTTGAGCTATGGGGAGACTACAGACATGATCTAGTTGAAGGTGTCCCTGCTCATTGCACTAGATGACCTTTAAAGGTCCCTTCCAACCCAAATCATTCTATGATTCTTTGATTTTCCAAATTGAGGGCAACCTTGGCTTTTTGCAATTCCACTGCAAGTTTTCTATATTAACTCATTACTGACCTTGTTGTTAACCTTATTGTGTTTTTTTCATTAATAACGTCCCAATATCATGGCTACCTTTCCCCTCAAGGATCTTCAGCTGCTTTTGACACAAAGGCAGGTTTATTATCTCTGCTTTAGAGATGGAGAAAACAAGATGTATAAATGGGATTGGTCTCATGTAATGGAGCTTTTTACATCTGGACTAATTGCTTGAGACTCCCTTTATCGTTTGTTGGGGTTTTGGGAGTTCCCTTTCTGTTTTTTTCCCTCTTGAGGAATTTCTCCCATATATGTTGCCAGGGAGACAAATTGCTGGGTACTTAGGGAGGACAAAGGACCTAGCCATTGAGGGTGTGGTCCAACAGGCTACTCTCTTTCACCTGGGTGTGTGGGCGGTGTGTGCTCTGTGTTCAGACGGAGAGAAAGGCTGCTGCCATCTTGTCAGCACTGCAGGCTTTCTGCTTTCAGCTGCCTTCTTTCTACCAGAGAAACCCTGGGATTCCCAAACCCGCCTTTCCCTGCCCCCACCACTGTGTTTGAGCCTTCACTACTCTGTAGCTCCCGCATGTCCTGCCTGCCAAGACCTCCCAGGGTTTCCCACAGCAGCTCTGGAGTTTGACCCATCTCGTCTGCCACCCGGGATTTGTGCTCATCCCTGCTGTTCCAGCCTGCTGTTCTGGAGAGTCCAGCCGGACACCAGGATTGGCTGCCCAGGGGGTTTGTGAGCCTTTGTTCCATCCCTTCCCGGGATCCCAGGCCACCAGCGCCGCGTGCTCCCCGATCTCGCTATACAGGGAGAACCCAGCCTGAATTTTAAAAATAGCAGGACAGGAAAAAAGCCTGTTGAGCACTGAGAACTAGTCCTCCCAGACATCATTAAGCAAAGCAGGAGAACACTGTGTGTGTATATATATATATATATATATAAAAGAAATAGTAAAGAACGGTTATTCCTATTCCTCGTACCTTTGCCTGAAAGCCCCTTAATTTCAAAATTATAATAATTAGGAGGGAAGGGGGTTGCATTTTCTTTTTCATTTCAAGGGAGACTCCTGCCTTCCTTGGCAGACACCTGTTTTTCAAACCAAGACATTGTTTCTGGAGAGAACAGACACTCCTACTCATTACATCCTAATATAGATGATTAAAATAGGTTAGGTGACCAGCTTCAGCATATTTATGCAATGTGTCTGATGGGCATCTACAGAGAGAGGAGGGCAGAAGTAGAGACGGCCTCTCTAGGAGCATTTTTTCTCTTTAACTACACATGCAAGATACTCGTATCTAAATAGTCACAGGCTCTTTCCTGTACTAGTATGTGATGATGGATGGATAGATAACCTTTCTCCATAAAAATATACATAATTAAGGGTAAATTTTTCATTGTCATCTCCAGCTCGTGTTGAACAATTTATTTTCTTCCTTTTTTTTTTTTTCCCATGGAATATTGTTGTGGGTGAAGAGATCTGACCTATGTCTAACATAATATACTTGGATGGGTTTTTTGAGTAATGGCAGTGTTATTGTACAACCTTCAGCAAGAACAATTTGCAAAGTGTTGTAACTTTTGAAAATGACCTGACAACAACTCTCCAACCAGAGTGGTTTTACAGGGATCTGTTCCAGCTCCACAGGGCTTGGAAAGAGGGAGGCAAAAAAAAAGGCATCAGAGGTCTGTGCAAGCTGCCCTTCAGCTTTGTAGTGTTGGTAAAGGGGCCTGGTGTCTGCTATGCAACACCCACGTAAATGTGTTATTCTCTTTGGGGCATGAAATGCTCCAAGTGCTCAATGTTTTTGAAATAGTCTAAACCTAGAGTCACAAGGTCACCTTTATGATTTTCTCAGAAGGTTTATCTTCACCCATGGCTGTCTACTACATGTGAACAGAGAGCCAGCAGACTCGTGCCCAGAAGCTGAAGAGACCTTATGGATAAGAAGACAAACACATAACTGTAGGTGTTGTTGCCTCCCTTGTAGTCACACAGTTCCTCTGGGCCACCAGGACTTTGCTTTGGTCCATTTTCTCCAGACTTGCTCATGATAAGATACAGGTCTTTTGAATTTAGGTGAGACCTCAGTGCAAGCTGCTACTGTAACAACTGAGGTCCTCATGATGTAGCACAGGCTGCTCTGGTGCATCCAGAACTCCTGGTGCGATTCTTACTTGCTAGGATTTTTAGAAATTAATTTCTTCCTCCATGTGGGGTTTGGGTCCCCTGAGGGGCTGAATGGAGAAGGTGAATGTTCAGAATCAGGCTTCAATTGGCTGAAAGCCACTTGTCTGCCAAGATCTACTTCACAATCCCGTGGCAGAAAGGGCTAATGTGGGACTCCTGTGCCGTTGTGCCAAGAGTAACAGCAACAAGAGAAATTGGCTATGGAGTCAGGGTCAGATGGGGTGACACCCTAATGTTAAGGTGCTCTGATGGTTATCAAAGTATTTAAAGAGGAGTTTTGCTGTATGGGTGGGATGAGGAGACTGCAAGGGAGAGGAAGAGCAGGTTCATGGTGAGCTGGTGTAGAGAAACCTTCAGAGGTGTGGTGGGACCCTGAATGGCAGGAGCACTGATACCAGCACCCTGCAAATACCAGTGGAGTTAAGATGGAAGGATTTTTTGTTTGTAACAAAGCAGTGACAGAAAGCATCGGCTGGGGAGCCATGCTGGGCATTCTACCGACACCCTCTCGTGTGTGCCACAGCTCTGGGGCCCAGGGGAAGTCAGCCTCTTTCCTATGATGTCAGTGGATGCTGTGGGTCTGTTAATGTGCAATTAGCAGGATCTGGTCACATCTCTCACTTCACCTGTTCCAAGTGGCCTCTCTCTTGAGTGTGACAAGGGGAGGGAGCTCAGCCAGACTCTGTGGTTGAAGTCCCGGGCACTGCTGAAATGCAGCAAAGCTGATACAACCATAATGAGGGAAAAGGGCTGCCTTATTAATTACGGCGGATTACAAAGGACAGGGATAGGGACAGGGACAAAGCAAGCCATCCGGGCTGGCAGATTAGATGGCTGGAAATCTCCCCAGATTGCCTGAATCCTCTTAACCATCTTTTAATCATAGGAGCCCCATGCTGACATCCATCTCCCAGGAACCTCTGTCCATGATATCCCTCCATCCAGTGAGACTAAAAATTTGGGCTACAAGAGAGACATCAAGTTCACCTGGACTCCCAAAGATGTCTGACCAACACCCCCTTTCTCCCCTCTGAAAAGAAATGGGCAGCTGAGATGTCCTGACTGCCTTCCCTTGAGAGGAGCCCTTCCACCTTTGTGGTACCAGGCTCCTCTGGAAGCAGTAAAGTTGACCTGAACCATTATTAAAATAATAGAGAGACCCCAGAGGGTCTTTAACCAGGAGACCTTTAATAATTACTGCCTCTAAGGCTGTTGTTCCTCTATTTGAACCAGAGTTTCTCATGCTGAGTCCTGGAGCAGAGCTCAAGTGCATTCCCATAGGGGTATGAGTGCCATGTGTCTTAATTGTCCTTGATATTTTCGTAGTCATGTCAAGGGTTTCCTTGGAAATGTTATATACATATATAGCCAAGAAAGAGTTTATTATTTGCTGTCAGGGGGCAAATAACACCAAGGCATCTCTGAAGACATATATAACATATCTGTGTAATGTGGAGGTTAAAATAAATCAGTAAAAAAGAACCACTCTCTTGAGGGCAATATACTGTAAAATATTTCATCAGAAGGCCTGGATATTATTGCATTTGCAATTAATCTTCTTGGTTATAGCACAGCTTGTTTTCTCCTGCCACACTATCTCTGTTTTGAGCAGCTAGTAGATGTCAGGGGGAAATTCTTTTGGCATTGTTTTTGAGAAAATTCCTGTCTAAGTTGTAAGCTGTTGAATTTCTTCATTTGTTTCAGGTCCGAATAAATGCCTGATATGGTTGGAGATGCCTTGGTATCTCTGCTGTCCCCCAGCTTCTCTGCTTGGTTTGCAGCCAGGGATCACTTCATGCAGCTAGAGGCTTAGCTCTGGCAAAATGATAACCACAGCACTGACCATCTTTCATCCACTCCATGCAAGTCATGGATATTTTATTATTACTAATCCTGAATTTTGCCTGGGTTTATACACTGGCTTTTGAACATTTGTAACCCTTCAGTTATCAGATCATCATGTTACAAGTGTGCTTTGACTTGATTTTTATGACTGGAATAAGTAGTTGTTGTTTTTAAGATGTGTGGTGGGGACAAATCTTGTATAACGAATAGACGCTTGCAAGTAGCCACGACACCAAATGGACTTTGGGAGCCAGTGTTCGGGGAAGGTGATGGGAAAAGACACTTTGTGGGTGGTTCTTGCATGCAAGGAGGCCATCTTGGTGCAGATGTTCCCCTCCTATCACATGCACCATCGGCATGAACCTCCCCCCCAGGAAGGGTCAGGCTCTTTCACAGAAAGAATTC
>NW_008237619.1:1102869-1108582 GCF_000691975.1 Corvus brachyrhynchos
CCCACATGTCATTCCCTTTCTCCGAGAGTCATTGCAACACATTGTTTTTCACACAGGGGAAAAGGGGAACAAATGCAAACTGTGAGTCCCACAAAACAGAAACACTATTGAAATGTTTTCTTGGCAGTCCTCCTCCTCAGCTGTGCACTTCCTGACTCTTGAGCAAGAGCTGATTGCTGTGAACAGCCCTGCCCCTCAAAGCAATGACCTGCTAGAGAGGACCAGTGCTCTTGTGAAGGGTCGTGTCTGGGAAGAGGATGCTTAAAGGTAAAAGGTTAATGCAGGAGGAAAGAGAGAGGGTCTCTGACATTTGGAGATTATATAAATGCTCCTGCCTGTTATGTCCCCTGGCAGCCCTCCCTTCCCTTTGAATGCCTTTGCTTTTTAGCCCAGGCTGCTGCAAGTTCAAAGTGGCTTTTCTCCCTGTATTGGAGAAAAAGTGGTTTGGGAAATCTTCTCCCTGGTTCATGATCTATTTTGATTTGTATGTTTCCTCCTAATGTACATGGCTTTTCCATGGGAGGCTGAAAATCATGGAATCATTTAGGTTGGAAAAGCCCTCTTAGATCATTGAGTTCAACCATTAACTCAGTACTGCCAAGCCTACCACTTAAACCATGTCCCAAAGTGCCGCATCTACATAGCTTTTAAAACCCCTTTAGGGATAGTGACTCCACCCCTGCCCTGGGCAGCCTATGCCAGGGCTGAACAACTCTTTGAGGGAAGAAATTTTTCCTAATTTCCAATCTAAACTTCCCCTGCTGCAACATGAGGCTGTGTCTTTGGAGGGTATATATTTGAATCAATGCAATATGTGACAGTTTTGCTGTGATGGAGAGAGGCTGCAGCCGTGGACCCGGTTCTTGGAACCAGAGATGCTTTCTAAACACAAATTACAGGTGTGACCTATGTTTCTTTTGTGCCATGGTGTTTGTTGCAGGCAGGCATCCTTGATGCCTTAAGAGGCCACCTAAAAACAGAGACTAGACAGGAGTAAGGAAATAAAGGTAGGTATTTATTTGAAAGGCCTTCAAAAGTACACCATGGGGAGCCAGAGGCTACTGCCAAAACGGACCCCAAGATGGACTACAGGTCACAAGTTCTTCACACTTTTATAGTTTTGGTTCATTTGCATATCAGGGTTAATTCTCCAATTAAAGCTTCAGTTTAATGATGTAATTTCCCCTCAGCTTGCCCCCCTCTTAGAGGCTTTTGATTTATACTTTTTGGGCCTAGGACGGTCTGGGTGTCCTTGAAGAGCAGGCCCGGAGAGGCTTTGTTATGTCTACCTAGCATGAGAGAGCAGAAATTAACAGGCTACAAGAAACTTCAGAGTTACACACTAGGCAGTATAGGATTTGAAAAATATAAAAACCTAAGGCATCATCCTGATGCACCTTGCCCCAGATCAGGCAAGGCTCATCTGTATCCTTCAAGCAGCAGCAGTGGTGTGGACTCCCACAGGAGCCAGCAAGTTTTCATCTGCCTCTAGAACTGCTCTGTAGGCTCCTGCCTTCCTGGTAGGGGTTGTCACCATCTTGCCTCTTTGTTCCTGGGGATATATGGTCATCTGGGGGGGCACTGTTTTGGAAGGGAAGATGTGACATCATCTTCCCTTTGTCCTCCAAGCCCTCTGGTGAGCCACCATCTCAGAAAAGGGCATTTCCAGCATTTTGGGTCTCTCTTTGTTCCTGAGGAGTTAATGAGATGTAGTAGTTTGGTATTTAGCAGTTAGTTACTGCTATTTTTTGCCTGTGGCTGTTCTGTTTGTTAGTAAATTGTGATTTTTTCACTTACATCTACTTGTCTTTGTTCCTTATTGGTGAAAAGGTATTGGTTGAACCTATAAAGGAAGACAACTCATTCCAGAGTGTTCTCCTTTTAAATTGTCTTAAACCAAGACACAGACATAAAAGAGATATCATGTTCATTGCTCATTTCTTGGGCTGTGCTGTTCGTGTTCGAGAGTGAACAGATCCTGACAAAAAGGAATTCCCAGCTCACTTTGATAAATTGGCATTTCCCCACAGAGATTCCTGTTACATGTTTCAGCTTAACGAAGAGTAGGGATCATGAAAAGGATGTTTTCCATGACCAGCATGCGGCACAGAGACTGCCCACCCCAGCAGGGATGTTTGCCTGGGGCTTGTGGCAGCCGTCTCAGGGCCACATAGTTTTCACGTTAAAATAGAAGTCTTCTCTCTGTCCGGCAAGAGTGTGGGAAGGGATAGTGAAGGGGGAATATATGATCTTCCCTGCCTGTGCTGAAAGCAGAAATAAGGAATGGTTTGTCCCCGTGGTCTCTGGAAAGAATGCATCCCTCACACTAGCTCTGGCAATGAGCATCCCATGTGTTTTCCTGTGTGTCCTGGTTTAAAAGACAGGTGTCTGCCAAGGAAGGCAGGAACCTTCCTGGAATGGAAAAGATTACCTCCTCCCTCCAAATTATTATAACTTTGAAATTATGGGGCTTTCAGGCAAAGACATGGGAAAAGGAATAACAGTTCTTTACTAGGAAAAAAAAAGTATATAAACAAACAATAACAGCAACAACAAGAAGCCAAAACCCCAATAACAGCCTTTTTCTCACCCTCACCCGTCAAGCAATTTCCTGTTTGGTGGAATTACGATCACAAACAGTAGATGGCACTGTTGGCCCTGGCAAGGTGGTGGCTGCAGTGACTCCACCATGGCTGCAGTGGGCGCTGTTGGCTCCTGGTGAGGCAGAGGGTGGCTGAAGCAAGCTGTGAGCATCCCCAGGGGGTAATGGTGGCCCTGGGAGGAGAGAGAAGGTGGAGGGTGGGGGGTGTTTCAGTTTTCCTCTGGATCTCACATGTCCCGTGTGATTCCCTGGCAATGGCAGCAGCAGCTGGGGTTCTCGTAAGCAGCTGAGAGGTGCTTCCTCCACAGAGAGGGAGGAGATGGGGGCCCAGGCTTCCCCTGCAGCACCAATGCAGCTAGTGCATGTCTCTTTCCCAGCAAGGTCAGGTGTTAAAAGGTTCCAGTCCAACAGCTGCTCTTGTGATCACCCATGGTAAGGAGAAACAGTGAAGGAAAACTCAGCAGTAGCAGCAAGTCCTCTGGGCAGCAGGAGTCCAGCAGCAAAACCACAACCATCTGCCCTCCAAGGTGGGCAAAGGCTCCCTTGCCTCCAGCTAAGAGACTGCTGAAACCACACTGCTTCCCCCCTCCCCCCTAGAACCATTTCAATGGAATTCCAAGACACTCAGCCATGTCTTTTTGTCTCTTAAATACCATCCATTCATCATCTGGTCAGAATGGAAGAAATGGGAAGAAAATTCTCTGAGAGAAAGGGAAAAAAAGAAAAAGCCTAACCTCCAACACTACTGAATCCCTGAGCTATCTCAGCTAATTCAGCCTGACATGAGTTCAATAGGGCATCACAGAAAATGCTTATGCTGGCATTATATTATGCATCCCGTGGAGTCTTTTCCATGTGATCCATGTTGGGGGCTGAGCAGTGGCTGCACACTATGACCATCGTTTGCATGTGCTGACATCCCTGCTGAAACTGATGGGATTACTCACCTCCAGTCCCATGCCAGGCCAGGATCCTGGTCTCTTTCCATTGCTTGTGCTGGCTAGTGTGCATTAATTAAGGCTCGGATTTACCCTCAGACATTGCAAAATGTGAAAGAAAAATGCACCTCTGTTGGAAGGATGGAGATTTGTGGTCTACAACCAGTTAGAAAACCTTAGGTTAAGAGAATGAACTGCAGCTCTGAGGCAATGACAGACACAGGAAAATGCTTTGGTTACATAAATGGTCATTTTTCAGCCCAGGGAAAGGAATAATTAATATGTCTCATGTTTTAGGGACAGTAAAATGCAGCATTGCAGTTGAAACAATGAAACACCCATGAAGGGGATGAGGGACTTGTCTTTACAAACAAACTGTAGATCTGCTAATAAATGAAACTGGATACTGAGAGATGAAAGAAACAATGGGAAGAACCATAAATTCCATAGGAATTCCACTGATTGACACAAGGAAAAGAAAAAAAGGGGGGGCGATGCAGAAACCCAGAGTGCCAAGAATATTTCTCTGCCTGTTTTTAAGGATTCTTACCCCCCTGAACAACACTGTTTTAACCTCCAACCTTGGAAAAAATTACCAACGATCAGACAAGAACTAGAAAATACAGTGGTGTGACTTAGGTGATAGACTACTGTGTAAGATTGTCACAGGGTGAAAAATTTTAGAGGTTTTGGGCTTCTCTTTGTAGTAAATAGATAAGAGTAAAAAGTATCAAAATGGAGAATTGTTGTTGTTCTCTAAACCTTCTTCTCCTTCTTCTACTACTCCATGTTCTGCAGTAAAAGTAGTTTGGAATGATTGGATAGAGAATTCTGCAGTTCCTGCCTGTGTTACTGAATAATTGGTAGGAAAGTGAAAATAATATACGTTTTTAGTAACTATTGGTTAAATTATCTTTAAAAGGCCGTGTAAATCTTGATAGTTAGACTTCTCTCCTGCTTTCTGTGCTCTATGCTGTACCTGGGTCACGCTAGTGGCTCTGTTCCTCTGATAAGACTTAATAAACAACTATCCGGCAACACTGAAACTCCAGGAAAATCTCGGTTTATCTTTGAAACGCCTTGCAAGGACTTTTAGGAAATTCTCTCCCATCAGGAGGGATTTGGTTTATGGCACAGTTCAGTCTCATAATCTGAAGGTCGTGAGTTCGATCCTCACATGGGGCTCGAGCATGAGAGTTCTTACTTAGCCAACAGCCTAATTGATCCAATTGTCTTAAGGCTGCCTCCGGCAGCAGCACCAGGTAAAAGGAGAGCTGCAGAAAACCTTTGTCCAAAATTCCAAGCTGCAAATTTGTCATTACAATCAGATTTATATTGCTCAACAAATCTTTTTTCCCTTCTGTTATGTTCTTTTATCATTTTTGCATTAGGCGTTAGCAAAGAAAGCTTTCCAAAGCTGCATGGACTGCCTTTGACATTTGAGGGAATTGCAGGCCAAATTCTTTCCCCACAAATGAGAAACATCCCTCGTGGCAATTGTAATGGATCCTGGTTGAACGGTGTGCTCATCTTTACTGTTGAATTGCACCAAGATGTTGCATTTCTATATATTTTGTAATTTGGAGTGACATCTCTTGTCTTTATTTTGTTTCAACCCTGGAGAACGGAATACTACACGAAACTCCATCTTTATTGAACCAAGAATTTCCAATTCCTGAGGTTCGTAAGGAGCCTCCAGAAGGGATTTGGTCCAAACATCCCAGCTTTCCACTGGATTTGAACCAAATCGTGAAATTTTTAGATTAGCATGTTTGGAAGGTGGCCATTTGTCTGCTGGTAGACCGACCAAACGTTGAAAATGGTTTCTTTGGCCTTGTATGAGTTAGACAGATGGTATCTAAGCCTGATGCATTGGCCAAAGTCTCCCAGACATTTTCTTTTGGTTGTTTTACTGGGAAAGCTGCATTGCTTAAGGCAATCAGTGAGATGATAAGGCACAAGTGTAATACCTGATTGAGCTTCATTCTCAACAGCTTTATCCCACACAGGAATCTCTGATCTGTAACACAATTTCTAACACACTCAACAACAAAAATTTACACCATTAACTTTCCCACTTTTTACATAAGGCTCCATCCACAGTTCTTGCACAGAAAGACAACTGATGTCTGTGGCATTGACAGTAGTGTTGACACTGATTCACGTCTGTGTG
>NW_008237619.1:1108782-1110212 GCF_000691975.1 Corvus brachyrhynchos
TAAAGGATTTTCTCTCAATTTTGCCTGAGTACTATTTGAAAAATGCCTGATAATTGGTGGAGTAGGTTCTGCAAAGGAGCTATTCAAGAAGTTTAAAACATACAAAGCTTTGTTCAACCGCATCTGAGGCATAGCCTCTGCTTTGCCCCTTTTCTGTTTATCCAAAAGGGATTTTAAGGTATGATGTGTTCTTTCAATGATGACTTGGCCAGTAGAAGAATTAGGAATGCCAAATATGTGACGAACACCCCAATTTTTCAAAAATGTGTCAAGGGTTCGTCCTCTGTAAGCTGGACCATTATCTGTTTTAATTTCCTGGGGAGCACCCAATGATGCAAATGCTTGCAAAAAATGTCGACATGCATGTTTTGCTGTTTTGCCTACATGTAGGGAAGCAAAGACTGCATCTGAAAAGGTGTCCACAGATGCATGAATATTTTTAAATCTCCCAAACGATAGGTATTTTGTAACATCTGTCTGCCATAATTGCAGACTCTGCAATCCTCTTGGATTGACTGTGGATACAGGGGGTTGAACAAGCTGACAGTCCGGACAAGCATTTATGATGGCCTTCGCTTGATCTTTAGAAATGCGAAATGTCTGCATCAGTGCTTGTGCATTCTGATGAAAAAATGCATCACTCAGTTTTGCTTGTTCAAAAATGTTCGGCAAAGTGTTTGAAATGACCATGGTCAATTTGTCTGCTTGTGCATTTCCTTCTACCAAAAATCCCAGAAGAGAAGAGTGTGCTATGATGTGGGAAATAAAATATTTGTGCACTCTCTAATCTAATAATTTTTTCATACACAAAAGATAAGAATACAGATTCTCATTATCGAATTCTTTCCAAAATGATCCTTCTATTCTTTTAATTATATTTGCTACGTAAGCTGAATCTGTAATCAGATTGAATGGTTCTTGAAACAAATGAAATGCTCAAACGACTGCTGCTAATTCCACAATCTGGGGTGAGCCTTGTACTATCTGAATATCTGATTTCCATTCTTTTGTAGTTGCATTCTGCCATGTTATTACTGATCTATCTGTTTTCCCTGAACAATCAGTAAATAACATTATTGCATCTAATGGCACTTCACTTATCATGGGTTTTTCTCTAAAGCTTATTTTTGCTTGTAGCAGTTTGTGGCTTGGAAAATGAATTGAGCAAATGTCTGAATAATCTAACAATGCAACCTGCAAATCATCTGATTTTTGCATTGCCCAATCAAAATATTTCTTCTTCAAAGGCAGATAGATTGTCATGAAATCCTTGCCTACAATTGTTAGTAACCTTGCTCTAGCTCTGATTATAATTTGGGCTGCTATTTCTAAAGTTGTGAAAATTGTTTTAGGGGATCTGTAGGGCAGAAAAATCTACTCTAATATTAATTAAGGATCTCGCTGTGACGAGTCCCATTGAAATATGAGAC
>NW_008237619.1:1110378-1118094 GCF_000691975.1 Corvus brachyrhynchos
CCCTCAAGAGATTAAAAAGTGGTGCAAGTTCATAATTTGTGATTCCCAAGATTGGTCTGATCCAGTTGATCTCTCCCAAAAGCTGTTGTAGATCTCGCAGATTTTTAACTTGAGTTCTGACTTGTATCTTCTGTGGTCTTATTGCTTGCTCTGTAAGTCTCCATCCTAAATATCTCCACGGTGAATTTTCTTGAATTTTTGAAGCGGAGATTTCCAATCCGGCTTTTTGGACTTCTGTAATCACACTGTCGCGAGCTTCTTGTAGCTCTTGTGTGGATGCTGCAATGAGCATCATATAAGGAATCATCATAAGATCATCCATATAAGGAATAATTATTACTTGTGGATGTTTCTTTCGCACTGGAGATAAGGCTCGTGCCGCAAACCATTGACAAATGGTTGGAGAATTTTTGGGACCTTGTGGAAGAACAACCCAGTGATATCTTTGCAGAGGTTCTTATCTGTTGATACTTGGGACAGAAAATGCAAATCGAGGAGCTTTCTCTGGACGAAGTGGGATGTTGAAGAAACAATCTTTGAGATAAATGATCACAAGTGGCCAATCTCTTGGAATCATCGAGAGAGATGGAAGTCCAAGCTGAAGTGGTCCCATTTCTTCAATGACCTCATTAATTTTTCTGAGGTCATGGAGCAATCTCCATGAACCGGAGGTTTTCTTGCAAATCACGAATACTGGAGAATTCCAGGGACTATTGGTTGGTTTTATGTGGCCTTTTTGCAATTGTTCTTTAACAAGACTCTTGAGAGCACTCAGTTTCTTCTCTTCCAGGGGCCACTGGTCCACCCATAAAGGTTCATCTGTTTTCCAGGTTAATTTCAAGGTGGTGAGTGCTGCAGCGACCCCTATTAAAAATCCACTTCTATCTTTGTTCCCCATTGTGACAAGGTGTCTCTTCCCCATACTGTGATGGGCTTCTGCACAATAAAAGGACGAATGATTGCTGTCTTTCCTCCTGGTCCTGAAACAATGATTGCATGCTCACTCTGCAGGCATAGGGTATTTCCTCCAATACCTGAAAGCAAGTTCAGAGGTGCCCTCAAACACCATTCTTTGGGCCAAAAGAGATAAAAGATGACTGTAACATCTGCACCAGTGTCCAACATGCCCTTGATTGAGATTGTCTGGTCTCCACATGTTAAGCTGCAAACGAGCACAGCTCGATCACGGCCTATCTGCTTCATCCAACTCGCATGAATGTCCACGTCTTCAATGCCAAGTGAAGCTTGTTGATCGGTCACTGGCATGATCTGTTCTGTTGCATGAGATGGTAAGGCAATAGCTTTGGCTATTGGAGTATTTTCTGGAATAACTAGTAGAGGACGTAAAGGTTGAGCCAAAACTGTTAGCTCTTCATTTTGATCTGCTGAAACAATTGATGGAAAAACAATGAGCCCTATGATGCTACATCTTTCCTTGCCTACTATTAAAAAGTCTTGTCTCTTCCAAGATGGTCCAGTGACCCCTGTGGGTATCACTGCATGATTTTCATTCATAAAACATTCTAATTTGGAAGCTGCCAATTCGCATTGTGCCCGGGGTGGTAGCAATTCTGGGTCACTGGGGAATCTACACATGGTCCGGCTAACAGAGTTTGAGTGACCTTCTCTGATAACTGTTCCCTGTGGGATTATGGATTGAGCTGTCGCCATCACTTGTGTTGTAGTGCATTGGCGTCCCACGCTCCTTTTCAAGTTTCTTGGAAGAGGTAAAAGATTCCCATCCACATCTGTTCTGGCGCGACATTGATTGGCGTGATGCTTTCCTCTTCTACATCTTGGACAGAGGCCTGACATTTTCACATTTTTTTCAGGTCCTGGACAATACTTTTTCATGTGTCCATATTTTCTGCATTTAAAGCATGGTCTCCCAGTGAATTCTGCAGCCATCACTTCTGTGGTGTTACTTCGTTGCAGATCTGAACGAAGTGCTGCTACTTACTCTTTAAGAAGTTTTCCAAGTTCTTTTCCAAAAGCATTTGCTTGGACTGCTGCAACATGCTGAGGTGTGCCCACCTTACTGCATGCTTCTATCATTTCAGCTATGGTTGGTTGACCAAGTATAGCACTGATTATATGTTTGCACTCTGCATTAGCGTTTGTAAAAGCAAGACCTTGTAGCAGATAGAGTTTTGCCGCTTCATCACTGACTTGTCTGTCCAAGGCTTGCATTAGATTATCGACAAAAGAGGTAAAAGTTTCAGCAAGACCTTGCTTTATTTCTGTGTAAACGCCTTCTGGGGTTCCAGTTGGTGGAATTTGTAAGATTGCTTTTTGTGCTGCTTCTTTGATATCTATAAGCACATTTCAAGGCAAAACCACTGCCTGATCTTCTGGTCTAGCATGAGGTTTGTCACCAGCCAATTGCTCTAATGTGAGAGCTGCGTGTGGTTCTCCTGCGTATTTTTCTCCCAGCTCACGAAGTGCTCTTCTCCATCTTGCATCCCATAGCAGGAGTTATGCATCTGTAAAAATTGTCGAGGCAATACTTCTACAGTCAAAAGGTACCAAATCATAACTGTTAAATGTGCCTCTCAAAAGTTGTTTGAAGTATGGACTTCCCAGTCCATGATTCTTTACTGCATCCATTAAATCTTTGATAACTTGATGATCCATAGGTTGCCATACAGGAGGATTTTGATTTTGTCTGGAATACGTAACCATCATTACAATACTGTCTGTTTCGGCCATATTAAAATCTCTGTCTTTGAGTCTTTTTTTCCTAATACTTGACCAGTCTGTTGTAGCACACGTATCTCTTGAAACATGTCTGTCAGGTGAAACCATGTCCATACCAGCATTTCGTGGACTTGAAGCTTGAGTGGATTGCAGGGATGCAGGTTCTTCTTCACCGAAGAATACATGCATTCTATCTTCTTCTCCCCCTCCTCGATGAGGAATAGGGGACGGTATTCGTGGTTGTGCACTGTAAGGTAATAAACGAGGAGTGGCTGACCCTGCCATCGCAGGTGGCTTTGATCTGGATACAGGAGGAGAGGGTACAGTGGATCTGGACACAGGGTACTGCCACCATGCAGGATGGGTGAGGGCCGGGGACCCAGTGCAACAACCTCTTGAGGTAGATAATCTCTTGCACATTCTCTGAGTCAGAAATAAAGATGACTAACAAAGTCATCCGAAAGCTGAAAGCGACGGTGGAAAAATGAGGGATCAGATGCCGGTTGTTGTGGAATTCGAAGCTTTGAAGGAGGCATATGAGAAGTTGGAGTTGTACTGCTCGTTGTAAAAAGATAAGATGAAGCTTGAAAAGATATAGGAATGCCTTCTGAAGCTGTGATGGTCACCATATCCTCCCCACTGGGGTCCTGAACAGGCACTTGAGAATGAAAAAGTCCCATAAAATCAGCTGAATGTCCCTGAGAAGTTCGAGAACAATGTGCATGAAGTGGAATGTCTCGCTCTGAGACTTCACTTTTAATAGGGATAATATGTGGTTCGTCCTGTTGTGATGGAAGAGGTGTCAGTATATATTTGAAAAAGTCCTCTTTCTCTTCTGGAGATAAAATCGATTTTGTGTTGCTGAAACTGTGTGGGAGATGTGGTTTAACATTGTGTGATTATCGTGATAATTCTCTGAGTGGTGCTGTCAGAGGGATGACAGGGGGTACATGCGACGGTGACACAGTAGTTGCTGAAATGCCTCGGCTGTACGCCCTTGGCTGTGGCTGTGGTGCAGACATGGGCTGTGTTGACACAGAGCTGGTGGGAGCTGTAGCTGCTGAAGGCTTGTACGATGGAGCTGTAGTAGACAATGGAATCGCAGTTCTGGCTGGAGGTGCTGTGCCTACTGGCCATGCCAGCGTAGCAGCTGAGGTGTCCATGTCTGGCAGATGTGCAGGGCTAGCAGCCAGGACCGGGGGTGGGGCCGGGCTGGTAGTAGAAACACTGGGGCCAGGGACCAGGGGCGCAGCTTGGCCGGAGCTAGGGGCATGGCTGACGCCCTGGCTAGGCCTGGGGGCAGGGCTAGGAGCGGCTCGAGTCGTGAGTGGCGTTGCCGGGGTAACCGCGGTATCTGAGGACGGGTGGGTTATGCCGCGCCGTGCAAGCGTGGAAGTGAGGTTCCACAAACGCGGAAGTAAAGCTGGGTTGGCAGCGGCAGGAGTGATGACATCAGAAGCAGGCGCCACCGCCACCGCCTCAGTGGGCAGTTCAAATGCAGAAGTGGCCACGAATCCGTGCCATGTGGGGGTAGCGGGAGGGCTAGATGGAAACTCCAGGACTGCCCCTGGCTGCACGCATGGTTCATCTGATGGGAGGATCCCGGGTTCAGGATCAGATCAGGGACAGATCTGTCCCTGACTTGTGCTGTAACGGGTGGTTTGGGTGAGATGGAAACTATGCCCTCCAAGGCAGACTCCGTCCTCAGGGAAATGGTTGGGGACCCCCCCCTCTTCCCCCTGGGCATGTGCACGTGAAGGGAACTCTAAAATTGCCGTATCATGCTCCTCCATTGGACGGATCAAAAGTTTTAATTTCAGGTCCGGCAAAAATTCCCATTCCACCTCCGGAATGGCTGCAGACCCCCCTGCCGCCTGCGGCGCGTGCAGGAATGGATAATCCTTTTTGCTAAGAATCTTGGGGACTTTTGCACAAACGTCGCGTTTTCCGCCTGTCTCTGAGAGTGGGAAGGTTTCTAGCGGGGTTTTAGAATCTCCCACTGCTTTTACGGGTGTCAGCGAAGTCTCCGAGGGAGTTTTAAACATCTCCTCTTCGTCAGAAGCAGGAGGTTCCAGCTCTAGAAGCGTTTCATAAATTACTCTAGCTGGTGGTATTAATTTCTGAGCTGTTTCATCTCTTAAACTCGCGTAATGGTATAGAATAGAATTAATATTCTCCCAAAAAGATGATAAATACAAATCTCCAATTACTGCATCAGGAAACTCTCTTTTTACCCAGGACAGCAAACAACGTATTTCTTTTTTAGATGCTGGTAAGGGATGGTTACGGACTAGGTTTTCAAAACTATGTATTATATTTGCCTCCGCTTGGGACAGAACTGCACCCATAATTTGTTTCTTGGCCTAGTTTTGGACAGCTTACCATGTTTTTGATAGATGTTATCGGCTCGTGATATTGGAGAGTTGGGCACAGGGGAATCTTCTGAAATTCAACAAGGGCAAATACTGTGTCCTGCACCTAGGGAGGAATCATCCCATGCTGGGGACTGACCTGCTGGAGAGCAGCTCTGCAGAGAATAACGAGGGAATCCTGGTGGACAAAAAACTGTCCATGAGCCAGCAGTGCCCTGAGGGCCAAGAAGGCCAACGGTGTCCTGGGGTCCATTGAGAAGAACATTGTCAGCAGGTCGAGGGAAGTGATCCTGTCCTCTACACAGCCACGGTGAGGCACATCTGGAGACCCATGTTCAGTTCTGAGCTCCTGAGGACAAGAGAGACATGGAGGTCCTGGAACAGGTCTAGTGGAGGCTGTGGAGATGATGAAGAGACTGGAGCATCTCTCTTATGAGTAAAGGCTGAGGGAGCTGGGGCTGTTCAGCCTTGAGAAGAGACGGCTGAGATGGGACCTCATCCATGTCTGTCAGTGTCTGCAGGGAGGGCTCAGAGCATGGACCAGGCTCTGCTCCATGTTGCCAAGCAAGAGGCCGTGGACAGAAACTGATGCCCAGGAAGTTCCACCTTGTCTTGGTTTAAAAGGTCTGCCAAGGAAGGAGGGAACCTCAATTGGAATGGAAAATATGACCCCCTTCCCTCCAAATTATTATAACTTTGAAATTATGGGGCTTTCAGGCAAAGATGTAGGAAAAGTATTGGGTTTTGATGCTGGCTAAGCGCCAGGTACCCACAAGAAATCGTTCACTCATTTTCTTCTGCTATAGATGAGCAGAGGAGGGGAAAAGAAAATGAAGGCTTCATGAGTTGAGACAAGGATTAGAGGAAAAGCGCTGTAAGGCAAAACAGGTTCAAAACTTAAACAGTATAAAGAAAATTTATTTTTAACAATTCAAACAAAAGAGTAATGAGAACTAAATTAAATCTTCAGAACACCTTTATTTCCCAGTCCCTCCCTCTTTCCCACTGACAGCACAGAGAGACATAACATGGGGTCTTTAGTCAGTTTGTCCCTTCTAAAAATCTCTCTTCAGTTCGCTTAGGGAAAGGAGTTTATTTTTTTTCTGCTGGGCCGCCATGGGGTCCTTCCCACGGGAGACAGTTCTCTGTGAACTTTTCCAACGTGGTTTTAACTTTCACAAGTAGCAGTCTCGCCTGACCTGCTGCAATGTGAGTCCTTCCCACAAGCAAACTGTCTTCCCACAACTGTTTTGTGTGAGTCATTAGTTCATGGGGTGCAGTTTTTTAAGGATGAGCTGTTTTAGTTTGGAAGCAAGGGTCCTCTTTCTCTGTCTTCTCTCTCTGTTTGAGTTTCTTACTAGATTACAGCTTTTCAGAATCTACTCGCTCCAGCAAGAGCACTTGTTCTCACGGGCTGCGAGTGGATCTCTGCATCCCCCCTTGCACTTCATGAATTACAGGGAAACAGTTTGTTGTATTACAGTCCTCACCACGGTTTTGTAGAAGAATCTCAGCTCCGATGTCCAGAGCACCTCCTCCCTCTCCCTCTTTTCACCGACCTTAGTGTTGCCATGTTGTTCTCCTCACGTCTTCACCTTTTCTTTTTCTTTGACTCAGGAGGAAATTGTTGTCTGTAGGTTCATTTATTCCCAAGTTCTATCAATTTGGAAGTTCTTATAAGATTTTGCAGCCCTGAAAAGTTGATTTTGTCTGGGTTCTGTGTCAGGGAATTGTTCACCATGCCTCTGGCTGTAGGCCATGTGGTCCCTGCTGGCACTGCATGGCAGTGCTGGCCACCATGGCATTGGCTCTATTCAGCATCTCTCTTCATGTGGGGTGCTGAAAAGAAGAAGCTGCTGCTGCTGCTTCTGCCTTCCTGCTTGCAGCAAGGCTGGCTAAAAGTGGCTAAACAAGCAAAGTTCATTGCAAGCTGTGCTGAGATAGTGGCTTCCACGTGGCCCCAGCTGCTGCATGGCCGCTTGTGGTGCCAGGATGGCCCCAGCGGCTGCACCAGGATGGGCCCCGGTAGCCACCTTTCCACCCCTTGGAAGAAAAAAGAGAATGTCTGCGTTTTTTCCCCTTTTTAAATATGTCATCACAGAAGCATTACCAACTTCACTAATTGGGCTAGTAACCTGCCCATCATCAGAGACTTCAGCAGATGGCTCTGCTGGACATAGCAGAAACTTCCAGGAGCTTCTCACAAAGCCACCTCCATGGTTTCTCCCACTGATGCCATGATGATTTTTTGCCTTTTCTTTTATACGTTTTATACCTTTTTATAACTTCTGTATTCATAGTAGGTTTTTTCCTGCATTCTTGGACTTATTTGTCAAGCTAGGAGACTAAACATTTTAGAAACATCATAGTTAGGGATCAGAATGCCCCAGACACCAACATCCTCTCCAGAATACATTTTGTAAACTAAGATAGAACCATCCAGGTGAAGGTTCCTTGGGGAGGGGGCTCACTTGAGCGTCTCATTGGGGAATCTTTGATAGATATGCTGATTAAGACCTATAATGTTACACCAGATCTTTTGGGGGTGTGCATTGCGGTGTGCATTTCAGTGCATTTGACCTGGATGTGGTGCACCTAAGGATCCTTAAAATAAATACAAAGGTAAAATCCCTTTTTCCCTTCTAAC
>NW_008237619.1:1118152-1118751 GCF_000691975.1 Corvus brachyrhynchos
TAAAATAAGAACAAAACTGTAATAAATAAGCTACAACCACAGAAGCCCACCCCTCCTTGAAGATGCCTGACTGGAACTTTGGACTGTGAGTTAAGCCACCTAGATAAGATAAAGGGGACACTATTGTTCAATCATCTCAGGTCTAGGGAGAAAAAAACAAGGCTGAGGGAAAGGAATGCATTCACAAGCAAGCCAAACGAAGCAGAGAATCTTCCCTGGCTGGGTTTGGGGTGCAGGAGACCACAGCCCACAGAGGCCAGGTTTACACAGACTCCCCCTCAAATGCAGGGGGGGGAGGAGGTTTCATGTGTGTGGTGTAGCCTCTGGTCAGAGGCAGTGAACTCCCATCCTCCCTTACACAAACCGGTCCAGCTGTGAAACCCCCAATCCCAGAAAGGCCACATCCACCAGACATTCACGTGAGAAGCAGCTGAGGGGGTCTCATAATCCATCAAAGACCCCCCAAAGTGTTCCGCAGACTCATTCCTGAGGCCTTGCACCACAGCATTGCATGTAATGCAAAGTGATGCAACAGATCCAGAGTTTGCTGCAAGAGACCAAGAGATTGTGTCAAACTTCCCCAGCGCCACCTCCCCCCC
>NW_008237619.1:1118773-1121503 GCF_000691975.1 Corvus brachyrhynchos
AGAGAGGTACCTGGGCATTCCCACCTGCCCTGAGCATATATTAATCCATTGGATTCTATGCTTCTTGGGGTACCCTCACCACCAAGAAGACCAGCTGGAACATTGTTGGGATCCATAGATTGGTGATATTTTCTTTATTCTGTCTCTGTCACTCTCTTTCTATCCCCCCACCTCTTTTCTTTCTCTTCCTTTCTCTCTCTCTCTCTCTCATATTTACTATCAAATAAAATCCATACTATTGACTTTGGCATATGGTCTCGTTTGGACCTTAATTCTGGCAGAGGCATTTCTAAAAACTTCAAAAACTGGACTGTAACACCCTTGTCAACACACTCGACACAAATCTTTCCTGTCCCTCTGTGAAGCAGGCATGACTTGGACACTGTTTCTGGGGCAAGACCCAAAAAGCTTGGCATGCTGCAAGGGGAAAAAGAAAGCAGGACACATGGATTTGCTCAGCTACAAAGAATTGGCTGGAAATGTAAGAGTTCAAATGAACTCTCCAGCAGGAGAAAAACACCAGGCCATCATAACAAACAACAGGAGGTACAAGTGCACATTCACTCCAGTGTTGTCCTGCCAGACTCCTGCAATAAAGCTGGGTTTGGCAGAGGAGTGTGGGAGAGGAGGAGCTTAGTTCTCCTGGGGAGGGAGGTGCTGGCAGAATGAGATCAAAATGGCCCTGACTTGTAAAGCAGAAGTGGAAGAGCAAGAGGAGATATGATAAACCACCAATGCCAGCCAAGGAGACACTTAGGACTTGCTCAATCCCTGTCAATCAGCACTGGGGACTCCATTTCTCTGCAGGGATTGATGTACTTCGAGCAGTCATAGAATCAGAGAATGGTTTGGGTTAGAACAGACCTTTAAATGTCATCTAGTCCAACTCCACTGCCACAGGCAGGGACACCTTCCCACTAGACCTGGTTGCTCCAAGCCCTGTCCAGCCTGACCTTGAACACTTCCAGGGATGGGGCAGCAACAACTTCTCTGGGCAGCCTGTGCCACGGCCTCACCACCCTCATAAGTAAAAAACTTCTTCCTTAAAACTAAATATGTAGCAATGAGTAGCAATGAACCATGATCTAAAAGGATTTTTGTTTTCCATTTTGGGGTCTCCAATGTCTGCTACCTGTGAACCCTGCTGAAGATTTTACAATGTTTAGGATGTTCACAGCTTCTTCTGTGTAGATCTCCTAGGGTCTAATAAGGACAGAAACCATATACTGGCCTTTACTCAGTGGGCATATTTATATTGTTTCCCTCTTTTCCTCTCCCTCCTTCAGAAAATATGTTGAAACTGAAGTATTTTTGAGACCGCTGATTTTCAGTCAGATTTGCTAGAAATTTGTAGAGGGGCTCAAGAAATACTAGAGGAAAAGCAGACAGTCCATCAGACAGATATATACTCCTTCCCACATGCTTCAAGAGCAACTGAACAAACTTCATCTACTTAGGATGCAACAAATCACTCCCACCTTCATCAAACTCTGGCAGCAAAGAAAAATTGCAGGCTTCAGTATTTCTTAGCAGCGGAATTATGTACTTGTATTTTTCCTTTGTGGTATCCTATTTCTGCAGAAGAGGGAGTTAAAGCCTGCAGCACTGATTTTCTGTTATTTATTTTGTGCTGGCTTCAGGGCGGTGATTCCTATGGAAAAAAAATGGTATAAATGAGTACAAATTGCAAATGATGTGGGTAGGAGATGCTGTGGATGCCTCTAATCTCTGACAGCCAGGGGAAAATACAGATCCTCACATGGAGGTGTAGTATCTCTGTGTGTCCCCAAGCATTACTGGTTGTACCATGATGGCGAGATAGTTTTATGGGTGTTTGATTTGACCAGCTTAAGCACCAAGGAAGGTCAGGCTGCTTGGTGTGTGAGCTGTCACGTGAACGGGAAAAGTTTCAGGGAACTGGTCTGCCAACAAGCTCAGTGGACACTTATCACTGCGTCCCGCAGTGGTAGAGAGGAGGAGAGAGATCCAGCAGGCAGGAATTGTGCAGCAAGATTGATTTATTTAATTATTTTACAAACTCTTTTATAGACTTTTTTCTTCATAGTCTAAGTGGACAAAGGATCTGCCACCCCCTGGGGTGATCGGCTAGAATCCTAAAACATCCAATGTCAAAATATTTTTCTACTGTACCATAAACATAGTTCTACAAGGTTGTCTTGGTTTTGAAAGACAGGTGTCTGCTAAGGAAGGCAGAAGCCTCCCTTGGAGTGGTAGATGTAACCCCTTTCCCTCCAAGTTATTATAATTTTGAAATCAAGGGCCTTTAGGCAAAGATGTGGGAAATAGGAATAACAGTTCTTTACTATTATATATATAACCAGTCAAACAAACAACAATAATTATGGCAATAACAGCAAACAATCACAAACCCAGTGCCAGCCTTCTCGGCTGTCAGGCCCTTTCCCCTCGGGTGCAGTTCTGCTCGCAGCCGGCAGGGGCGCTGGCGGCTCCCGGTGAGCAGGGCAGGTGTGATGGTTCCCCCGTGGCTGCAGGGGGCGCTCCGGAGCGAGCTCAGGAAGCACGCGGCACTGGTGCCCTGGGATCCCGGGGGAGGGATGGAACAAAGGCTTCACAAACCCCTGGACAGCTGGCCCCGGTGTCCGGCTGGACCTTCAGGAACAGCAGGCTGGAACGGCAGGCTGGAACGGCAGGCTGGAGCAGCAGGCTGGAGCAGCAGGGATGAGCACAAATCCCGGGTGGCAGACGCCA
>NW_008237619.1:1129651-1129936 GCF_000691975.1 Corvus brachyrhynchos
CTCCACTCCACCCTTCGGCGTATGTTCGGTAGCTCTGTCAGCAAAGGCAGATACTGTATTAAAAGGTCAATGGCTCGGTTCTGCGACTGCACAGAACAGTCCAGCGCCAAGGAGGGCAGCAGACCACACCCAGGCCATCTTGCAGCACTCTCACCTGGCGCTATGCCGGCTAAGAAGGGACACCCGGGCGATTTTGGCTCTGCTGGTGCATACACAAACGGGCTAGGAGCCGCTCTGGGGGTCCAATTTGCTAAGCCGCTAATTTGTGGCCCTGGGTAAGCCATG
>NW_008237619.1:1130029-1130422 GCF_000691975.1 Corvus brachyrhynchos
GAGCCCTGTGACTGGGCAGGGTGAGGCGGCGCAGGCTCTGCCTGTGGAGCCGGGGGGGCTTTTCCGAAGCCACCATCATTTGCCCTGGAAGCTCGGTCAGTGGGGTCCCCCTCGGACATTCCTCCATCACTCGTCACCAAAACAGGCGAGCCAGCTCTGCTGCTACAGTCAAGGTCTGTCAGCAGAAAAAATAACGAATGCCAGGTTTGATATAGTTCTAACGCTGCTGGCTCCCCAGACAGGAGTTCTTGTCGGACAGCACAGCCAAGTTCCTATCATAAGGCAAAGTCCAGGGCAGTATCTCTGTCCATGGAAATCCCTTTTAAGGTAGCCCAGTCTAATAATTCCCGAACTGAGTTCTCAGGAATGGAGGTGTGCATTATACTAAACACA
>NW_008237619.1:1133788-1134734 GCF_000691975.1 Corvus brachyrhynchos
CTCTGGGGCGGAATCCGGCTCTGGGTTGGGATCTCTAGTGTCTGGGGCCGTGTCAGGTTCTGGGGCAGGATCAGGGTCTGGGGTAGGATCTCTAGTCTCTGGGGCTGGTGTCTGGGTAGTTATCCAAGCCAATCTCAACTTATCCTTGAGTGCTAAGTAGAGTAGGCCTACCAGCACCAGTTGGTTAGTACTCAGAGGGAATCTAAACCCTTCAAAAATTGGTGGGGTGGGCCCAAAGAACTGGTTGAGGGATTGGGAGAAAACTTCCCCTGGTGTCATTTCCTCACAGAAGGTACCATTTTTAACATAACCCAGTGTGTGATAGCCCTTTATCTATGTGCCCACATTCCAGAGGAAGTTAAAAACCCATGAATTCCTCACCTTCTCGACCCATAGCGCAAGCTGGATAACAGCAACAGTAGCCTTAGTCAGAGGACCCATGTTTAGGTAAGGAGCTACAAAGGGGAAGAATATAGCCACGACTACCTGCCACCCGAACCAGGGTAAAGTAGACCACGTAGTGCTGCCTAGCAAGGTTCCTATATCCAGAACACAAGATCAAGGAACTGTTATTCCTTTTTCACCTCTCTCTCTTTATGCCCTCAGGCCCCACAGTTGGGCGCCAAGATCTGTCTTGGTTTTGAAAGACAGGTGTCTGCTAAGGAAGGCAGAAGCCTCCCTTGGAGTAGCAGATGTAACCCCTTTCCCTCCGAGTTATTATAATTTTGAAATCAAGGGCTTTTAGGCAAAGATGTGGGAAATAGGAATAACAGTTCTTTACTATTATATATATAACCAGTCAAACAAACAACAGTAATTATGGCAGTAACAGCAAACACAAACCCAGTCCCAGCCTTCTTGGCTGTCGGGCCCTTTTTTCCCCTCGGGTGCAGTTCTGCTTGCAGCCGGCAGGGGCGCTGGCGGCTCCCGGTGAGCAGGGCAGGTG
>NW_008237619.1:1135013-1147226 GCF_000691975.1 Corvus brachyrhynchos
TAGGCGGGTAGCAGGTCTACAACGTAGCAAAGGCTCGAAGCAGCAGCGGGGCAGGGTGGCCACAGCCTGGCCTCCAGCTGGTCAGGGAAGGTGGGCTGGGGGTCCTGGGATCTTTCTCCGCAGAAAGAAAAGTGGCCGAAAAGAACCAGCAGCTTCTCTCTCCGAACGCCGAGAGCGTTCATCCCACACCCAGGTGAAACAAAAGAGTAGCCAGGTCCTTTGTCTTCTTTAAGCACAGCCATTTGTCCCCTAGCGACATGCATATGGGAAAAATTCCTTTAACAGGAAAAAAAAAACCAAACTAGGACTAAACTAAAACCCCAACAAAGGTCACAGGTGTTCATAGTTTACAGAACTCTGCAAACATCTTCATGAGAGAGAAAAGTCTCTCACGTGCCTAGAAAGAAGTAGACAAACAGCAGTTTTGTATCCACAGACACTTGCCAATGGCAACAGGCAAGATTAAAAAAACAGCCATCTGCTTCAGTTTCTGTGCCTTCAGTTGTCCCCTTGTCTTCCCAAAGCTCTCCACCACCTGTCTCCTTCTCCAGCTTGGGGCAGCTTCGTCCCCCTACCCAGAGAGCACCAGAACCCAACATCCCATGTGCCACTGACAGGCTTTGATCCAGCCATGCCCCTGTACCACAGGGTTGTTGAGCACAAGATAATTTTGAAATTCCTTTCATGGTGTGAGCACATAGTCTACTTTGTCTTCCACATGTCCTCTTTGTCCAGAGCACAGGAGGAGGTGAGAAAACCAAGGACTCTCTCCCTCCTGGAACTCCTGTATGTGTGAATGAGCCTGACTTTGAGAGCAGGGTTTTTCTTCTTGTGTGGCTGACAGAGTAGACTTTGGGGAATCCAGTTGGGCCTCTAATTTCACCAAGAGTCAGGCAATGGTAGAGGAGTCAGCAGACAGTAAGATAAAACTGGAGCCCTATCTGCAGACAGGATGGGGAAGCTGTGTCCTGCCCTCCACACTGCCTCTGCTTGCCCTTTCCCTCTGACACTTATTTGAACCATAAAACCCTCCAAAGACATCAATGTTGTCTTAATGTGTGACCTCATGTTACTCACAAGATGAGGGCCTTGAAATCCTCTGTAGCTTCTACACTTGTCTCAGTTTGAGACAAGTTTAGGAGGAAATGTCCTGTAGTGAACATCTCCTCATAAAGAAGGCAGGTTTCAGCACTCCCTCCCCCACAGATACAAAAGGAATTTCTTGGGTGAAAGTGAAAAAACCTATTTCTTTAACAAGAAGAGTGCTGTCAGGGCAAAGGAAAAAAAGAGTAATGTTAGATAATAAACCTCCTTGATGTGGAGAAAACTGGTGGTTTTAGAGTTCTGTTTGTAGCTGGCTTGGCCCCTCCCAAGGCCCAAGGCTGGGATGCAGTGTTCCCGCAGGCTCGCTGCCAGTCCACAGGGTCCGATGATCTGGTTCTCGGATCACTGCTAAGCTGGACAGTTCCAGAAGAAGAAGAAGAAGAAAAAGAAGAAGTTGCGGAGGATTTCGGTATGTAACGCAACCAGGGGCTTGTAATCACAAGCCTCGGCGTGCCCTCGGGCAGAGGGGACGCAGCGTTAGCCTCCACAACATCCTCCCTGGATGGCTCAGTGGAATGGGCATGAGATGGGTGCGTGCACTGGCTCCTCCTCAGAGGAAGAACGTCAGGCGGCCGATGGATCAGGCCTGCGTTAGTCTGGAAGCAAAGAAGGCAGGAGGGGCTTCTGGTATGGGTTCCAACAGGTTTATTTGCAGGAGGGTCCAGGAACCAGAGAAAAGCGCCTCGAGAAGAAGCAGGCTCACGCCTTTATGGGGTGGTGGAGCAAGGCGGGGAAAGAGAAAACAACCAATGGGGTACAAGCAGAGGGGAGGATACAATTTTTCAGAAAAAATAGGGAAAACGGGGAGGTGGGAGTCATAACAGGGAACCAATTAATAACTAAGATGGGGAGAACTTTCTGGAACAGGGGGAGGTAATTTAGGATTGGGAGCCACCCAGGGGGAGGTAACCTAGATCTCTTCTGGTCCGCCTTCCGATCCACTGTCCTGGGTGGGGAAATCCACCCAGTGGATGGCCCCGGTTTGACTGACATTTGATAGTTTGAGCCCGAGAGCAGGCTGAGCCACCCCAACAGGTATGCATTTTCGGTATGCAAATTTCTTGCCTCAGCTAAGAGGCTGGCTAAAAGCAGGAAGGTGCGCCTTCGGCTCTGCAGCAGTGAGAACGCGGGGGAGTGTGTGTGAGTCCTTGAACACAAACTGCACTGAAGAATTCACTCAGCTTCTCTCCCTCCCCTCCTGGACCCAATTTAAAGCTGGGGGACCCATTTCTGGGCAATAAGCAGATGATATGGGAATACAGTATTTTCATAAAATCACCCTAAAACAACACTCTTCTATAATAAGGCAATAAATAACAGGTACATCAAAGGGTCATTGGGATGCCGTGTCTTGGCATAGTAGAGAACCCCGGGAAAACATTGAAAATGACATTTCTCTCTGAACTGGGGATTAGAATCACAGATTCATAGAATGACTGGGTTGGAAAGGACCTTAAAGCTCATCTCGTTCCAAATTCCTGCCATGGACAGGGACACCTTCCACTAGACCAGGTTGCTCCAAGCCCCATCTAACTTGGCCTGGAACACTTCCAGGGGTATCCACAGCTTCTCTGGACAATCTGTGCCAGTGCCTCACTACCCTCACAGGGAAGAATTTCTTTCCAATATCCCATCTAACCCTGCCCTCTTGTCAGTGTGAAGCCATTCCTCCTTGTTCTGTCACTGCAGGGCTGCCTTCATAATTATTTCTTGGCAAGTATTTTCTTGTCCATGTTGCAGAGAAAATATCAATTGCAAGGGAAACCATAGAGCTGAGGTGGTTCTGCTGCCCTGGAAGTGAATGGAGAACTTACTTCCCAGCAAGAATTTTTGTGGGTTGGTCTTCCCCTTTCCCACAGGGCAAGACACATTAGACATAGCCCTGGAGGGCTCTAAGTGAAGGCCCTTCAATGGCAGTGGGTGCTTTGAGAAGAGATGTACAGTGGGTGTGTTCCCACAGTGGTAGCAGGAGGCAGATAAAATTGAGTCACGAGACTGGTATCTGTAAAGGGGTATCATTGGGTTCAGTCCCCTGCTTCCACATGTCACGGCAGGGTTGGTGGTGAAATGCCGTGACCTTCCAGAAATGTCTCTGGGGGGAGTTGCTTGGCAAGCCAGGCTCACACACACACGACACACACACACAGAATAGCTGTAATCCACTAGAGGGTCAGCAGCAAAAGGCAGGGAAGGGTCTTTGTATGGAGGTTCCATGGAAGAAATTTATTCTGGCCATGCAAAGGGAGTCCAGGGACAAAGACAAGAACAAAGGGAGGGTCCAGGGTTTAAATAAGGTAAGGGGTGGAGGAAACACCAGAAACCAATGATCTGAGGGTAGAGGGGTGGTACATAGGTGGGGTCAGAAGATAGGGACCAGTAGGAAAGCCGGGGGCAGTGGCGAAGGAACAGAGGCCAATGGGGAAACAAGGAAAGTAGAACATTCTGCAACAAGGACATACAGGGTATAAAGAGGCAGGGAGGTCAACAGGCTAACTGGGGAGGGAGAACTGGGGTACATTAACATAATGGAACAGAGGATCCTTGGGAGAGGCCTTTTTGTTCTCTCTAACTAAGGGAGAGTGCCCAAGGCTCATCCTTCCAGGGGGTTGTTGTGGTTCCTTCATCTCTAGGCTCACCAGCCTCCATATTCACAGACAACTTTTCCAGTGTACACATAGAAGATTTGCTCTTTACTCTTTCACCCTCAAAATTCCACCCTGGTCATCCTATAGCATGATAGCACCAACACACCAATGCAATGTGCCACAAGGCAAGGTTAGGAGAGACCAGGACTTTGCTAGTTTCTGAACATTCCCACAGCCTGCATACCTCCTGCCTCTGCAGAAAACGTGCTCATGGAAAAGCCTGCTGCACAAATGCTCTGGTTTTAGAGCACTCTTAGGGGAAGTAATTTTGCTACTCAAAGGAATGCAGCCAGAGGTATGCCTGAGCCATGAGATGATGGACCACATCCTTTTGTGCATCTTGGTTGTACTTGGAATGCCTGCTGAAATGCAATCATGGTGGTGCTGGGATCCAAGAAAGAAGCTTGGTGGTTCACTCCAGCTGGAAATGGGAAGATACACAATGGCGCTGTGAGTCTTCCAGTAGGGCTTGAGCTGCTACCCAGGGATGCCATGGTACCCTGAGATGAGAGGAGAGGGGTCATCTCTGTGAGGGCCAAGCAGTGGTAGTAGTGGAGCTGCTGGGTCCTGCTGCAGCTTGGCACTCTTCTTGATCCCACACTGCTGTCCAGGAGACAGGAGGCCTAGCTGGACCATATTTCAGCATTATGGGAACTTCATAGTAGCTCCCCAAGCTTTCTGCTCTGGAACTGCACAGAAATGTCCAATGTGGTGTCTTGCAGGCTGGATGTGATCTATGAGAGGCAAAATTAAAAGTCTGATCCTAGAGGATAGAAATAAACTCCAGAAAGGGGAATCTTCCCTGAGTGCAGAAAGGAGACAACCAGATGGGCTTTTGGACTTTCTTCCTTCGTTAATTTCTATAAATATGAAAAAAAGTTGGACAAAGACATAGGTTTATAGCCAGCTTTGAAAGAGCTGATGTCTGATGTTTGGGGGAGTTTTGGTTGTTTCTCAGTGGGAGACATCCCCATAAAGCTCCCCCGGACTTGGACAAGAATATCATTAAAACAGGTGTCTTTGTTTTTATGAGATGCTGGAATTATGATGTTTCTTTTGTGTCTGAGCGTAAAATTGTCAGTGGGGCTCCTCTGGACTCTTCAACTTCTCTTTATACAGACAGACCCACCTTCACTAGGCACTGTTTGCCCAAGGAAGAGCGAATGAAGGGGGAGCAGAATAGCCCCTGAAGTTCCATATTTAGCAAGAAACAATGGGGGAAGATTTTAATTTTTCACTCTCAAGTAAATCTCTTCCTGTACATGAACCAACCTATGCCCCCTTGTCCTTTTTTACCTCCTGTGGGCAGAGCCTCTTCAGCCAGAGACGCCCATCAGCCATCTTATATTGCTTGACTTAGAGTGAGTAGTAATGGGTTATTGCATCTTGGGGAGAGGATTGTCTGTTCCCCTTGCATCTCCATCACTCCTTCCTCACAGTCCCCTGAAGGAACCACTTTGAAGAAACAACCCGTGGCATGTGCAGAGTAGCTTTTAAGAGGCAGGCTCATCTTTGGGGGCTGCATCCCAGCAGGTCAGTTTGTTGTTCAGTCAGTATATCACTCCATGTGAACTGCAACATGACAAACCCATCACAGTATTTGTGAGGAGTCGCTTCTCCAGCATCTTACATTACACTAACATCAATGCTTTAGAGTCTCACAGGGAGAGTGGAGGTTATGTGTTGCTAGCTATAGGTCAGAAAACATAACAATAGGAATTCCTCCTTTTTTAATACAAAGCCAAACTTAGAGTTAACAGACTGTTTCATTATAGTCCGAGGAAGGAAGGGAGGACTATCATGGCTTTGAAGCAAATGGATTGGTGCTCTTGGGTCTTAGATGGTTAGATGGTTAGATGGTGCCATTGCTGTTGGACCAAGGTAACGGCTGTCCCTCATGGATGGGCCTCAACCTTGGAATTGGAAAGAATTTTTGTTAGTTCCCATCAATCTCCGTGTGTCATGGTTTGAAAGACAGGTGTCTGCCAAGGAAGGCAGGAGTCTCCCTTGAAATGGAAGAAAAAAAAATTGCAACCCCCTTCCCTCCTAATTATTATAATTTTGAAATTAAGGGGCTTTCAGGCAAAAGTATGAGGAATAGGAATAACTGTTCTTTACTATTATATATATAGGTATGTGTATAACAAGGCAAACAAACAACAATAACTATGGCAGTAACAGCAAACAGAACCACAAACCCAGTCCCAGCCTTCTCGGCTGTCAGGCCCTTTCCCCTCGGGTGCAGTTCTGCTCGCAGCCGGCAGGGGCGCTGGTGGCTCCCGGTGAGCAGGGCAGGTGCGATGGAGGGAGCACGTGGCAATAGCGGCCTGGGATCCTGGGAAGAGGTGGAACAAAGGCTTCACAAACCCCCTGGGCAGCTGATCCCGGTGTCCGGCCAGACCCTCGGGAACAGCAGGGATGAGCACAAATCCCGGGTGGCAAACAAGATGTATAGAACTCCAGAGCTGTGGTGGGAACCTGCAGAGGTCTCAGTAGGCAGGGTGTGCAGGGCTACAAAGTAGCAAATGCCTGAAGCAACGGTGGGGGCAGGTCGGCTGCAGCCCGGCTACCAGTGGGGCAGGGAAAGGCGGGCTTGGGAATCCCAGGGTTTCTCCGGTAGAACGAAGGCAGCTGAAAAAACAGAAATCTCCAGTGCTGACGAATTCCTTCCAGACTCTCTGTCCAGACACCGGGAACTAACAGCCCACAAGCCCAGGTGAAAGAGAGTAGCCAGATGGACCCCTCCTTCTATGGCCAGGTCTTTTGTTTTCCTTAAGCACCCAGTAATTTGTCCCCGTGGCAACATGTATGGGGAAAATTCTTTACGAGAAAAAGAAAACAGAAGGAGAACTCCTAAAACCCCAACGCCATGGAAAACAGCTTCACAGCTCACAACTGTTTAATAAAGGTCTATTGTCACGAACTGGTACTGACCTACTGCTCAGTTCAGAGCATCCTAGGTGCAGATATTCAGCCCCTGCCAGCATAAAGGACTCATAAATCTGTGGGTTTGCGAGGCAGGGTGTGATTCAGACATGTAAACTTGAGTGCCTCTGTGACATTTGTTCTGCCTTTGTTCTTAATGGAGATCTGTGTAGTCAACCATTCCTGCAGATGATGTTGTTTAACCCAGTTTATTTAATCCAGCTGGTTAAATGCAAGCTTTAGTGCCTAGAGCATGTCTGAAGTATCTAAGATACCCAAATGACTCTGAAAATGCAACAAAATGTTTATGAAAGACTATTGCTCTTCTGCATTGCTGTCTGGAGGCTGGGTCAGGTGCTCTTTGGGCATCTCAAATGATTAAACACCTCTGCTGGGCAACGGTGTCCTGCTCCATGTGAACCAATCTCCAAGTTCCAGTCTTTTTGACCATCCTCTGCCATAATGGAAGCTCAGGCACCCCCATGCATTTGGTGACATCTTCATGAAGGCACTTCAAGCTAAAGCTTCCCCATACATAACTTTCATGGTTGCCTCTCCATCTGTCATTATTTACACTCCCTTCTCCAATGTGGAAGGTATGGATTGGTCTAAGCACAGACCCTCTCTAATCTCAGTCCTGTCTTTTCTGCAAAAGGTCTTCTGCCCAGATTTAGATGTCTTTAATGTACTGGTTGTCTTCTGAGTTCAGCATCTAAATGACTGCTACACTCCACGGGAAGAACCAGACTCACCCTGTCATCATTCATCCGATACAGGGAAAACCACTGGGTCAGATGATCCGTGCTTCAAACCAGCCTCTTCTTTGCACTATAGCAGACTCCAGACACCTAGTTCAACATCCAGGGTTCATCTATCTGCTTGCAGGCATCTAGAGAAAACTGATGCTGCAGAGCATTCTCGTTGGTCTCCAGCTTCCAACATAGGAGAACATTTGTGTCTTGTAGGTCTGGGGTGATGCCTACCATCTCTAAGTATTTATTACTGTACCATGCATTGAGCTGACTATGTTTCCATAATGATTTCTTTACTTCTTGTCCTAATATCTTCCATTTTTCCCTGTATTGGCACTTGAATTAGCCCTGATGGAGGAACAAAATAAACCATTGCCAGACTGCCCCTTGGCTTGAGCACAGGCTAACCATGTGGCTTTGTTGAGGCAGACATAACAGCACACACTTGCCGTAATCCAAAATCGAGAGATTTTTATTTTCTCTACTGCTATTCTTATACCTCTTCACAATTGCTGTGGCTTATTGAGATTGGCTGCTTAGCAAACAATGACAAGGCTGTCTAACAAACAATGACCATTCAAGCAGTAAAACAATCAGCTATACAAGCAAAGGTATAGTTGCTACATATTAGCCACAAGTTATTCCTTGTACACTCTCAATGTCCCATAACAAGAACATCCTCTCCTTGTGTCCAGAACATCTTCTCTCATTCTTCTTGGCCTTCTCTGTGGGTTTCACTGAAGCTGCAAAATTTCACTGTAATATTCTTATGGGTAAATTCTGACTGTCTTTAGGTCTAATTCTGTGAGGCCCCCAGACCAGCTGTCAGCCTCATCATAACCACAAACTCTGACCTCCATTTTCACTTTCTTTCATCATTCCCAAGTGACAAAGGTGAATAAGTGGAAGGACTCTTGGCTATTACTCTGGACCCTGTCACAGGCTCCTGGAAATAACGTAACCTCTATTTCCTTATCTGCCACATAACAAAGATAGTGCAGCTTTGCCTGGGCTTTGCAGCGAACGTTTGTACAGTGTTGGGAGATATTTGAATGAAAGGCACTACAAAGTTATTAAGTAATCATGTTATTTATTGTGCTTTCTCAAGTGGGTTCCCTTAATAATGTAGTGTGCAAGTAGTGCGATTCTAGCACCATGTTTGACATTCAACTACCACACTCCCCACATCCCTCTGGAGCTGAATGTCCTTCGAGCAACTTCATGGCACTGCAGGTAGAGCACTTACGCTTGTCTTGTCTCATAAAACACACTTGGCTGCTTTTCTCCTTTCCTAGGCTGGTTTCCCCCCAGGAAATCTTCACAGTCTGGTGGAATTTGATCAAGACAGGACTAAAATGAAGTTCTGTTGAACTGCACTTCTAGAATTGGACAAGACTCTTCTTTCTGATGCTCTTGAATGCCACCCTGTAAATTCGCAAGGGCAGAAGACAATAGAGTGAGGAGACTTGGATTCTTAGTAATTTTCTTATTGAAGTGATTTTTCTTTCTGGTCTCATTTACTTTCATTACTTTTAAGTTGGCCCTTGAAATTGCTTTTAAGGGAGAGAAACTTGGTGATGTAATTCATTCAAGGTACTGCCAGAGTCTATGCTGAGAGAAATTATATGCTATATATATGCTTGGTGATATCTCTGAGCAATTCAAAACTCCAGTTTAGAAGAAAATGCCAATTTTTTCCGTTTTTTTTCTTACCATCAGGACAGGTGGTGATGTTTAAGTCACCACCAGTTAGGCACTGGTTGCTGTGGCCTCTCTTCTGTGCTGAGTACCATTTTGAATGGTTTGCCTCCTGGTTGTGATGCACACACTGTATCTAGAGACTGCAGTGTGCAAAACGTAAGTGGAAACCATCTGAATATATGTGTTCTTGAAGAATTTCTGATGGTTTTTAATCAGATATTTCTAGACAGCCTGGAAATACCAGAGGGAATTGCCTTTCCAGCAGGGTTTGAGTGGACTCAAATCCAGACAGAAATGAGAAGAACAAAGAATGACAGGAAACAAAGTCTGATTGTAATGGATTTATGTCTCAAAGCTGATGGCTTCTTGAATTGATTTATTTTAAGGTTGTCCATTTTTTTTCTGTTTCACCTTTAGAATTCCCTTGGGCTTTTTGTACATTTTGTCTACTACAAACTGCTATGTGCATCACCTGCCCTGTAAAAATCAGCTAATAGGATAAAAATTAAGAAGAAATTGTTTAGATTGAAATAATTCCTTTCTCTGAATCATTTTTTTCATGTTGAAATAGGAACCTAATTTCTTTGGAGACCTTCAGTTTCCAGTCAAAACTGTTTGAAAATCAACAGGTGGAAAAATCTGTGGGAGGCAGATAGATGACAGACTGAATGACCATATAAATTTAAATTCTTGTGGGGAGGTTTATATAATAAATGGTAAAATGAACTCACAGGTGGTTCCCTCACTGTTTTTCCTGTGCTGAATGGAGGAAAAACAAATTATGGAAAACCTTAACCCAGGTTTGAATTTGAGGACTGAGGCTATCTTTTAAATAAATTCAAATTTTTACAACAGATCTTGATTAGACAAACATTTCATAGATTTTGAAGCACTTCCTTTAGTGCCAAGTGTATCTAATTTGTCCATTATGTGTTCATCACTGGAAGAAATCTGAATGCCTTGTCCATGTGGCGAGGATATTATAAAATCCTAATTGTTGAGTGTTTGTTGATTAGCCTAAAACAAAGGAGTAATGGCCCCAGTGCAGAGTAGGAATTATCCTGGCAGAAGATATCAGTAGTTTAACCTACACAGCAGGATTTCAGCAAAGAATCATGAAATCATGGAAGAGCTTGGGTTGAGAGGGACCATAAATCTCATCTCATTTCAACCCCCTGCCATGGGCAGGGAACCTTCCACTAGACCAGGTTGCTTCAAGCCCTGTCCAACCTGGCAATCGATGTTCTTGGAAGACTGGGGCAAGTGCATGAGATTGACCGTAAAAACCAAGAGTACATACATGTCTTGGTTTTGAAAGACAGGTGTCTGCTAAGGAAGGCAGAAGCCTCCCTTGAAGTGGCAGATGTAACCCCTTTCCCTCCAAGTTGTTATAATTTTGAAATCAAGGGCCTTTAGGCAAAGATGTGGGAGATAGGAGTAACGGTTCTTTACCATATCTATCTATCTATCTAATCAGTCAAACAAAACAACAATAATTATGGCAGTAACAGCAATCACAAACTCAGTGCCAGCCTTCTCGGCTGTCAGGCCCTTTCCCCTCGGGTGCAGTTCTGCTCGCAGCCGGCAGGGATCACTGGCGGCTCCTGGTGAGCAGGGCAGGTGCAATGGTGCCCCCACGGCTGCAGGGGGCGCTCCGGAGTGAGCTCGGGGAGCATGCAGCACTGGTGGCCCGGGATCCCGGGGAAGGATGGAACAAAGGCTTCACAAACCCCAGATGGCTGGCCCCAGTGTCCGGCTGGAGCTTCGGGAACAGCAGGCTGGAACGGCAGGCTGGAACGGCAGGGATGAGCACAAATCCCGGGTGGCAGACGTGATGTATCCAAGCGGGGAACCCCCCGGAGGTCTGGGCGGGCAGGGCGAGCACAGCTACAACGTAGCGAAGGCTTGAATCAGCGACGGGGCAGGGTGGCCACAGCCTGGCCTCCAGCGGGTCAGGGAAGGTGGGCCGGGGGTCCTGGGATCTTTCTCCACAGAAAGAAAAGAAATGGCCGAAAAGAACCAGGCTCCTCTCCCCGAGAACACTGAGAGTGAACTGACCCCACACCCAGGTGAAAACAAAGGAGTAGCCAGGCCCGCCCCACCCCCCTCTTTTGTCTTTCTTAAGTACAGCCATTTGTCCCCTAGCAACATGCATATGGGAAAAAATCCCTTTAACAGGAAAAAAACTAGGACTAAACTAAAACCCCAACAATACATTTCATTACTATCTCCCCATGTATGATAAAATGGGGAAAGGCTTGATGTGGGATATGTCATCTGTTCAGGAAGTCCAGTGTGTGCTGCTGTAGATTGTTTCCTTGCAAGGGGATGATTACAGGCTAGGAGGAAACCTGGAAGAGTGAGAGAAGCTATACTGTATGGTGAGAGTCTTGAGACCATTGGGTTGGAAGAGTCACATTTGGAGACACCTTAAAGGAAACACAGTTTCAGCTGAATACTGACTATTCAAAGTGTTTCAAACTTCTGAGGGACAAGTATGTCAGAAGTGGACACAGATCCCTGCAGAGATTAGACCCCTTCAGCTGGTTTTCCTCTTTCCTGGGACCACAGTCTTCATCTCTGGCAATGGGAAAAGTGCTAAATGCAGAGAGCCTTACTTAGGTGCTCAGCAAAACAGTGTTTGGACAGACAGGATTACCTTGCTGCTCCTGGTTTGTGAAGTTCATACCTTGTGTGGCTGTAGTGGTTTGGTCCAAAATACTCATTACTGTTTATCTGCTGTGAGATAAGAATTAGGAGAAATGCAAAGCAGGCACCAAACTTGAAAGAATATAAAGAAGTTTATTAACAGACCTAAAAGAAGAAAAAAAAATTATACCACCTTCAGAACTCTCCTCCTCCCCCCACCTTCCTCCCTTGACATTCCCACTGACAATGTAAAAAGACAACCCTTAAGATGTTCAGTCTGTTTACCACTTCCATAATAACCTTGTTCAGTCCATTTAGAAAGAGAAGTCTCTTCTTGCTCATGCTATGAAAACATTATCACAATGAGACAGCCGCCCACTTCCAAATATTGTTCAGTCCATTTAGGAAGAGGAGTCTCTCTGCCTGCGTGTGAGTCC
>NW_008237619.1:1147880-1162523 GCF_000691975.1 Corvus brachyrhynchos
TGTGGATCACAGAGGTGGTCACAACTTTAAGTGGCTTAGAGAATTGTCCATATTCAAACTGGCCAGCTGATAGGTTCTATCAGTTCCCAGAGGAAACTGTAAGCACCCGTTAGCAAGGACATCCCTTCCGGGACTATGCTTGCTAACCTATGACAGTGGCCCATTTATCACCCCTCTTCCCTCTTGGTATAGGGGGAAGGGAACAGTAGGAAGGAAAAGAAAGTGGAAGACAAGAGTGGGGGGGACCTAGACAAGGGTGGGGGCTTCGCATCCTGAGTGAATTATTTTTCTTCTGGGAAACACAGAAACTTCCAAGTTGAAATTAATGGGACAAAAACATTTTCCAAGTGCTCATAAGTGCAAAAGTGCAATAAATCAAGGAGGTAGTCTAAAAGAGGAATCTTGCAGCCTATGGAGAAAAAAAAAACAGGCAGAAGAGCTGGGTCTCCTCTGATGTGTAGGACAGTCTCCAAGTTCCCGTGGTGCACTGAGGGCATGCTTTGGGCTGTACAAGGAGCTTTCTTGGGCTGGTTGAATCTGTCGGTGGAGGAACCTGGTGTAGGAGCTTGTTCTCTTGGTCTGAAGAGCAATGAGCAAGATGTGGAAAGGGCCAGAGGGATAAGAAGGACCAAGAGGGAAAACTGGCAAAGGCAAATGACAGATTCACCTGTTATCTGTAATGGAGAGAGATCTCTTCTCACTCTGTGACCCCAAAACTCTAGGCCAGTTCTCTGCTAGCATCCCAATATCCTACAAGATTACATTTGCTCAGCTCTTCTTGAAGGGCTACAGAGCCAACCTTAAGGCAGACAACCCACCATGAGCTCTGGCTCTGACTTCCAAGTTGTCCCCCTATTGGTGGGGAGGATGAAGAGTTGCATCAAGCTTAGGCTTTGTACCTTTCTTCAGGGAAGCACAGCTCCATCCCACCCCATGTCAGGGTACATGTGATTTCATACCACATGAAGATACAACATCTTTGACATCAGCAAAGCACTTTGGAGCATGTGCAATTGTAAGCTAAGGGATGTTGTTGCCCCATGGCAGCTAACATAGGGCAAGTGCCCAGCTCTGGGGCTCCAGTAATAACAAGGATGTGGAATTTTGGAGGAAGTCGAGAGGAGTCCATGGAGATGCTTCAAGAGCTGGAGCCCCTCTGCTCTGCAAGCAGGCTAGGAGAGCTGGGGCTGTTCACCTGGAGAAGAGAAGGCTCCAGGGAGACCTTGGAGCCCGTTCCAGTGCCTAAAGGGGCTCTAAGAACTGGAGAGAGACTTTGGGTGGAGGGACAGGACAAAGGGGAATGGCTTCCCACTGCCAGAGGGCAGGGTTAGATGGGATATTGGGCAGAAATTCTTGGCTGTGAGGGTGTTGAGGCTGTGACACAGGTTTCCCAGAGAAGCCGTGGCTGCCCCATCCCTGGAAGTGTTCAAGGCCAGGTAGGATGTGGCTTAGAGCAACCTGGTCTAGTGGAAAGAGGGGTTGGACTACATGACTTTTAAACGGTCCCTTCCAACTGAAAGCATTCTGTGACTATGCGGTGTTTGAATGAGTTGCTGATGTCTTAAGGAATGGCTCTGTTGTCAGTTTGTGGCTGGTTTCCTCTCCAGAAGGCTTCTGGGCAGTGTGGTTTGCTCTCTTGTAGTTACTGATCACCAAGGAAACTCCTGATCCAGGGAAATGCTGGCCCTTTTCATCACAGCATTCACACAAGAGCTCCTTCAGTGCCTATCATCCCAACAATGCTGACTTTGTTCTGACATCTCCACTACCAATTTATTTTTTATTTCTTTTATTTTTACCATTTTTTAAACCAGAGAGCTCATTTCTCAAGTACTGCTGGGATTTTCATTAGAAGAATTTGCAGTGCAATGTGGAAAATGAGTCATTTGAACTCTTGGAAAATGGAAGCATCTAGAACATGGCTTTGTGGAATAATTCCCCATCTTTTTCAAACATCACCTCCCACACTTATTATTAATTAATTAATTAATTATTATTTGTTATTATTTCTTGTTACTCTATGCTATTAATAATAATTGCTAATTACTAATGATAACTATTATTTATTATTATTGAGGTAACACGTAGAAACTTTGGGGCAGCTCTGGCCTACACCGTGCCAGAAGTTATGCGAATATACTGGAGAAATCCTGTCTTGACTTTCTTTTCTCTGTCTCTGAAGTTGTCCTGGGCTTGGGCCCAGTGAGTGTATTATCAGTTGCTAATTTGCTGACAGAGCACTATGAGTCAGTTCCCTACTTGAGATGAACCACTGGTCAATTCAACTTTTACTGAAAATCTCTGGGCATAAGAAAGGAAATGTTTATGAGCTAATGTTAAGAGTGCTAGGGCTAAACGGGAACAAAAGCCCTCCACAATTGTAACAGGGGGAAATGAGAACCCAATCTCATTAAAAAACAAAGAGCAGGATGTAATTAATAAATGCCTCTAAACCTGCCAGAATATGAAATTCCTTTCTAAATATGTCATTCAGAAGAGAAATAAAGAGAAAAATTAAGCTGATAAGGATAGGCTTGGAAACTTTGAAAGTATACAAAATGTAGGAGGTGGCTGATATTTATCCTGCTTGTTAAAGGCATTTAACTAAAGAGTTAAGGAATCACTGTGGAGCAGTGAAGTGTGGCCATGGGGTATAAAGGCAAATGTTTCTAGTTTGCTTTCATATGGCAGAAGTTGTCTGCTGTGCCTATCATGGTACAAACATAGGAGAGGGACACGGTCCCTGGTCAGAGGGAAGCACACCAGTGGATCTGGTCTGTGACACGATCCCAGGGGGAAATTTGTAAAATGCAGGGAAAAAAGAAATATTTCTGGATCTTCTAGAATTTGGGGGATAAAAAAGCTCTGCTACAAAACAACCATACTGACCAGAAGTGGAGAAAAATGGTACACAGAAAAAAGTACATTATGGTTGAAAACTACTTCTAACTACTGGAAGGTCAATCATTTCACAATTTTTCATGTCTTGGACCTCACACTCACTTAAGGTGCCCCAAAAGCATCATGGGCCCCAAAAGCTCTCCCTTTTATCTTCTTGAGGTGCAACCCAGGAGGGGTGTGGAAGGACCCACCAGCCCCAGACTGGGTAGCACTCTCTCCTGAACTTCATTTGCTCATGTGCCTTGATGAATCCAGGCTCTGGCCAAGAGAGAGCACACATCTGAGAAACCTGAAATGGGCAGCAGATGCAAAACCTGGCATTAGGGAAGGCCTGATGAAAGAAAGGAGAAGTAGCTCACACTGGATGCAGCACAGATGGGGGAGTCTGACGAGAGCTGTCTGGGCTGGAAGAGACTTGATCAAAGACACACTCACTCAGGATGAATGTCAGTGGGATGGGATGGCATTTGTCAAATTTCGAGGAAAAGAGGTTCCCACACAAGGATTTGGTGGTGCAGATGGGTTAGAAAGGGCGTGCTGCAGAGGCAGTGTGTGTAAGGCAAGGAGCCAGAACTGAACAAAAATGCCGGAAATGATCTGACTCTCCACTAGTTAACATATTTAAATCGAACTGTTATTTTTCCCCTTCAAAAGGAAAGCTCTTGTTCAATCATGAATTATCAATCAGTGTCATGGAGATCTGCAGTTAGATTGTGCCTCTGTAGAAGTCAGCCTCTTGTCTGCAAATCTATGCATTTGCTGAAGTTCATTGCTGTGCCTTAGGTCTCCCTGGGGTCTTTTCCTCACTTAATTATCACTAGGAGAAGAATCAGCCCCAGAACTGTCTAGTCCAGCTATTTCCCAGTACACAACACAAGTTACACTTTTTTGGCAACTTATCTGTGATATTTTTTAGCAATCTTGTTCTTTTTCTGGACTTTAATATGTGTTTCAAATCTTCACTGCAAAATGTAAAAGCAAATAAAGAGACAATTTAGATGGGTGATACACAGGCCCTAACAGAAGATGGAGACGAGAAACAGTAAAAAATAAACCTAAATAAAGAGTCAAACTCCTAATAAATTATCTCCAGTCACCAGACAACTGTAGCAGAGCAGCCAAATTAGCTGCCATACCCTGCTGCTGATCGGGTATGGCCTGCTGATAGTCTAGATAAAAAAATTAAAACAAATCTGGGCCAAAGAGAGGCTCTCAGCAATGGTACAACAGTTTGCTTTCTAGCCGAGGCAAAAATAACATGTAATCATTTAATACAATTTCTTCAAATAAACTTCATTTTGAGATAATAATTTCCAGATGGGTGAAGGTTTATAAACATTTCTGCCACATGATACATCACCACTGGGTAAAAAAAAGGTTAAGAGAGGGATTTAGTCACTGGGTCTATACCAGTAAATTAAATGTGTCCAGTGCTGATCTCCTGAGGCCAGACAGCAAGGGAAGGTTGTGCCCACACTGTTGTCCCTTCTTGCTATCCAAGACCAAGTGGCTTCTTCCAAACTGCCTGTTTGGAGTTTTTGACTTGTGCTACCTTCTGAGCTGTGCCTGGAAGGTGTGGATAGAACAGTCTGATTGTCCAGACCTGAATGGTGCCAAGACCATCCAAAAATTAAACCATCTGGAGAAGGGAGCTCTCATGTCTGGAAATAATCCCAGGTGCTTTTTGATTTACCCATATGGACACAGCTGAAGACAAACTGCAGAAAACACCGCAACCCTTTCTGTATCAACCAATATTGTCCTTGAAACTGTTTTGGAAGCTCATCTAAAGTTTCAGGGCTGGATTATCATGGCGAGCTTTGAAGGCATGAAATCCCACACAAAAGGTCAAGTCACAAATGGTCATACTCAAAAACAAGGTGAGAACATGTTCAAGATGTCCATATAGTTCGGCAACTAATGGCCCAGCACGGTTTCTTGGATGAAATACTAGCATTGATCTCCTTGGAGCCAAAGCTGCTAGTCAGGCTGTCAGTGTCATACATTTGTTTGATTGCTTTGTTGGTTTGGGGCCCTGCAGAATCAGCACCAGGAATGTAAGAGAAACAACAGCACTTCACACTTAGCATGGGGAATTTTGAGTGTTATTAATTATTTTTCATTTTTCTGGTTCACATTAAGAGACAGGGCTGAAACAAATCCAGGCAGAAATCAGCCACAGTTATTAGTGTCTCAAATCTTTGTCTTGTAGGCTTCAGTCTGGTTAAAACAACAGAAAGAAAAGAAAGCTGCACATGTTTCGGATGAAGGCCCCTAAGATATGTGGGATTTTAAATAAGTTACTTGGGTTGGATCCAGCACTAATTATTTCCCTATAAAACCTCAAATTTTTTTCCCCCCTGTTTACAGGGGATTGTTACTTGTGATTTTTTCTCAGTTTTATCCATACCTTCCACCATGACAATACCTCCATAGGTCTCACAGCAGAAATCTAAATGAACCATGGAGACAGTTGGATTTCATCAAGGGACTGATGGAAAATTGGCATGTCTCTAGCTCATCCTGCTTGATTTCTCACCGGGTGGGTTGGAAGAGTCCTCATCCTCTAGGATCTCACATCTTGGGCAAATTGACTGCTGTGGAGCCAAGGCCAGAGGTGCTCTAGTTCTTAAGCTTCTCTTCCCCCCAGGAGTCCCTGCATTCCTTGGGTGTCTATATGTTGCTGGATTCTCTGCAGCTCATTTTCCAGGCTCCTTTTAGCCTTTCAAAGCAGGAGCTGTGGAGTCATGTAGCTCCAAAATTTCCCAGTCCTTTGGGGTTGCATGTTTCTGGGGCTCTGGAACAGCCCCTTGATGGTGGAGGTATTCCAGGGACTCTTCTCCACTGCTCCCCATAAAAGCATGAAACCCAGAACATTCTGGAGTGCTTATTGGAAGAGCAGATAGGCTTTGTGATGATATTTTTGACTTCATGAACAAACATAAATGGTAGATCTTGAAATGAAAGCTTATAAGTGGATTACATCCCTGAATGTTTTGATGAGATGGTGGTACCCAGTGTGACTCCTCCTGATTCTGAGCCACAGATGCTTATCAGAAGAGGGCATCACTGCAGAAACTTGCTGAGAGGAGGTCAGAAACTCATTATAATATATTTTATTTAAGTGGAAAACAAGAAAACATACAGGAAATTATCCAATTTTGGTTAAAGGCCCTGCACAATCTAAAGGATTACAAGGTTATTGAATGCAACTATGTTTGGGAAAGACTGAGGACCTGATTCCAGGGACTTCTTAGGATGTTGATGCAAATTGATACAGGTGCCACTGTGTGTCATCTTTTTAATTTAGTGCTTTCAGCTCCAAACCTGAAGCCTGGTGGGCCTGACAACAACAAAAAGGGAGAAATTGGGATTTTACAGTCCACTGACTTATTTGCCTTTTCCATGGTAAAGGATGTCAATCCAAAGGCATGCAGAGATTCCTGGGTATATGAAGGGAGACTCTGACAAAGATTTTCAATGGCTGAATCTCCTCTCTGCCAGTTTTCAAAGGCTGCATGCCTGGAGGACTTCACAGATATCTGCTGTCCTCTCCTCCTTCTCAATTGAAGAGATGACAGGCTGCGCCAGCTCATTTGGGACAAGATGGGACCAATGTTTCCTGTCTGGAGAGCAGAGCATCAGCAATGCCCAGTCTGAATGCATGCTGAAATTCAGGATCATGCCCAAACTGTTTCTTGAAAACATTTAATCTTGACTGTAAGAACAGCCATGGATGAGTCTCTGTTACTGGTTGCTCAATGTGTTTCTCATCAGTTCATATTCCAGAAACATTTAACAACCATCTCATTAACTGTTAAACCTGCATGGTTTTATCTCAAACCCTTTGTGAGATATCAACTCCACTGCTGCCAAGTTGGATGCCAGGTCTTAGGCAGGTGGGAGAAGCCATGAGCCTGCTGTGCTGCCCTTAAACTACATAACCCAGCAAACAGTGTGAAGATCTTGCTCTATCAGCTGTGCACGTCAAAATCTCCCCAACCTTCCTTCTTCACCCTCCATTTACATGACAGATGTTTTTGGACACCTTCCCAGTTTCATCAGGTCAGTTCTTGGTAGGCTGGAAATCTCTGTTTCTCATATAGTTCCCCCAAAATATAAACAAATACCATCTGTGGTGGAGCTAAGCAGTGGAAACTTATATGTCCTGTTATGGATGCATGTTTACATTACTACTGGGTGTAGACTAGGTGGCTTCATCTTTTTGGAGCTTTTTAGTTCTCTTGCACATGCCATAGTTTTGTAACCCAGCATAAATACTGGGACTCCTTTTGAAAAAGAGTGGCTTAGAAGGGCCTCAAATCTCCTCTACTCTCTCTGGTTATTCATTTTCCACCCCAACATTTCTTCCATGACCAGGATCTCCCTTTCATGTCCTTCTCTCCAGGTAATCTTTGCTAGATGTGTAGTCCCATCTCATGCTGACAAACGTGAGTATAGAATCACAGAATGATTTGGGTTAGAAGGGGCCTTAAAGATCATCTTATTCCACTCCCCTACCATGGGCAGGGACACCTTCCACTAGACCAAGTTGCTCCAAGCCCCATCCTACCTGGCCATGAACACTTCCAGGATGGGGCAGCCACAGCTTCTCTGGGCAACCTGTGCCATGCCATCACCATCCTCACAGGGAAGAATTTCCTCCAATATCCAATCTAACCCTGCCCTCAGTTTGAAGCCATTCCTCCTTGTCCTGTCATTCTATGTTGTTTTCACAAGTCCCTCTTCAGCTCTTTTGGAGCACCTTTAGGCACTGGAAAGGGGTCTAAGGTCTTCCTGGAGCCTTCTTTTCTTGAGGCTAAACACCCCCAGCTCTCCCAGCCTATCTCGAGAGCAAAGAGGCTCCAGTTCTTGAAGCATCTCCATGGCCTCCTCTGGACTCACTTCAGCAGCTCCATGTCCTTTTGAAGCTGGGGGCCCCAGAACTGGAGGCAGCTCTGCAGGTGGGTTCTCACCAGAGCTGAACAGAGAGGGACAATCACCTGCCTTGACCTGGTGATAACAAGGCTCTGAAGTGATTACACTGTGCTGCTGCAAATGCATGGGTGAACTCTTTGCTATGTGTTTTATGATGCTCCTCTCTGTCATTAGAGACTTCACTGTCTCTTCAGTAACACCGTGCATGTGAAAACTTCACGTAATGAATATACAACCAACCCAATGAACTTGCTAATCAAACCAGTCCCAACTGTTGGCAGAAGAACTGAATGCTCTTGCTGATTTGGCATGTGGGTCATGAATATTATTTTCCATGGAACACACATTTGCTGCTGCCAAGTTTGGGACAGGTGTACAGCACCACTGCAACCAGACAAGTATCTGAAATAAGGTTTCTCTTGGTGGGAAGTGTCCTGCAGAGCTTCTTGCTTCATGTTTTGTTTTTTTCTCACCAGTAAACCACTAAGACCCAGAAGTGACCTTTCCAGTTGAAAAAAGGGACTCAACTGATCCAGTTTGCACAAGAAAGTTTCAACACAGGAATTGGTGCTTCTCCTGCCCTTTGAGTGAAGCTCATTGCAGAGCAGAGCTTGTTGTGCTGTCACAGCAGTGGTGGAAAAGGGAGGGTTAAAATCTGCAAGACTGTTGTGACCTCAGGAGAGCCTGAGAGCAGGGAATGGGTGGCTTTGTTTTGTTTTCATTGGAAATGGGGAGAATTGATTTTGTCTTGACACTCACTGTGCTGCCAAAAGGCTCAGAAATTTACCAGCCAAACTTCACTGGAGACCAGGGGAAAAAAAATGTTTTGTCAACCAATGTGTGAGATTTGCAGCAGAGTGATGGAAGCCCAGAGGGAAGGTGTTCGTGTTGGAGGCAGCATGGCCAGGTCATGCTCTGAGACTGACTTTTACAGCTGTCAGCGAATCTGTCTATGGGCAACTCTAGCTCATGTTACCAGCAGTAGGATGCAAGAATGACCCATAACTGGAGGCAGACTATGGCCCATTATTGGGGGTTAGGTTTTTCCTTTTGTTTCTTTCCCTCATGGAATTTTACCCCATATATTGCTAGGAAACAGTAACTACCAATACTTAGGAAAACAAAGATGTAGCTGGCAGTCACAACATTCCATTGAAATGGCCCTGGCTGGGGGCAAGTTGCAAGTGATAAGGGGAGAGAAAAAGTGAGGGGGTTACTCCGGAGGTTTGGGGCTGGGTTTTTGGTCAGTCTGGTTTCTGGGTTCGGAGGAGGAAGGAGCTGTTTGCTGTTTTCCCTGCTGCCTGACCACTCGGAGCTCAGAACCAGCATGTATGGTGCTGAAACATCAGGATCAGCTCCTGCTGGACCCTCTGCCCGCAGCGTGTTGCCATGGCCACTCCTGTGTGTTGGACTCCGAGATCCCAGTCTGCTGTGGTTTTCCTGCACTGCAGGTCTGCTAGCCTCCATTACCATGTGGTCTCTCAGCTCACACCACAGCGCCCCCTGCAGCTGCGGGGGAATCATCGCACCCACTCTGCCCATCAAGAGCCAACTGTGCCCCTGCCGGCTGTGAGCGTAACTGCACCGAAGGGGAAAGTGCTTAAAGAGCAGGGAAGAGACTATTGGGTTTTCTGTTTTTTTGTTTGTTGTTGTTGCCATTGTTGTTGTTTGCTTGCCTTGTTATACACATACATATTAGTAAAGAACTGTTATTCCTTTTCCCATATCTTTGCCTGAAAGCCCGTTGATTTCAAAGTTATAATTTGGAGGGAAGGAGGTCACATTCTCCATTTCAAGGGCGGTTCCCACCTCCCTTGGCAAACACCTGTCCTTTCAAACAGAGACATCCATAAACCGGATATCCTGACAGTTTGCTGGAGTCAATCCCTTGCCCCTTGAATGGAGGCACCTCAAGGGCAGCTCCCTCTTGAACCCAGTGACTTTGTCCCCTTTTCAGAAGAGGGAGGTATTGGGACCTGCCCCATGTTTCCCTCATAATACCTTTCATCATAAAATTATACTGTGCACAAATTTTTTCCTCAAACTCAACCTTTTTTTGATTAAAATGTTACTCTTTTAGTCAACCTTCATGATTTCTCAACTCCATAGAAGACTGTATTCCCCAAACCAAAGACAGACAAATATCAGCCCTAGAGCAGATGACCAAGCAAAGCCCAGGAAGGGCAGGGAAGCAGGTAATCCTGCTTTACCAGCTTAAAGGGGACCCTTGTCAGTTTCCTGCAGCACAGGTGGTAGTCGTTTCCACAATCCAGGGTAGCTATCCTTGCTCCCTTTCTCATGGTGTTTCATAGAGTACAGGGAAATATTCACTGAAGCAGAATGAATGGAAAATTGGAAGAATCATCAGATGAATTCTCCATGAAAAATTATCATAGGGAATGTTAACATGGAGAAATTTAATGCAAAATTTCATTTTGGGTGGGAAAAAGTCCCTTTATAGCTAGATACATTTAGTAAAAAGCATTCCTATACCCTTCCCTGCCTCTGTTGCTGGTGCTCCTGCACAAACTTTTCAGCATCCATTCATTCAAAATCCCTTCTTGTTCCCACCTCAGGCAATCTCAGGATTGGCAAGGATGGAAACCTTTCTGTACCCCACAGTCACGGCTGGTGGAAAGGTTGCTTCTGTCCTTCAGGAGGACATCACACATAGGTGAGAGGGACCCAAAGATGGTTCCATCTAAACCATACAGGTCTGCCATGCCTCAGCATGAGGGAGTGTGTAAGCATAGACATCAGAGTATGGCTCGACTTGATAACACTGTGCTGTGTTGAGCAGTTGAGAAGTTGTGAGTGTCTCATCCCTAAAAGTATTTGAGGTCATTTTGGACAGGGCTTGGAGCAACCTGGTCTAGTGGAAGGTGTCCCTACCTATGGCAGGAGGTTGGTACTGGATGATTTTTAGAGTCCCTTTCACTGCAAACCATTTTGTGATTCTATGATTCTATGTCTGGAGAACAGACTGCTTTTAGGCAACCCATTGATCAGGCAGGGCTTTTGGCTGAGCTTTGGGGTGCACCAGGAGACAGGTTTGGAGCACGCCATTCCTCAAACCAACCTCATTTGAGGTACAGGGGTACACTGTCCAGCCACCCTCATATAGCCCTAAGGGCCTTTGGGCATCATGTTGTTGATGCTGAGCAGTGAGTTGGCCAGAAGGTCCTTTAAAGGTTCACGGTCCTTGGACTCTAGATATGGTCTAACGCTACACATTTGGTAAAGTTGATGAATTAGGAAGAGTACTTCAGTCTGGGTACACTGGTGTGACCATACCTCAAAGGTGCATAAACATGGTGGTAAAGAAGCACACTGAACAGATCAGGCTGTGCTTCACCATCAGGATCACAGATCACAGCCACTGCTTCTGTCCCACCTCTGACATCACCTCACTGTGTGATCCTGGACTACTCTGCTCAGCTTCTTTATCTGTCAGATTGGGACAATAATGACCGGCTACCTCACAAGTGAAGTTTACAAGTTTACCTCTTAGCTATTGTCCCAGCAGAATGTTACAGGGTGGTTGGGTTCATTGAAGATCTGATGGAGTTGTTTTTGTGTTTTCCCTTTGTAAGAGTAGATAGGGCATCACCCCAGGTGTCCTGGCAAATCTTCCAACTCACTTTCTGCTGTTGTGATGAAAGGGGACATGTCAGCCCTAGAAAATGCATGTTAAGCAAGAAAGAGGAGAGTGCTGGGAAAGGGCTTCTTTTCCGCAAAATTAGTTTTGCTGAGTTTACAAGATGCTGAACGGTATTAATACTGCATGCTTTAGTACCATGAGATTGCAAACAAAGTTTCAATATGCCTTTCTACAGTGCCATTTATCAGTCTCCATCTTTTTCCTTTCTAGTTTTTCCACATTTTTTTTCCCATTTTCCCCCCTTCCTCTCATTCCTTTGCTTTGTCTCCTGGATTTATTCCCATTCTCTATATTGTTTTTGTTAATTTTACTCTTTCTCAAAGGAAAAAACCTCAGTCTTGTGGGCTGAAGACTTTACAACATTCTCTCATAGTCCTGGATTTAAAATGCCTTGCTGGGGGTCTATAATGTACTGACATGGAAAGACTAGACCTATTATTAAACTAATAATCTAGGAATTTTTATGAACTTCAGAGCTCTGCAATCTTTTCTAACCACATGGCACAGATTGCTGAGGCATTAGTAGCCACCGGCAAAAAGCTACTGTAGCTGGACATGCCAGCTTTGTAAACTGCAAAGGGCTACAAAGATCAATGAGCCAAGGAGCTGGGTGGAGAGAAATGGGATGCATGCAACAGCAGTTGGTGAGATCTACCTGTTTCCTCCCAGGTTTGTACCTTGTGCATTGGCCAGGTTAGAGCTCCCAAAGTATAAATTGTGATATTAGAAAATATCTTCAATAAAATAAGATTGCTAGAAGTTGGGATGCAACTGTATACTTGCCTTAGTCTCTGCTTTGACCACTGCCACATACTGAGTTAGAAGGATCCTTGATCAAAACCAACATGGTTATGCTGTATTATTATGACAGACTGGTCTGGTTAAGATGAGATGCTGCTGCACCTCTCATTTTAACACCTTTTCTTATGTTGCTTACAAATATCTTTTGCCAGGTAAAAGTATATTCAGTGTATGGCATCAGGAAATCATTAGGAAATTAGGAAATAATGTGTGATAAATTTGGTGACCTTCTATGATGGGGCTACAGAGTTTGTGGATAGGTGCAGAGCCACTGACATTGTCTGCCTGAATTTCTGCAAAATGTTTTACACTGTCCAACACAATAACCTTGTCTCCAAATAAGAGATGGATTTGATGGATGGACCACTTGGTGGATAAAGAACTGGCTGGATGGTTGCACACAGAGTTGTGATCAATGGCTCACTGTCCATGTGGAGACCAGTGACAAGCGGGGTCCCTCGTCACTGGTGCTGGGGGTGATACTGTTCAACAGTGTTGTCAGCAACACGGACAGTGGGACCTAGGCACTCTAAGCCTGTTCACTGATGACACTGAGCTGTGTGGTGCAGTCACACACTGGATGGAAGGGATGACCTAGACAGGCTGGAGAGGTGGGTCTGTGTGAACCTCATGAAGCTCAACAAACCCAAGTGGAAGGTCCTACACCTGGGTTGTGTCAGTCCCAGACACACCTACAGGTGGGGAAGAGGAGTGATAAAGAGCAGCCCTGTGGGGAGGCACTTGTGGGCGATGGTTGATGAAAAACTTGCCATGAGCTGGCAGTGAGTGCTCCCAGCCCAAAAAGCCAACAATATTCTGGGCTGCATCCAAAGAAACACAGCCAGCAGGTCAAGGGAGGTGATCCTCCCCCCCTACACTACTCCTGTAAGATCTTACCTAGAGTACTGCATCCAATTCTGCTGCCCCTAACACAGAGAGGGACATGGAACTTCTGGAGCAAGTCCAGAGGAGGTCCCGAAGTTGATAAGGGGACTGGAGCACCTCCCCTATGGAGACAGGCTGAGAGAATTTGGGCTGTATAGCCTGGAGAAGAGAAGGTAGTGGGATGACCTCTTAGCACCTTCCAGTATCTGAAGGAAGCCAGGAAGTTCATCAGGAACTGTGGTGATAGGACAAGGGGATATGTGTTCAAACTCTAATAGGGGAAATTTAGATTAGATGTTTGGAAGAAATTATTTACTGTGAGGGTAGTGAGGCCCTGGCACAGGTTGTCCTGAGAAGCTGTGGCTACCCCAACCCTGTAATTGTTCAAAGCCAGGTTGGACAAGGCCTTGAGTAACCTGGTCTAGTGGAAGGTGTCCCTGCCCATGGCAGGGGGGTTTGGGACTAGATGGTCTTTAAGGTCCATTCTAATCCCTTAACATTCTATGATTCTGTCATTAGGAGATGAGGCTGGCATTCAGAAACTGGCATTCATTGCTCACTTTGCTGCCCAGTAAAATGCAATCCCTCAGCTTGATGATGCTCATTACATTCTAAGAGCATAATTTCAAAGAGGAATGAAATACTTTTGCTCCTTGCTCCAGAGACTTGGATAGCTGCATTGCTTGGTGCTAGGCAGTGTCACGCTTCCTTTATTAGGTGGAGGCATCATTGTTGTAATCTGTGCATGGTTTTGCGAAGTTTTTTAATGTCCTTCAGGGTGAAAGCTGACAGTAGAAAGAAGGACACACAGGTATTCGAATTGCATTTTAAAGCTGACCATCTATAATGTGATTTATATCATTGTGGGATCTGCCATCATATGAGATTTTTTTTTCCGCTCTTTCCATTTAATTTTTCACCCACTTGTCAATCTTCTTGTCCTTCCATTTTATTTAATTAGAAGCACTGGGTTTGATGATACCTTCCCTCAGAGACTGAACACACCAGGACATTCTCCATGTAACTCAGGTGGTAGAAGTACATTGGCTGCCCTGAAATCACCTGTGGAAAAACAAAGAGGAGGAAAAGCTCAGTATCTCCCTGTGCTGGATTACGAACTCATCCCTGGGATGGTTCTCTAGAGAGAATAGACACGCAACCCATGCTGAGGATTAATTACTGGACCCTATTATAACAGGAAGCATGGAGACATCAAAAAAAAAGGAAAAACTTCTTCAGATAATCAACATCAGCTCCCATTTACAGGATACCCCCCTTCTCCAGGCAAGCCACTGCTGTGATTCATGCCACGTCCCACATTGCTGCCTGCCCTTACCATCTGAACAGTGTACATGCGTATTTTCTCCTTACATGTGAGTTTCCAGCTGCTCAGCAAAGCAGATGGATGGGGAATATGTAACTCATCTGTGAGGAGGATGATAGACAAGGGTATCGGG
>NW_008237619.1:1162556-1167309 GCF_000691975.1 Corvus brachyrhynchos
CTGGTGAGTCTCTGGATGGGAGACATGGTTCGTTTCTTTTGTGTCAGCCATATGTCAGGGTAATTGGAAGCAACAAGGCAGTGCTGGAAAACGTTGTCATGGATCTTAAGCCCTGGCGGGAGTTACTCCTCACAACATATGAAGCGCTTACAAGAAGCCATGGCAACTCCAGTGCATGGTTGACATGCTGAGCCTTTCACCTAAGCCAGTGAGGCAGGGAAAGAAGGTGAAAAGTTTCATGCAGGCACAGGGAGAACAGAGCCAGAGTTGTTTTACAGGAGAAGAGGGCAGAGGGGGTAATAAAGTCAGTTTCTAGCTGGGAAATCTATATTTCATTTGTGAAATATAACATGTGGTTGCTAAGGTAGCAGCAGATGAGGTTTAGGAGTTCTATCCTAGCCCTGTGTGCCTAAGGCATTCCCTGCCACTGGCATGAGGAAAACAGGCACAGTCAACACCCACTGCAGGACAGTTGTGCCTCTGTGAGGGCACAGCAGGAGCTCCTCAAGAAGCTCAGCATCCCCATGGTTCCTCTCCAGAGCTGCTGAGTACTTGGGATACCACTCCACATGTAAACTCACAGGCTGCCCCTCTTGTCCCTGAAACATGCCATGAACTGAAAGTAACTTCACCAGGCATTTTCTTTTGGAGGGTTTCCTCTCTGGAAGAAAAGTCCCTTTTACTTCTTGAAAGTTATGTCTCAGCTGATGTGTGGTTTTTCTATGCTTTTGTCACTAACCATTAGTTCAGTCCCTACTGCAGCCTGCACCACACCGAGAAAACTTATTAAGCCCCAGATACAGTCTTCATCTTTCAGGAGGAAATGGGACCTATGAAAAGCAATTTTTTTTCTGCCAAGGAAATCCCAGTTGCAGACTCAGGAGCCCTAAACCCAGCCCAGGGAGTCATCCCTTTCCACCCAGTTACTGTCTAAGGGCAGCCACAGAGGACCAGTGACTGGCATCCTCTTGCCTGGCACCTGGGGCAACCCAAACCAAATGAGATACCATGAGACAGAAGTAGTATGTGCTTCTGTTCTTCTGTCTTAGTAGAATTATCCTGCTGTAAATTTTTCTGAATGCTTTTTGGTCTCACCTCACCTTTAAACCTTATTTAGAGTTTAGGATCTGAACATTTAATGTGATGTAAATTTGTTTCTGTGTAAGGACAACTGCTGCAGAGGGTGAGTCCTACACACCACCAGTTTACTGCAGGCTTTTGGGCTGGAAGTGCACTGTGTACTCCTCCCAAATCATCCCTACAGTGCCTCTCATGAGCTTTAGATGTTAGGCACAGCAGGAGAGGAGTTAGAATGAACCCAACCCAGAGTGGGATGAAAAGGAGGATCTCTCAGATTCGCATGTTCTGGCTGGGCTGTAATCCCATCCAGGAAAGTTTATGGTGCTCCCGATTTCACTGTTTGATCACTTCTAGAGAGACAATGAATCTGGGGCCTCCACTGGTGAGTTGCCGCCAGGGCCCAGCAGGGTGGGTGGACAATGATGAATTGGTCTGAGGTAAGATGTTGTACTGCAAAACGTGTTACATATCTCCCCTCGCTCCTGCTCCTTAAAAACCATTCAGGAACTGGTTTTCAGCTCTTTTTGGCTTAGAAGCAGTGAAAAAAACCCAACCCCCAAAACTTCAGGGGAAGGTGTGATTGTACCAGTGTGCTGGAGGGATGCTCAGCAGAATTGGGCATGCAGCAGGTGAGTCTTGCTCAGAAACTGCAGCTTCACTCCTCCCAACCAGCACTAATTCTTGGCCACTGAAAGAAAAGGGGATTTCTTCCTGACTGTCCTGGAGTGATTTATGATGGTAGTCTATTCCATGATTCTCTGCTTTATGGCCAAAAATGGTTGCTGTATCTTAAAGACCTGTTGCAGAATGATTAGAGGATCAGGGACATGGATTATTGATAAAGGGAACAAATCAATAACAGAACTGTACAAAGCAAAGGCCTGCATGAGAAAAAGCCTCCATGAGAAAATCCTTGCGTGAGAAACAGGCCTGAGAACAAAAAAGGGAGTTTTAAGGAGGTGCAGTCCTGTGCTGATAAGATATACTGACCATGAGAAGGGAGGAAGATTTTTGATCTCTCAAGTCAAAACATAAATAATAGAAGCTTGCCAAATGTAGTCTTTTATCTAACCCAATTATGGAGAAGTAAGAATGTGCTTTTGTAAGCTTAAACCAATCAAGAACTGACAAGTGTATATACTGATACTATATAAGTGCCTCTGTATTGCCAATAAACGAAGCTTGCTTACCAATCACATTGATTGTCTGCATGGCTTCCCCCACCCGAAGTCGGCAAAGACCCGGAACTGGGTGTGTTCGGGGCCAGGGAGGGGGGAGCTTTGGGGGTTTTGGTGGGCTTTTTTGAGGCCTTGCTACCCAGGTGTTCCGGGATGCTGCGCAGTTTGGTTTTGCTTGGCTTGCACTGTTTTTTTGGCCCAGGCAAGAACCTTTCCCTTCCTGGCCTTGGAGAAGCTGCAGCAGCAATCTTTCAGCTGCCTCAAGGTGAACTGAACAGCTGTTAGTCCACGGCTGGCGGAGTGGGACCGGCGGGAGCGGGGCCACCCCATTTCAGCCCCAAACCGCAGGAAGCTGAGCCAGGGAGAGAAAGCACACCAAAAAGCTCCCCGCCCAGCTGTGTTGTCTGCTGTGGAGAGGAAGTCGACGCCAAAGAGCCACTGGGTTTTTTGCGTCCTGCTGGAACTCTTTCGTGGAAGCTCCACTTCCCTCAGCCTGAAAGCTGGCACCATCTCACACCACGTGTCAGGAAGGGGTATTTCTTCAACATTTGCCCCATTCTCCAGGCATTTTGGGTCTTTATTCCTCCCTATGTGTGGGGCGGGGGGTGAGTTCTGCAAGCATTCTGTTGTTAATAAACTGTTGGTTTTGTTTTTATTTCACCTTCCTCTATTAGTATTCATTTTCTCTTGGTGGATGGGAATTGTTGAAACCCTTTAGAGGAAACCACTCATTGCAGAGTGTCTTCTCCTAAATTTGTCTCAAAACTGACACACTGACTGCTGCTAAACACCTCCACTTTCGTAGAGGAAAAGGAGTATTTGCCGCTTAGCTAATTTGCCTCTGTGCTATGGTATCCCAATACTCTGACTCAAAGGAGTTAATCTCATGGTAGAGATGTGAGAAGTCCATACCAAGTGGATCTGTGTAAAGGTGCTTTTGTCTAACTAGAGTGACATTATTTTTTCTGCGATGAAGCCTGCAAGGTCAGAATGTCATGGTGTTAAACACTAGGCATGTAAACTGACACCTACATGCTTGTTAACTTGACCAAGCTTGTTATCTTGACAGATAGCAAGAGTAGAGAAAGGAAATAAACCCATTGGAAAATGAGGCTCAGAGAAACTGGACTTCTTGAACAAAAGCTTTGATTTAATTTGAGTTGATTTGATCAGTCTAGGTCTTCAGTGCCATCACCCCAGTGCCTCCCTCTGGTATTCAGTGTCCTGAATTTTTTTTTTATAATTATGGGTTTCCCTAATCCCTTGTGTTATTGCAGCTCAGCATGTTTTCTCACTGCAGTGCATAGAGACTTCCCTGGAGCCATGAAAATGAGCAAGGGAGAGGGACACAGAGCAGCTCAAGAAATGCTCTTTATGCACAGGTAAGAAATCAGTGTTGACTCCAGAAGCCCCTTATTGAATTATGTCTTCTTTCAGGACCAGAGTGACTAGTAGTTTCACTTTCATGCGTTGAGTTGCAATCAAACTGTACCTTACTGGGGGAGCCTCAGAAACTGTGGATTATCTGAGTGGTGTCTGTTTGTCCCAGGTTTACATTTGGGTCTCATGACTTGTTTTCTCATACCAGGAACATGTGAATTTCCCATTCCCAGCACTTTATAGGAACATTGGCCTTTGTTCTCAGATTGGCCTAGGCAGTGATGAGCTTAAGTGCAGATGTAACCAGGGGTAGGTGGGACAGGCTTTTAAGTCCTGCTAAAGAGAGATGCAGGCTAAAACTGTATCATCCAGGAGATGATGATGACCTTCCCAGAGTACAGCATATTCTTGTTTTTTCTTCTGGAGCCATTTTATATGCCCAATTGTGAGATGAGGTCTTTGAGGGGGTTGCCAGTACCTCTGACAGGGAAAACTGAGTGCTGCAACCAGGCTTCAAGGCAAATAAATTGCAGGAATGTGGTCTCTGCTGTGCTTCCCACTCCCTGCTGGCCTTTGAAGTAAAGAATCAGTCTGGGAGCTGGAGGGAAGCCTCCCGCCTGGCAACGTGGGCTGACACCAGAAGGCTACCAAATTCTTGATAAGAGAGGAATGGGGGAGAAAAGGAATTAAATTCTCTGTGAGACAATACTCTGTGGCTGCTCTGAAAGATGACAGCTACAGCAAGTCATTTATAGTTTGTTGGAAATGTCTCCTGAGAACCCTTGCAAAGAGGAGGAGCAGGAGCATCTGTTGGCCTGTTGGGGTTTTAGGAGTTCTGCTGTTTTTTGTTAAAGGAATTTTCCCCATACGTGTTGCTAGGGGGACAAATTGCTGGGTACTCCAGAAAAACAAAAGACCTAGCCACTGAAGGAGGGGTGCATCTGGCTACTCCTTTGTTTCACCTGGATGTGTGGACAGTGGGTCCCTGGCATTTGGACGGAGAGGGAGGCTGCTTTATTCGGCTGCCTTTTTTCCTTCTGCCAGAGAAACCCCAGGATCCCAAGCCTGCCTTCCCTGCCCTGCTGGGAGACGGGCTGTGGCCGCCCTCCCCCTGT
>NW_008237619.1:1167544-1167798 GCF_000691975.1 Corvus brachyrhynchos
TCCCTTCCCGGGATCCCAGGGCACCGGTGCCGCGTGTTTCCCGAGCTCGCTCCGGAGCATCCCCTGCAGCCGCGGGGGAACCATCACACCTGCCCTGCTCACCGGGAGCCGCCAGCGCCCCTGCCGGCTGCGAGCGGAACTGCACCCGAGGGGAAAGGGCCCGATTGCCGAGAAGGCTGGGACTGGGTTTGTGATTGTTTGCTGTTACTGCCATAGTTATTGTTGTTTGTTTGCCTTGTTATACGCATATATAT
>NW_008237619.1:1168035-1176258 GCF_000691975.1 Corvus brachyrhynchos
CGCTCGCGGGGGGGGGGGGACACCCCAACAGAGGGGGGTTCGCATCTGCCATTCCAAAAGAGGCTCCTGCCTTCCATAGCAGACACCTGTCTTTCAAACCAAGACATGGCCTCAACCCAGATCGTATATTACTGTCTTTGGGACCTGCTAGCAAGGCTTCGCTGCTTTTTCCAGCATGAAATGTAAGGAGATTCCTCAAGGTTTTGCTAACTCAGTCTTCCATCATAGAAGGAGATGTGGCTGCGGACAGACAAGCTGGAATTTTGTCTAAGGAATTTGGAAGTGCTCAGGGGGACAGGATAAGGTTTGAAATGAATATTTCATTTTCAGTACTACATGCTGACTTGTGAGGATCCAATTATGGTCACTTCAGGTGGAGTCTTGAGGGTAGAAAGAGCACACTGGGAGCATCTACACTTGCTTGATGTGCCCACCAGTCATTCAGCAAACCTTCAGGTCTTTGGACCACCTCAGCTTAACTGAGTTCCCAAGTGGAACAGACTTTGAGCAGGTTTGGTAACTTACCTGAAGACAACTCAGACTTTTGCAAGATACAAAAATCTCACAGGAGTGAAGCTACAAAACTCACTGGGCCATTCAGGTCCTCAGTGAATGTTGCTAAGAGCCAGAGCAACAGCATGTGCTGATGGGCAGAAGTGTTGGGCAGGAAGCACAAAGGAAATGATGAAGTTTGATCTTCTGTTCATGTGGTGGTTGCAGCTGGCCATGAACAGTTTTTATGGGGCATCAGTTCAGAAGTGAGAATAGATCTTCAAGGATCAGGAATCACAAAACTCACTGGGGCCACTGGGAGGATAGGTGTTATAGGCTGTTGTAGGCTGGCCAGGAGTAAGTGAAAGAACTGAATTTAAGCATCCTGTAAGTGAGCATAAGCCCCAGAAGAATGTATGGGAGCTCCTCACAACAGCTGAGGTGGATCAACAGAGTGAATATCAAATATGAAGCAAGAGGGGATCATCCAGGGCTGTCCTCAGCAGTCTGATGATACAAAATGGACCATAAGGACGAAGGGAATAAGCTCTTCTCCATATTACCAGGGAAGCAGGCATGAAGTCATGGTCTTAAATGGAGCCCTGGGAGAGCTCTGTAAAGCTTGAGAGGCAATTTCTAACAGTAAATCCAGCTAAGCACTGGTGTCGATTGCCTGGGAAGCTGTCATTTTGGAACCAGTTGTAGTCTTTAAAAACAGATAAAATACTACATTGGTGTTAAGGACTTTTTTATTTTACCAAATCTTTGGTAACAAGATCACATCCTCCTTAACAGGAATGGTTAAGGATGTTCCTAAATGCTTCTCACTGAAATCTTGAGCTTAAAAGACACGAAACTGTTAGCTCAAATCGCCTTTGTGATTTGAACATGAATAAAATCAGGCCAAGGATCAATAGGAATTATAAGGTCTATCTTCCACCATTACTGTTTTCGCAAAGAAGTAGTCTTAGAAAAACAGCTGGTAACCTGAATGAGGGTTGAGGCCATGGTATGTAAGGAGCTACATCCTGGAAAAAAAAAAAAAAAAGACTCTCTAGCATGTCTAGATATGAGAGGCAGGGGAATGAAGAAAGAGAGCATTATCAGCCTTATTTTACAAAGGGGGCTCTTATGCACAATGTGTTTCCTTGTTACTTGACCTTCTTTTGGAATTGCTGTGGATCTCAGGAAGAGCTCGGGCAGGGACTGAAGGTAACATTAGTGACACTGGAGTTTCAATGTGTAGAGGATATACAGTCTGAAGTACTCACAGAAATCTCCCTTCATTGTCCATAGAGACAGAAGCAATTCTAAAGTGCAAGTCATCTGACTGTTTTCATACACTTACATTAGCAAACTGAGAATAAACTGTTTTATTCCTCTACCTAAAAATGACATAGAAGTCACAGTACCTATCTGTGACCATGGACTGTGATGTATGAATGAGATATGGTCCCCAGTCGTGGTATAACTGGAAACATTTATTGAAAGTGTATATAGCTTTTATAATCTTTTCACTATCAGGCTAGAATAGCACGAGCTTGGATAGTCAATAGAATAACTGTTCATATGTCTGTTAACTAATAATATAAGTGATCACATTCTTAATATTAACATCAGCTTTTATTTCCCCTAAAATAAGTGCTTGTATAACATTTTTTTTCTGCAAACTATTGTGTTTGTTATTTGTTATATTTTAGAAATTTTGTTACATTTCTCCTGCCTTGACTGAATAATCTTTGTTCTTTTAAACTAAGCGCTCTTTTTTCTTATTCCTGATTGTTCTTTGTTTTCTTGCCCCACGATGGACCTCCACAGGTCAGCTACAAATGTAGAGACTGTATATGCTATTAATGCGTAGATTATTTTTCCCTGGTTTCTATTTCCTCAAACTGAGGAATGCCTGAAACTGTTTATATTGCTCATATAGGTGTGCCTGGTGTCTAAAACCTGAGGGAAAAAGAGGAGTGACGATGGAGTGTGGAAAAATTGTGACTACCAGTCATTTTATAGGTGATGGTTTCTACAAATGGGAGATTTGTGGTTGTCCTGAAGGTCATATATAAAAGCAAGTAGAGGTGGTTCCCAGCTATCCTAAGCCCACCAAGGAAGCAACCCCCTCTGTTCTTTCTTTTTTCTTTCCTTCCTTTCCTAGTGAAACTTTCCAAGCTAGGAACTAGGAAAGCCTGGGTGTTTTCAGGAACAGGATCAGTACCAAAGGACACTTGAATAGAAGATCTCTAATTCCAGACCACCTCAAACCAGAGCTGTGCTCCAGCAAATTTGTTGTTGTGTCTCTGCTTGAGATCAGTACCAGATGCCATGAAAATAGCTACAAGAAGCTCTAAAGTAGGCAATGCTGAAAAAAAGGGTACATCTAAAGATAGTTACCAAACCACCCTGCTATGCTTTGTATTTAAAAAAAAAAGGAGATTGAAAGAAGGTGAAACAGAGCCAGTACTTGTAGGATCTCTGAGTGCTCTACCTTACATGTGGCAAAGCGAAGGAGTTAATTACATGGTGTTTAAGACAACTTCAAGAAACCTCAGAATGGTCATCACAAAACTCTGAGGTACCCCAAATTGCTCTGCATTCTGACAAATGGTGACCAGTGCTTTTTAATCCCCAATATATAGTTTTCTTTGTGCTTCCTCACGCATAATTCAGAAAGTGGGAAAGAGCTAGGAAGGGCCATCAGAGCATCAGCAGATCTCTGGTGGGGGAAAGAAAATTATTTTTAATTTTTGGTGCATTCTCTTTCTGTCTGCTAAGTGATTTTTCCCCTTTTTTCCTTCTGTTTTTTTTTCTTTTTTTTTTTCTTTTTTATTTGAGTTAGACCAATATGTAGGAAAACATTTAGCAAGAAACATGAATATGTCTCAGTGACTTTGAAATGGCAGTTCCCATTTCCTACATTTCCCAACATTTTCTAATTTTTGCTGTTGCTTTTGATGCTACCTAATGAACATAGATACTCTAAAAGAGTCACTTTAGGAGCTTTGAAACCGTTAATATATGCCCAAGAGGGTGTACTGCATTGTGGCCTCTGCCTTTACCCTCCCATGCTATGTATTAATGGTCTGATAAAATTCATTCTGGAGTGCTTTATTGCTATGATAGAATTTTAAAAAGGGGGAAAGGGATAGCACTTTATTGTTCTAAGGGAAAGCCCACTCAAGATCAGAAGCCAAAACCAAATTATGACAAATAAACTTCCCTCAGGTCACTCCCCTAACACAGAGAAAATGCCAAGCCTTCCACTTTGGGGTGGCCACCATGAGCTGTCTGCAAAGCATCAGCATGGCTCTCTCTGCTTGCACTTCAGGCTAAATGCATCCAAAAATCATCACCATCAATGGCATGCTCGATGTCTCTTATTGTTTGCCTTGCATCATCTCTGAGTGCCACTACTCTCTGACATGGACCATGGCAGGGAAGTATTTTCAAGGGCTTTGAATTGTTTGTTTTAGGACTAATCTGCTGCAAGATATTGAGAAATCTCAGATTCTGCTGCAGCAAGGGCCTGGGCAACACGCAGAGCTGATCTGGTTGAAGATATCCCTACTCATTGGAGAGGACTTGGCACTAGATGGTCTTTAAAGGTCCCTTCCAACCCAAACTATTTTATGATTTTTCGATTCTATTTTAAGCTGCTTTCTGCCACAGACCAAAGGCCAAACCCCAGCTGGAGGACATGCCTGTGTGGGAAGCTTTTGAAGGTCATGCAATGTGTCTGAGAGTTGTCCTACCAGCGAGGACATGGTGGGTGAGGTGAGCAGTTTCACCATGTGTTAAGCTACTATACTACCCTCTCTTTGAGAGAGCCCAGCTCTGCTGGTGAAATCCATATAGTAGTCCTGAATACAGCACTGGATTTAGTTTGTGTTACTGGAAGTGAAGTGGTAGCAGAAATAACAGATCAGGCTGAGGCTGCTAAATTCTGGCTCTCCAGGGCCCTTCTGGCATTGCTTTCAAACCCCGTGTTTCTCCAGAATATTATTTCCATGAAAAATGTAGGAAGGGACACAGGAGCTCTTCCAATCCAGTTTACTCTGTGTCATGGGTTAGCAAGCATAGTCCCAGAAGTGATGTTCTTGCAAAGAGGTGCTTACAGCTTCCTCTATGACCTAACAGAACCTATCAACTGGCTAGTTTGAATATGGACAATTTTTTAAGCCACTTAGAATTTTGACTGCCTCTGTGGTCCACATTTAAGAATGGACAAACCCCAGGAAGCTCTCTCTCTTGCTTCCAGCCTTGAGACAGGTAGCTGGGCTGGGCCTGTACAGGGCCCAGCGGGCCTGGGCTGGGCCCAGGCCAGGACACAGCCATCCTGGAGTCGTGTGGCCCTGTTCCACCTGCAGCCCTTCCCCCCAGCCCTGCTCTGTGCAGATGGACAGGCCTGGTGTAATTTCATGAAAGCATGGGGAGTGGAGCATTCAATTTGTACTTGTGAGCAAAAGCACCTGTGCTGGAATAAGCAAATGCTGAAGCAGCTGTAATTTGATGAGAAGTTTGAACAGGGAGAGATGGAAGCAATGAGGACTCTTGCTCCAATCAGAAGGACAAGACCTCTGTTCCTAGAGATACTCCCAGAGATAGTCCTAGAGATGAAGATGATGAGGACCCTTTTGCTCCCAGGAAAAGGGGAGGGCCTCTATTCTTAGAGATGAAGTGCTCCCAGAGATGGTTGAAGAGAACCTTTGTTTTTGAACAGCTCAACCTTAAAATGGTACCCCAGTAGCTCAAGATTGGACCCTCGAAAGCAGTTGTGGGAAAAGCTGTAAGTTGAGGGAAGGGACTTTCACACGCGAGCAGAGAACCAACATGGGCGGCTGTCTCATTGTGATACTGAGCCATGAGAGAATTTCTTCTGGAGATGTCTCCATAGCATGAGCAAGAGAGACTCCTCTCCCTAAGTGAACCGAACAAGGTTATTATGGAAGTGATAAACTGACTGAACATCTCAAGGGTTGTCTTTTTACAGTGGGAGAAGGGAGAAAGGTGGGGGAGAAGAGTTCTGAAGGTGTGGTATGATTTTTTTTTTTTCCCCTCTTTCTTTTAGGTCTGTTAATAAACTTCTTTATATTCTTTTAAGTTTTGTGCCTGCTTTGCTTTCTCCTAATTCTTATCTCACAGAAGGCAAATAGTAATGAGTATTTTGGACCAAACCACTAAACTCTGCTTTATGGCTCCTAAGGTACATAGCTGCAAACTGTTACTCATCTCAGAGTTGAGGACATGAAAGAGCTTTCTGTTTGGGAAAGCTTTCAAAGATGTGCTAAAGCTGTTTTTATACAACCAGCAAAGGGAACCATCAGCACAAAACATGCCTGAAAAGAGACATGGAAAACAGCTTGGAAGAAAATGTGTATGCATGTGGCATGACATTTATTTATTATCCTGTGCTACAGAGCCCTTGCCCAAGCTGAGTTGAAAGCTTAATGAAAACAGTGGTATTCTAAGCTTTACCAGGATTTAGACCCTCCTGCAAATGTATAAACAAGGAACATTTTCAAAGTCTTCTCCTACTAATGGTTATTCATAACTGTTTTAGGGACTGTTGGAACCCTGAGTTCTGAGAATTTCAGCCTTTCAGTGCTCACAGACAGTGATCCTCAGAAGCACACTGCATTTGACCTGAAGCATTGGGAAAGGCTTCCTAAATTGTGTGATAACACTGAGGTTGTTGCTATGTAATTAAAGTTATATCACTGGGTGGAATATGTAGCAATGCAGAGAAATTAGGTTTATGAGATATATGTTACAATATGGAGGATTTTGAGTGTGGATTTGTCCTTCTTTTCTCCTTCCTTCTTCACAAATCTGAGTGTTCTGGTATTGGGTCAAAAAACCTGCAGTGCAGATCATGAGTAGTTAGTTACTGGATTATAAGTAAAAATAAATTACTTGGCATTCCATAATTGCATGAATTGAACCTTAAAAGGCCTTGGAAGTTAGATTTCATGGCCATTTTCCACCTTGTTAACTTAGAGGCACACTCTGTGCAGCTGTACTATAGATAAGATATAATAAACATTTAAGTCCAAAGATAAACTCCCTGTCTCCCGCATTTTAATTCAAACTCTGAGTAAAAGAGCAAAGAAGAAAAGAAAAAATAATAAGGGACTTGCTGTTTTATTTGACTGACAGCACTGAAAAGAAAAAAGATCCCAAATGAGGTCTTTCTACTCCGTTATTTGCCTAATAGATGGACCATTGTAAAGCCCATTTTCTGTTACTGCCACAGCTGGTTTGACATCTGTGTAATGGAGCAGAAGCAATGGGATTGATTTGGCTTGTGAGATTAAAGGTACTCACTTTTGCTTCTCATGTCTCTGAGAAAGAAGGTGATGGTCCAGGTCTTGCTATAGGCGACAAACTGATTTCACAGTTTCCATTGGCACAGATTAGGAAAATTAGGAAAAACACGCTAAAGCTTGACTTGAGAGAGGAACAGAGGTAAGGAGACACTGCATGGCAGGACCTGGAATCCCCATCATTGTCTAGGTGAACGTCTCCCAGAAAGATCTCTTAATTTCCCTGTACCTCCATCTCCTCTGATTACCCATGGAAAATCACTCCTCATCACCCTCAGAGGAAGGTTGCAATTCCCAGGTCATTGCTATTAACCAGTAGTCTGGCATGAGGAAGACTCGATCCTGTCTCAGTACAGTAGAATGAACTGGCAAAAGCTGATGTTTTTCCATTCCCATCTTTTGTGTTAGTGCAAAAATATCTGAAGACAGAAAATTTTCAAGACTAGGCCTTTCAGAGCAGCTCTAAGACACCTTGAAACATTGCCAAGGGTTTTCTTTTCACACTCTGTGGGCATTTCAGCTTCTGAGGCTGGAAGTCTAGCATGTTTTGAGTTGTTCAGGAGTTATTTCAAGAACTTCATAAACATGATGAGCCTGGTTTAGAGAATGGGCTCCAAATGTCCCTCCAAAGATGCTGCATGACATACCCTGAATACTAACCAAGATGCTGGGACTTAGTTGCTCACCTCTGTATAATCAGAGCCTCAACCCATTGGTTCCAGCAGTGTCTTTGTGAAAACATTGTAGCAGCACAGCTCCCTACATGTTTTTGCTTTCTGCAGCCAAACCCAATGCCAGGAAAACAAAGGGGGTAACTGCTAAGGCCATCACATCCATATTATCACACTGTGGTGAGCCTGTGAACGGTGACTATTTTGTGTCCTGATGTTCAGCCATCTCTGCTCTGCTACACTTTTGTGGTTGATGCCTTTTAGTGTATTCCTGCAGCACAAATGAGGTCTGAGATACAGGAGATCCCTGCCCTTTTCTTCACCTGACTCCTTACTTACAGCTGGAAGTGCATGTAGCCCCCTTGCCAGGCTTATATTTGCAGCTGAGGAACTTCTGCTATCACCAAAGGTTTAACTTTGACCGGCAAGTGAGAAGAACCATCCACACATTATGTGTGCCTGTCTTGGTTTGAAAGACAGCTGTCTGCTAAGGAAGGCAGAAGCCTCCCTTGGAATGGCAGATGCGACCCCCCTTCCCTCTGAGTTATTATAATTTTGAAATCAAGGGGCTTTCAGGCAAAGATATGTGAAATAGGAATAACAGTTCTTTACTATTATATATATAACCAGTCAAACAAACAACAGTAACTATGGCAGTAACAGCAAACAATCACAAACCCAGTGCCAGCCTTCTCGGCTGTCAGGCCCTTTCCCCTCGGGTGCAGTTCCGCTCGCAGCCA
>NW_008237619.1:1176383-1185410 GCF_000691975.1 Corvus brachyrhynchos
ACCCTCAGGAACAGCAGGCTGGAACAGCAGGCTGGAACGGCAGGCTGGAATGGCAGGGATGAGCACAAATCCTGGGTGGCAGACGAGATGTATCTAAACTGTGGAGCTGTGGTGGGAACCCCCCGGAGGTCTGGGCAGGCAGGTTGAGCATGGCTACAATGTAGTGAAGGCTTGAAGCAACAGCAGGGGCAGGGCGGCAACCGCCTGGCTCCCAGCGGGGCAGGGAAGGTGGGCTTGGGATCCTGGCATTTCTCCGGCAGAAGGAAAAGCAGCCAAATAAAGCAGCCTCTCTCTCTGTCCAAACGCCGGGAACTGACTGTCCACACATCCAGGTGAAACAAAGGAGTAGCCAGATGCACCCCTCCTTCAATGGCTAGGTCTTTTGTTTTTCTGAAGTACTCAGCCATTTGTCCCCCTAGCAACACGTATGGGGAAAATTCCTTTAACAGAAAAAAACCCAGGAGAACTCCTAAAACCCCAAGAGCGCCAAATGCCTACAAACAAATTTGGGTGCAGTCCCCACAAATTGCTGAAGACCCCTGTCTTCTGGGTACTTTTCCACATTTTTCTCTAAGTTCCATACACTTCTTCAAACCCTATCACCACAGAGAAAGTTGTTCTTTCGCGTGATCTTAAAACATCTTTGGATTGAAAATTTCTGTGCTGGTACTTGTTGCCAGCTCTCACTATGGCATGCCAAGCACATCTCAGGGTAACAGCGCTGGAAAACCCAGTCAATAATTTCTCAGCCTCCTGCCTTATTTTTGTCAAAAGGAATCAATGGACAGCTCACATTTATTTATTTATTTATTTGTTTGTTTATTTATTATAATGAGAAAAAACTAAACAAACCTGCACAAGGGAGGAAGAACATTTGAAATGCATTTCACAGAGGTTTCCTTCCTTGCCCTTGACTCCATCCTAGGAAAATGCTTGGCTGAGATGATGCGAATTAAAACGACGTGATTTTATTAAAAATAAATCAGTATTATAGGCAAGGAAGCCACGAGTTTTCGCTAATGCCAAACAAACCAACCTGAGAATTAGGCAATATAAATATGATCTACATGATGATTCACGTACGTTCTCTATCTGCTCTAAGCTTCAACAGCCCATGCAGGATATAACACAAAGCAACTTTTCCTGTTTATATGCAGCAGATGTTTGGGTTCCTCCCCAAAAAAGGAGGCTGGGCAGTCAATTTTGAAAGCCCATTTGCACAGTGCTCATTCCAGAGGTCCTGCGATTTTAAGTCATGCCAAGAATGGCTAGTTAAAGAGACACTGCATCTTTCCTAGTTGGAGGTATTTCTTAATATAGAATATCACCCAGCCAGGGCTTAAGTAAATTTTAATTTTTTTTTTAAACCTCCCAGTGTATCTGTTCTCAAATTTATCATTTAAATGTGTCAAAAAAACATAATGGGCAGGAAAATGGGGTTGCTTCACGCTGGGGCTTGTGCAGAATTTATGGCGCATCTTCTTCATGAATGAGAGGGAGGCTGAGTGGCTAATCTGGGGTTCCCTCATGATGGGCTAGGACTTTTTTGGTTCACTTACTGTTGAGGAAGAGGGCTTAGGGGAAATAAAAAAAAAGCCTCACCTTCAGAGAGGGATCAGTGTTCAGTAGCAGTTTCTGGCCAGACTGTGCTCTGCAATAATTGTCAAGGTCTAGGAAAATGACAACAGGGAAGATGCAAACACTGGATCTCAGCCCTTGTCCACAGTGGACAAGGCACAAAAGCAGGAATATGCTGGGGCTTTGAACACAGTTTTTAAGCTGGATTCCAGCTTCTTCTCTCTCCAACACACTCTTGAGTTCCTTCCTGATCCCCTGTGAGAAGCAGGGTCCTTTTCAGAGTCCCTTTCTTCATGCCCCTTCTTGCTCCACTTGCTTGACAGAGTGCCTTTCCTTGCTCTGACAACATGGAGGAGTGTGTCCTTAATCAAGCCCAAACCTGCCTGCTTAGATGAAAGCATAACATGATGAGCATAGCAAATCCTTTTTCTCAGATAATGCAAACCTGTATTTCTCCTGATTTCCCAGAAGGTACCCGGAGAGGTTATATGTGAAACGTAAGCAAAAAGTTGACATTGGAAGCTTGCAGAGGAATTCTTTGGACAGAGTGCAAACAATGTGGTTCACATCAGTCCTCTAGCTTATTCATTCCCCTGTCAACAACCAGATGTTCAATGCATAGTGCATAGGCTGGTGAATGACTCCATGTTCCTGGCTTACAGGAGCTGCTGTCTGTCCTCTGGCAATGAGGTACGTGCTGTAGGTCAATGCGGAGGTAACCAGAGTAATGGTGTTTTCAGGGACCCTTTGCAAAAGCTGTCTTGGCTGGTATCTCACATGCTGTAATCTACGGTGAATCCTGAAGAGTTCAGCTGCATTCCAGAAGGGCCATGTCCTTGAGGGAGTAAACATTTTGACCTCCATGGCAATCTAATTAATCAGTGGGTTTGCAAGTAGATTGAAGAAAGCCTGACCATGACTCTCAAACCAATAATTTTTGGGCTCAGGATAGACTGGCCCAGCAAGTTGGAACACAGCACCAAGCTACTGAAGAAAGAAGGTAAGAAAGTTGAGCTATATGGACATGAAACATATTGTGCCAATTGTGCTCAGGGTTGGGAAATTGTACCTAGTTTATTTCCTGAAGCCAAACATCTGTAGCTATTGGATTGTTCAGTGTGGAGTCATGCAGCATGTGGGCTGTTGTAGCGGGTTGGGTTTGTAACTGGGCAGAAACACCAATTTAGTGTAGTGGTATCTTGATCCAAGATACTCATTACTGTTTATCTTCTGTGAGATAAGAATTAGGAGAAATGCAAAGCAGGCACAAAACTTGAAAGAATATAAAGAAGTTTATTAACAGACCTAAAAGAAGAAAAAAAATTATACCACCTTCAGAACTCTCCTCCTCCCCCCACCTTCCTCCCTTCTCCCACTGACAATGTGAAAAGACAACCCTTAAGATGTTCAGTCTGTTTACCACTTCCATAATAACCTTGTTCAGTCCATTTCCATTTAGAAAGAGAAGTCTCTTCTTGCTCATGCTATGAAAACATTATCACAACGAGACAGCCGCCCACTTCCAAATATTGTTCAGTCCATTTAGGAAGAGGAGTCTCTCTGCCTGCGTGTGAGTCCTTTCCCCCGACTTGCAGCTTTTCCCGCAACTGCTTTCGAGGGTCCACTCTTGAAGTTTTTTGGGGTACAATTTTAAGGTTGAGCCGTTCAGAAACAAAAACAGAGGCCCTTCTCCTTCCCTGGGAGCAAAGGGTCTTCATCATCTTCATCGTTAGGACTATCTCTGGGAGCATCTCTAGGAACTGAGGTTTTCTCCTTTCCCATTTGGAGCAAAAGTCCTCATCTGGTTCATCTCTACGGACTGAGGTTTTCTCCTTTCCCGTTTGGAGCAAAAGTCCTCATCTGGTTCATCTCTCCCTGTCCAAAACTTCCCATGAAATTACAGCTGCGTCAGCATCTGCCTATCTCAGCGCAGGTGCTTCTGCTCACGAGTTGAACACTCCACCCCCCATATCTTCATGAAATTACAACAGGATACTCTGATATATCATAGCTTCACAACAGAATTTCAGCTTTAAGCATCTCCTCTCTCTCTTCCCTCAGGTTTTCAGCTCTTCACAGCAATAAAAAGGGTTAATCTCACCTCGGCCTGGCAGCTGTGTGGCTTATCGATGTTGGTCAGCTGTTGGTCACCTGACCTCTGCCGGACAGAGGTGCCGCAATTGTCCATATTCAAACTGGCCAGCTGATAGGTTCCATCAGGTCCCAGAGGAAACTGCAAGCACCCCTTTGCAGAACATCACTTCTGGGACTATGCTAGCTAACCTATGACAAGCGGAATTGGGATGCTGCTAGGAGGCATCTATCCCATGACCAGCTCTTTGGGTCTCATGACCAGACACTCCCTGGTCAATGTTTAGAAGCAGGTTTCTTCATTTTATTTTTAAGTTTTCCCTCCTAAAAGGCCTTTTCAGAGACCTATCTTGATGCCTTTTCCTGGTCTTAAAATCAAGAATCAAACATGGTTAGAAGGGAAAAAAGGATTTTACCTTTCTATTTATTTTAAGGATCCTTAGGTGCACCACGTTCAGGTCAAATGCACTGAAATGCACACCCACAATAGATTGAGTATAACATTATAGGTCTTACTAATTAGCATATCTATCAAAGATTCCCCAGTGAGAGGCTTGAGTGAGCCCCCTCCCCAAGGAACCTTCCCCTGGATGGTTCTATCTTAGTTTACAAAATGTATTCTAGAGAGGTCCTTGGTGTCTGGGGCATTCTGATCCCTAACTACAAAGCTTCTAAAACGTTTAGTCTCCTAGCTTGACAAACAAGTCCAAGAATGTAGGCAAAAACCCACTAAGAATACAGAAGTTATAAAAAGGCATAAAAGGGGTATAAAAGAAAAAGCAAAAATCATCATGGCATCATTTCCCCCTTTTAGAGACTAACAAAACCCTACCTTGTCTAGTCTCTACTTTACATTACCCCCAGAACTGGATTACACAACCAGCTGATCCACAGGCTATTACATAGATAATAACTACAATTACAGCTATTATAAATGCTTCTTTTACCCAGGCCCAGTTTGGTAACCACAAGGTGAGGGTCTTAAAAATATGATCAAATTTTAAGGTGTTATTTCTGGAAGCTACTTCATGTAGAATTTGAGTTCCCTTCCAAATTTCATTTAAATCTTTCTTAATTCTCCCACTTTGGTCCACATTAGAACCTTGGACACCTTTTGGACTACAGCGCTGTGCAAATCATAGGGCAAACCCTGAACCATGGTTACCAGTTGGGCAAACAGCAAACATGTAAAAAACAGTTTAAACTGCATCCTTCTGATTTGTATCAGTCTCTGTCTTCTTCATGGTTTCGGGAGCAGAAGCTTTCTTCACCCTGGAGTAGTGAATCCACAGGAACCTTGACTGCAGTAAAAGTGGTCAGCAAAACTTGGAATGGTCCCTTCCACTTGGCTTGCAAGGGGTCACTGTCCCACCACTTGATGTAGACACAATCTCCAGGCTGGAATGGATTAGCAGGTGTGTCCAATCCTATTGGTTTGGATAACACAACAAGTATTTGGAGCTTCTGCAAAGTGGAACTCAGAGCCATTAAATACTTCTGCAAATCATTTTTACCTCTCATATGAATTTCCCCTGGGATATGTGGAACCTGGTATGGCCTGCCACATAATATTTCATAGGGACTTACATTATCCCTTTGCCTTGGCTGTATGTGGACTCTCAGCAAGGCTATAGGCAGGGCTTGAACCCATGTCATCAATGTCTCTTGACAAATCTTGCAAATTTGGGTTTTGAGGGTCTCATTCATGCGTTCAACTTTACCACTTGCCTGGGGCTTGTATGGTGTGTGCAGGTCCCAGGTAAGTCCTAGAATCCTGCTAACTTCCCCAACCACCATCACAATGAAATGTGGTGGTCTAACTGATGACATTCCCAAAGGAACCCCAAATCTTGGTATTACATGATTGAGCAAAGCTTTCACTACTTCTTTTGCTGTGTTGGTGCGACAGGGGAATGCCTCAGGCTATCTACTGAAGGTGTCAACCAGTACCAGTATATACCTGCATCCCTCTTTGTGTGGCATCTCAGCAAAATCTATTTGCCAATAATCTCCCGGTAGATCTCCTGTTTTTGTCACTCCCAACACAGCTCTCTTGCTTGTGTCAGGGTTGTTTTTACAGCAGGTTTCATACTTGCTTGTTATAGATTGTGCAATATCAGTCATCCTTCTCTCCATCACTACCTTTTTCAGATGCTTTAAAAGATTTTCTGTTCCCCAGTGAGTACTTTTGTGCTCTCATTGGGCTATTTCCCGGAGGAGCAGGGGTGGAACTACAACTTGTCCTACCGGGGTAACAGCCCACCCACCTTCTTTGATCTCAGCCTTAAGGAACTTAATTAATTTGTGATACCTCTGATCATATTTTGGGGCAAATTCTGACAAATCTATCTCTTTCTATGGTACCACTGCAAAAATGCCTTTTTCTGCAATCCCTTTTGCTGTTTCATCAGCAAAACAATTTCCCAGTTCAGGGGCTGTTTTCCCTTTTTGATGACCCTTGCAATGCATGATAGCCACTTCTGTAGGCTTCCAAATACTCTGTAAGAGTGCAAGAATCTGTTTAGCATACTTAACCTCATTACCTTGAGCAGTCAGCAGGCCACGTTCTTTCCAAATAGCTCCGTGGGCATGAACAACACTGAAGGCATATTTGGAATCAGGCTGTATGTTCGCCTTCTTCCCCTCGCTCAGTTCTAGAGCTCTCGTTAGTGCAATGAGTTCAGCTTTCTGTGATGATACATCTGGAGGCAAGGCTTTTGCCTCAATGATTTTATCTGAGGTGGTTACGGAATAACTTGTCATCCTCCTACCGTTTCTCATTAAGCTGCTCCCATCAGTGTACAATTCCCAGTCTGGGGTCTTTAAAGGAACATCTTTCAGGTCTGGTCTGCTGGAATAAGTTTCCTCTATTGTTTGCAAACAATCATGCTCAGGCACACTGTCAAGTAACGTGGATGATAAAAACACCGCAGGATTTATTGCAGAAGTTGTCTTTAGAGTAATATGATCTTGTTCTAACAACACAGATTGGTATTTAAGCATTCTGCTAGGGGAGAGCCAGTGTCCCCCCTTTTGCTCCAGCACATTTATCACTGCATGGGGTACATACACGATAATGTGTTGCCCAAGGGTGAATTTACGGGCCTCCTATATTAGAAGGACCACTGCTGCCACAACTTTCAAGCATACTTGGCCAACTGTCTAGTTGTTTTGAGAAACAGGCCATAGCTCTTCGCTGGTTTCTAAGATGCTGTGCCAGTACCCCCAGAGCAACATTCAGTCGCTCATGTGTAAAGAGTTCAAAAGGTTTAGTCAAGTCTGGCAGCCCCAGAGCTGGGGCTGACATCAAGGAATGTTTCAGCTGTTTAAATGCAGCCCTGGCATTCTCTGTCCACATGATCGTCCCCTTTTTGGCTGCATTAAGGACCTCATACAGAGGTTTTATCAATAATCCAGAGTTTGATATCTATAGGTGACACTAATTTACCATCCCTAGGAAGGCCTGCATCTCCTTTACGGTATGGGACTCTGGAAGTCAGCAGATGGCTTCCTTCTGTTCTCTGCTGAATTGTCGATGTCCACGAAAAATTTCCAGGCCCAGGTAAACTACTGTTTCTCTGGCAACCTGTGACTTCTCTTTCGAGACCCGATACCCACTTTGGCCTAAAAAGTTCAACAGACTTACAGTGAGCTGGATGCAGTCATCTCACATCTTGGCTGCTATCAAGATGTCATCAACATACTGGAGAACTGCTCCTCCTGGTTCTTGTTTCCTCCAGTCATCCAGCTCCTTTGTCAGCTGGTTTCTGAATATGGTTGGGCTGTTTCTGAATCCTTGTGGTAAAACTGTCCAGGTGAGCTGGGTCTTTCTCCCTATTACAGGATTCTCCCACTAAAAAGCAAAGAATTCTTGGCTATTCTTATGCACAGGAATGCAGAAAAAGGCATCCTTGAGATCTAAAACAGTGAACCACCCTAATTCATTTGTTAGTGTTGTCAAAAGTGTGTAAGGATTTGCTACCACTGGGTGTATGTCCTCTGTTATCTTGTTGATTTCCCTCAAATCCTGTACCAACCTGTAGCTTTTACTATCAGCTTTCTTTACTGGCAAGATTGGTGTGTTGTACCTGGATTCACATTCCACTAACAACCCAAATTTGAGAAACTTTTCAATCACAGGTACTAAACCCTTGCGGGCTTCTAATTTCAGAGGTATTGTCTCTGCCTTACTGGTATAGCCCCTGCTTTGAGTGTGATACTCACAGGTTCAGCTTTTTTGGATCTCTCAGGAGAATCACTGGCTCACACTATTTGAATGACAGCCTCTTCAACTTCTTTGGGAATATTTCCATGGCATTCCGTTATGAGTATAGCAGCTGCTTCAATAATTTTAGATTCCAGGATTATAACTTTCACTCCGCCCTCCTTGGAAAACTTAATTTCTGTTTCCCACTTCTCCAGTAGATCTCTGCCCAATAATGGCATTGGGGAATTTGGCATATACAGGAACTGGTGAGTCACCCAGTGTTTTCCCAATTTAAATTTTAAAGGTTGGAAAAAAGGCCTTGTTTCACTTACCCCTGTAGCTCCGATCACATCCACTGTGTCTTGACTCAGTTTACCTTTTAAAGTATTTAACACAGAATATGTTGTTAACTCAACAACCACCCATTTCTGGTATCACTTCAGCCTTTCCATCTGTTCTGGGACATTGGGATCCCAGTCCAAACCAATCCCAGTTGGTTTGCTAGGGGATAGATGTCATTAACTGAACCTTGGAGACTCCCAGCTGCAATTTGAGTTTCTATAGCAGATATAGCAGCTTTGTTGACCATTTCTTTCTCTGTGTTATCCAATCTAATCAAGTTTTTCCACTGCTGTAGTTTTCCGAGGGAGAATGGTGTCTTTATATAAATCACCCCACTTTCCCACAGCCTATCCCAGAGGTACCTCTAATAGAGGTCCTTCCCTCCCCCTTCATCTGCTTTTGATGTTGTGTGTTTAGCGATGGGACTGACTGCTTTCATGGCTTCTTGGGCTATCTTCCCCCTGCGGGAAACCATCTGTATTGGAATCATCCCATTTGCTTTTAACTGAAACTGCTTCATTGGTATTAAAGATTGTCTCAGCCGAATGTTGATCAGGGACATCAGGGACTGTCCCGCTTTTATGGCAGTGGAGGCACAGGGAGGCAGGGGCTGCAAGCAGCTTCCTCCATCCCTGGCTCTGTAAGAGCCACCTGGGTCGGGGCCATCCTGTCCACCCCCAGCTTTAACAGTGGCCGTGCGGCAAAGTGGGGAGAGCGAGCGGCTCTGCCTGTCTCTAGCTCTGAAACTTGCAGTTCGCCGTACTGGGGAATGCCCATGTCCATTTTTGCCTTCACTTCCATGTTCAGGG
>NW_008237619.1:1185595-1187854 GCF_000691975.1 Corvus brachyrhynchos
TGCGGGCTGCCCCAGTGGCTGAACGGGGAGAGGAAGACCCCCCCGTTGTGCAAAGCTGGGGCCACCATATCTACATCTGTCATATCAATTTCTCTGGTCGTATTCAAGCTAGCTGGTGGCAGCTTTTTCCCTCCCTTTCTCTTTCTTTAAGTAATTTCCATAGCGTTCTGTAGATGCTGAGAAGGCTAGCAGAGAAAAATTCTCCACTTTTTACTGTCTCATATGAAAGTCAAATAGCAAACCGTCAGACAAGCTAGATGTCTGATGGTTTGCTATTGGTAAACATTTGCAGGTGCAGGGCTGTTGTGAGAATATAGTGGAATTGGTTTTGGTTCACTGAGAATAATATTTTGAAATGGGTGGTTATACCGCTCAGCCACTCACTGTGGTGGGTGGCTAGCCAAAGGGCCAATCATGTAATTTCTCTTTTGAGATCCATGCTATAAAAAGATGGGTTTTTGGCATTAAAGGGTCAGCTTCGACCATCTTCTCTGACCTGAATTTATGTCATTTTTTGCCGTCCCTGCATGCAACGGCAACAGTGTTCTTCTCTATCACATATGCTTCTTCTCTGTTCAGATATATAGTAAAAAGCTCTGCATATCTTAATTCATCAAACCTACATAATGGTCTCAGTTCTACCATCAGGTCAGTAATGATGTCATTTTCCAAGCTATGAAAGTGAGGCCAGCTTCCCTGACTTTAAAATTAAGTCAGACAAACCCATGTCGACAACTGGATCAATTCTCGGGTGTACAGAGTGGTTCTCCGCCCTGTCAGCCATCTCCAGTGTTTTATTTTCAACTCTAAAGGACTATTATGGGGAATTTTCACGTTTTCATCTGAAAAAACACCACCTGTGTTTACTCATAAACAGGAAAACTCTGTCGGAGAAAAGCTTTTAACTCCAGAATTCAGCCTGCAATCCAGTCTTGGAATTCTGACTTCCCAGGCGATTTATCTAGCTTACTACACAAACTACAGCACTTTAAAATACTAAAAAGCAACTAATTTTAGCAAACAGTAAATGCGCACACACAAAAATCCAGTCTCCGCAGGATTTGAACCTGCAGCCTCCCATCCTCCCAACCAGCCCACCAAACTCTCAAGCCTCTGGGCTACTCCCACAGTTGTGTGGACTGTAGCCTGTGGGCTCTTGTGGATTCAACAGAGGGCGTCCCCTCCTCTCCATAGTTTTGTGGGGAAAGGTTTAAGTTTTCCCCTTTCGCGGCCTTCTCTGCCCACACATTCAAACCCCAACCTTTCCACCTCCCTCGGAGATCTCCTTCCCTAGTGCTAGCACAATACCAGTCCCCTTTTTCCCTCTTAACTCACCTTCCTTTCCATGCTTCTGCCTTTCCATGCTAGGTCCTAAAGCCCTTGTCACAGTCCTGGATCGTCACTCTGGCCCCTCCGTAGTTCGCCGGCAGAGAGAGAGGGGCAAAGCAAGATGTGTTTCAACCCAAGACTGCGAGTTTCAAGGTCTCTAGGGTCTCTTCGTGGTCACCAGCAACTGATGCCTTTTCCTGGTCTTAAAATCAAGAATCAAACATGGTTAGAAGGGAAAAAGGGATTTTACCTTTGTATTTATTTTAAGGATCCTTAGGTGCACCACATCCAGGTCAAATGCACTGAAATGCACACCCACAATAGATTGAGTATAACATTATAGGTCTTACTAATTAGCATATCTATCAAAGATTCCCCAGTGAGAGACTTGAGTGAGCCCCCTCCCCAAGGAACCGTCCCCTAGATGGTTCTATCTTAGTTTACAAAATATATTCTGGAGAGGACCTTGGTGTCTGGGGCATTCTGATCCCTAACTACAAAGCTTCTAAAACGTTTAGTCTCCTAGCTTGACAAACAAGTCCAAGAATGTAGGCAAAAACCCACTAAGAATACAGAAGTTATAAAAAGGCATAAAAGGGGTATAAAAGAAAAGGCAAAAAATCTTCATGGCATCAATCTGATGCCCTTACCTCCAATTCTCTTCTGTCCCCTCCTTAGCCCTATTACTGCCTTCCAAATTCAGGGCCTATACTTCATGCTTCCCTATCTTCTTCACTTTTCCAGTGTACACCACCACTCTCCCAAATCCTTGCTGGGCACTCTTTTTTGAAAGTCCAGCACTGCAGACTGGAGAGTGCAGAAAGAGCTGCAAACAGCCAGTGTGCCAGATACAAGACTTCTGCACATTATCCAGATGACTTAGTCTTTCCTCAGCATGGAAAGTCTGTCAGTCTGACCACTGGGATGCAG
>NW_008237619.1:1187865-1214630 GCF_000691975.1 Corvus brachyrhynchos
CTACCTGCTTCTAAAAGGCTCCTGAAATAAGGACTCACCATCTAAAATGTGGAGCAGAAATAATGTTCCTAGGGATGGAGGAGGTAAACCTCTGTCTTGGTGACCTTTTGGAGATGGTGGCTTATATCATGATGCCTATTTACAGCCTCCTCATCTCTCTAGCCAGGAATGTACCCTGTCAGCACAGTGTCTTGGTCCAGGCCCAGGGCTTTGAAACCTTCAGTTCAGCCCTATGGGCTTGTCAGCAGCCATATGTTGTGGCAATAATGTATTCACTTAGCACTGATCTTGTTCTATTCTGGGGTAGCCAAATATGAAGGCAGTTTCCTCAAGGTGGAGTGGATGCATCAAGTTTTTCTGTGTTGTCCAAACCAGTAAATGAAAATCAGATTCTCACTTGGGTCTCCATGTGGTGAACACAAAATAAAATGAAAGGTGACTGAGGAAATGAGAGATGTGGAGCTTGTTTCCAGATGGACTGCGTTGGCATACCATGAGAAATAGATAAAGTTAGTGGAAAATCTGATCACATTGAGCCTTTTCTTTTTGTGTGTAATAGCCCTGAAGGCACTAGAAGAAATAATACCCAAACATCAATGTGTCTGCCCTGTCCTCAGGTGGTTTGGAAAGACTTTAATCTACATGGGGCTCTTGCAGCTTTCACAACCCAGAATTCTGGAGCAATTCAGCCATGCAAATTTCCCATAGCCAGAGACTACTGCTTTCATAGCCTCACTGCCTGTTGGCTTCCCAAAGTTGAAGGGATGAGGAGAGCAGTTTGGGAGGTCTCATGGTAGCAGATTGTCTAGAATACCCAACTGAAGAAGCTAGAAGGTTCTCATTTCACTGTAGGAAATACGAGAGTCCAGGAGGGATGGCCCAAGATACATCTTGGGAATTGCTGTCATGGGCTTTTCAACCTTCCTTCTGTGTATTGGCAAATTTCTTTTCCTACCTTGTCTAAATATGAAGGCCATCAGCTATACCAATGTCTCATTTATGCAATTCTTGAAGCCTGGAGGAATGAGGAACATGGACATGTAGAACAGCAAATAACCACCTTTAGCTTTGGTGCCCTTGGTCCTACAAAAGTTGTGCTGTGGATCATCTCCAGATCTAGAAATTAAGCTGCGGCTTTCTAGGCAGCCAATATAGGTTTATTCATAAAATAATGACATTGGACAATCTGTGTGACAGAACTGCTCGGGAGCACTCATGTTGGAAACCCTTCCTCTCAAGCTAAGTTGTCAGGGAAAAAAACCAAACCAAACCAAACCAAAACCCCTCAATCATCAAAGCACAGAGGAGTGAGTAGAAGAAAGAATGAAGCACATGTTGCACTAAGAATTTGCACAACTGAATGTGCCATCCCTGCTGTTTCCTGAACTGGGGCACATAGTGCATATGCCCAGGAGCACTTGGGTTGGAAACCATTCCTCTCAAGGAAAATTGTCAGGGAAAAAAAACCCCTCCTCCTCAAAAATAAAAACCCCCCTCCTCCTCCTCTCCTCTTTTCTCTCTCCCCATCCTCAATTACAAACTGGGAACATTTGTGAAAAAAAAAGCCCTCTGAATCAAGCTAAGGGATAGGATTCAAAAGCAAAAAGTTTCAAAGCTGAAATGAAGAAGAAACAGCTCTGGAAAACAAGAAGGATCATCACGCAGCTTGGAAATCAGTAGGTTTACTAGTGTTTTTGCTTCCTCTAGTCTTATAAGGCAAGGATTTTATGTGTTCGTCATCAGAGCTTGACTGAAATTAAACGAAGGGCAACTGTGGGAGAACAGGTGTGGGTTGTGGGCAGCCTTTACCTTGATAAGTTACAGCTGTGTGTTGATTTTTACAACAAGAAGCATGTGAGTGATACAGGAGAGAGGTATAAAAGGTTGTACTGTGGGATAATAAAGTGTTGAGGCTTGCTGCCATCTTCAGCACATTTTGTCCACTGTTAGGCAGCTGAGGCTGAATAGTTGTGGGAAAAGCAAGCAGGATGATCAAAGGACATGCACGCATCTCTGTGTATGTGCTAGGTCTGTTACCCCTGCAGCCATGTATAAATATAAATGTAGGTGGGAGGAGTTTTGTGTGTGTCTATGCAGCACATGCTACAGCGGCTCCCTATGTCTTCCTTACGTTCTTGATGACTGTTGCAATGCAGCTATTTATGATTTAGGAGGCAGTGTCCCATGGAAATCTTGGTCTGAGTCTCTTGTCTGTGGATGTTGTAACTTAATCCCGTATCTTCCACGTTGAATTAGAGATTCAATTACTCAAATATCCCAGCAGAGAAGGTCATAGAGCCAGAGAATCATAGAATCATTTAATTGGAAAAGACCTTGTGGTAGGACATCCCCCTCTACCACAGAAAAGCTTATCTGTTCTGTCCATCAGCTGGTGCATAGCTCTGTACATTCTCCCCTCTCACATGAATTGGTGAGGTAACCCAGGCTGGACAGATGTCTGGCAGTGAGTTATCTCTGGTGCCAGGGAGGTGAGATCTCCAGCCGACAACTAAACATGAGAGTGAGATGTAGAGTGAGATAAGTTAGGAATTACTGACTGAGAGACACTACCTTTACAACTATAAAAACTACACAAATTTTCATGGAGGTAGAAGTCTCCTACACGCTCTCTGGAAACATGTAGGACTTTTCTCCAAAGCTTGGATGCATGTTTGTGGTTACTTTCCAAGAAATTGAGAGGAAAGGATCCTATGTACGCCCTATCAGCAATTGGATGGTAAGATACATTGAATTCTAATCTATACTATTTCTTCGCTAACTGTAATAATATGTACCTTTATTATTGTTTATCTACTAGTAGTGTTTCTTGTGTTTATCCTGTGTAGTAAGTAATCTATTAAAGTCTTATGTGTGTTAATTTTGTGTCTATTCAATAAATAATTAATTTTATAATAGACCTAATTGGCCATTATTAATAACTTGCAAATGAGAGCAATCTGGGGTGCAGGCTGCCCCAAACAGAGCTACTGCCAGAAATCTGAGTCAAAGGCAGGACTTGTTTAAGCTCTCCTCTCCATCCATAACAGACCTCTAAGATCATCAAGTCCAACCATTCCCCCAGCACTGCCAAGGTTGCCACTAAAACACGCCCCCAAGTGCCACATCAACGTGGCTTTTAAATCCCTTCAGGGATAGGGGTTTCACCACTGCCCTAGGCAGCCTGTGTCAGGGCTGGACGATCCTGTCAGAGAAGAATTTTTTCCTAGTCTCCAAGTTAAACCTCACCAGCACAATTTGAGACTGTTTCCTCTCATTGCTTCACATTGGCTTTGGCCCATGGATACAGCCTCTCCAGATCCTTTTGCAGAGCCTTCCTGCCCTCAAGCCATTCAACACTCTTGCTCAGCTTAGTTTTGCCTACCAGCTGACTGAGCGTAATAAGGTCATTCAGTATCTTTACAGTCCTAGCAGCTCTCTGACCCATGCTAGAGGCTGCAAAGCAGTTTTCATGGTTGGGGCAGACAACTGGCCCGTGGAAGTGCTAATTGACACCCCTCTGACCATCCATCTGGTTGGATGCTCAGGCTGGAAGCTCTGACAGGAAGACCAGAGCCATGTTGCAGTGTCATACCATCTGTGTTGTTGTAAAAAATGTTAACATTTTAAACCTCAAAGGTTAGTTCCCGGACTTGAGGCAGTTCTCTCTTTTGTCACTGTATTAAACGGGCAAGGAGTTTTTAAGCAGAATAATATGTTTTAGAGTTAATTATTATAACTTTGGTTTCTAATTCTTTTACTATGTGCCTCTTAATAACAAGCAGTTTCACTATAATCAAAGAAGTAGTCCCAAAGTGAATGGAGGAAGTCACACTCAGGTATAAGACAATGTGCTTTGAAAAAAAAAAGGATCCTTTATTTGTTCTCACAGAAATGGTGATTGTTGCGATGGTTATGTCCACTGCAGGACAGACTGAGGAGCCACAGGACCCCAAAACAGTGGAGGTCCGCTGTGGGCAGGCTCAGAAGTCTAAGACCACTCTTTAGGCCATGGCGAGATCCCACAAGATCTCTTGCTTCCCTGTGTTAATTGCCCTCAGATGATTGGTCCCTGATGTTCTGCGTGCCCCTGGTATGGCCCCATATAAAACCCTGGGACCCTCGGTGTTCTTGGTTCTGTGTCTCTGGATCCCTCTGAGCATGGACCTCAATAAACCCTTTGGAACTCTATACAAAGGACCCCTCCTGCCTCTTTGCCTCCGGCGATGCTGCAGAAGCTATCTGGCTTTAGGTGTGTGAGTGGCTGCGTGTATCCACCAACTCCCGTGTGTCAGAGTGTGTCCTAGTGTGTTTGTGTGGCACCACCCGAGCTGCTCCAACAGGGCATGCTTTCGGGAAGGATGTGGCACCCTTTCCACTGTTCACCTCTCACCATATCAGGTGATGAACAAGATAATTGCTGTTGTGAATCAGTATAGCTCGCAAGATCACATCAGTTCCTACTGGCTGGTGATCTCTCCCTTAATCTCAGATGTCATGTTGCTTAGGTGTTGATGCACTCTCCTCTTCTAGGAGGCAAATGCTGGCAAGTGGCCACATGCGCTCCATGAATGCCTTGGAAATCTGCTTCAGAATATGCTCCCTGGTTAATTGGAAAACTTCAAGGGTGCTGAGAGGGACCAACCTGCTTTTTATTTATGCCTCAACATATGTTATTCCTATAAAGGTTGTACATGTACTGGCAGTGCTGTCCCGGGGAAGCTTTGCCTGGCAGGCAGTCAGGGCAAAGAAAACTTCTACGATCTGGCTTTGCGCGAAATGCCCGGATGCCTGGGAAGCATGCCCGTGAAATTGGGCTAGGGGAGGAGCCTCAACACATAAAAGCAGTTAACTGCAACACAACAAGAGCCATGTGATTTTGGGTTTTTCAGAGGGAGTGGGGGCTCGCCTGTAGGGCCAGCTTGGCCTCCCTTCCTGCTTTGTTTTTCTTCCCTGTGGTCCTGCTTTCTTGCCTGTACCTGCTTTGCCCTGCTTCACTGTTCCCACAAATCAGCTCATCACTGTGACAACTTTGTGCTCTGGTGCCTTCCCCAACGGAGCGGGCACTGCTGCAGCCAGCCGCCTCTGCCGTGTTTGCTGGGTGCCACCCCGTGGCGTGTCCCCACGCACGCCCACCGCCACGTTCCCCGCATTGCATGAGGCAAAGAGCCCAGAGCATGAAGTCTCCGCGGCACCCAACCTGCAGCTGCCACCGCCCACAGCCATCGCACCCTGACCCTGAGAGACCGCAGTTACTCCAGGAGCATGCCTGTAACCACAGCAGCCTGTTCTCCACCGACGGACGGGACACTCAGCCTGCTGCTGTTTCGAAATCATACACAGCCCACCACGAAAGCTACAGACGCACTGCGGTTCACAACACGCATGCTCTGTCTGCTGAGCTGATGCTGACAAAGCGCCCTGTTGATATGCAGAAAAGACTCCACTACTGGAATAAGTAGTGAAGTAGGTATGTTTATTCCAGCGCTGGGACACATGGGGGATAGTTCCTCCAAAGTCATGCGTGTGGATGGCTGCATTCAGCTTGGTATGTATCGGGTTGCAAGTTCCATATTCATTAAGTTTCCCAATATGCCTATACATATTCATTACCTAGCCCCGCCTCGCCTCGTATTACAATGAGCCCAAAAGTCATTTACATCCGCGTTGCGCTTGCGCAGTGTTGTCTGGTGGTCGTGGGCGGGGGTCTCTGGGATGAAATAAAGGGTCTTCCTCCTTCTGAACTTTTCACCTTGCTTCCCTGTGCATGCTCTTTATGTCCCTGTGTTACGATCTGGTTTAAACCCAGAAAAGCAAAGCAAACTAAGTCTCTGTGCATAAACTGAAAAGAACTTAGAAGGTTCAAAATACCCCCAGAAATGAGATTAAAATAAAATGAGGTTAGATGTTGTTGCAAAAAAATGGATGTATTTTATTTAATAGTAAAAGACGCAAAGAGAAGGGAAGAGGAAAGAAAGAGAGAAAGAAAAAGAAGTGTGCGTGGGGGTGGGGGAACAGGGAGAGGTGACAAGGTTTAGGTGGGAGCAAATCACCCATCGGAGGGTCCCAACGACATCTCGTTGCTCCCCTCCATCTGGTCTGCTGGTGCTGAGGGTCCCCCGTCGCTGCCGTGGTCACGCCACTACATGCTGCCACACGCCATGCCACGCTGCCACACGCCGCCGCACGCCGAAGAGTGCAGAATCCCGTGGATTAATATACACTTCGAGCCAGGTGGGAACGCCCACGTGCCTCTCTTGCAGGGGCTAGCTTGACACATTGTCCCTTGCAACACTGAGGGTCTGTTGCATCATCTCTAGTGCTCTGGTGCAGGGTCTGGGGACCCTTTTGAGGGGGGCCCCTGTGATGGGCCATGTCACCCCCTTCTGCTGTGATAAGCTTCCCCCCACGCCGGTGAGGGCCCCTCAGCTGGGCTCTGCACAGTGGAGGATGGGCAGTCACTGCGCCTCTGACCACAGGCTTTTTCAAGATACCCAAAGCCTCTCCTCCCTCCACCCCTTGGTTCGAGGGTCTGTTCGAGCCCTGGGGCTGATAGCCCTGGGGCTGTGGTCCTCATCTTGGAGGTGTTAAGCCTGTGCTCAGTGAATGTCCCCAGCCCTGAGTTGTTACTTTATCTTATCTTCATCATCGAGCAGTGTCAGGCCTCAGGGCCCCATTCAGGGTGTGGTAGTCTTCTCTTCAGCTTTTGTAATACAGTTTTAAAAGTCCTTTAAGAAAATGTTTAAGTAGTAAAATATAATATTTCAGTCTCTGACACCCTGGTCCAAGTCCAAACTTCAAGGCTGGTTTAAGTTAGTTTTAGGTTCGAGAACAGGATCTCTGGTCAAGATTCCTTCTCTTTATCAATAATCTTATATCTTCTCATCCTGCTTTGGTAGGCACAGTAAGTGTTGAGCAAGCTGTATGCATTGCTTTTAACAAACAGCTTATTAGCAAATCATTTAACTTCTGCTTCCTCCTCTTCCCCTGATTCACTGTCTTCTGTTTCTTTCCCTCTCTCTCTCTTTTTTTCTCTCTCTCTGCTCTCTTTTCTATCCCCCTTTAGTCATACTTACCCTTTTTCTATCTATAAATAGTTCTCAGATATAATATTGCCACATTTGCGCTTTATTTTTGCCTGAGAAATCTATCAAAGGAATCCCCCCCAACTCCCTTTATATAGCAGAACAGGACATGTGGGATTAATTTCCCCTGCACAGATATCTATAAATCAGGTGTGAAAATGTCACTTGTGGCATTTGGTAAGCAGCTCCAGAGGACAACTGTCTTGATGTGTAGACACCCTGTCAGAGTGAAATGGTCACCCCATGTGTGGGGTCCCTTCTGTCGAGTGCAGATGTGTATTGGTGTGCACACCTAAACACAGGAGTGCAAATCCCTGTCTTCAATTTCTACCCCTAACTAGCTCAGGTGTTTGTAAAAGCTGAGGGGTTTTGTGTGAACTTTTCCTTCAGCTTGAGTGGTTTTTCTCCTTTGTTGATGTGTAAGTGCTGCCAGGAACACTGAGTCATGACAGTTCAGACGCTGGTACACACAACGAAGCTTGAGCTGGTGCCACTTGGGATACTCTCAAGGTCATGCCTGAAGTCAGAATGGACCATGGACTGCCCTGTCAGCTGGATGCATATAACTATCTTAGGCATTTTTTAGTCCTTTCTGGTTTAACTCGGTGTCATAGAACCATCTTTGGAATATTTAATTTACTAGTACAGATGTAGTTTATGAATCTATTTGTATTCTGTAGTTTAACAACGCGACATCTCAAGCTGTTCACGAGATGCAGTCTGGTCTCTTTGTACATCTTCCACTTTGAACTCATTTTGCTCGAATTTGGGTGACCAGGACTTAACTGCAGTTTAGATGATGTCTCAGGTGCTCTCTGTGCCATGATATGGACATTTCCCTGTGTCTGTTGGAAACATCTTTCATGATATGTATTAAAGTTGCAGCTGTTCCTTTTAAGGTCACTGTTCTCAGATAGACTAACTCAGGTCCTTTTTCCTTCACAGTTACCTTGAATCAACAAGCTTCCACTGTAGTCTCTAAATGCAGTGTCTTATTCTTTGTTACTGTTAAAATTCATCTGTTTCTCTCAGCCTTCCTTCAAGGTCATCCAGCTCTTCCTTCTTCCCATATCACATTCTGATCCTCCTCTGCACTAGCAATACAGTCACTCAAGTTTGTGCCTTCAGCAGATCTCATGACCAGGTGCCTAGTTTTTTCCGCCAAGTTCATTAAGGAAAATATTTAATAAGATTGGTCCCAGGACTGATTATTAAGGACCATGATGGAGTTTCTCTGGATTTACTCACAAGTCACAAGCAGCAAATGTTGGCCCTAGATGGTATTTTGTTCAAAACAAAATAATGACTTCCATCTGTCTTCCCAAACTGAGGTGTGTGGAGCACTTGCTGGTGGTCTGTGCAGGGCTGGCTCTTTGCAAAGTGCTAATTCTTCCTTGTTACTTCTAGCTTCTAAATTCTGCTAAATTAAGCAAATCTCACTAAATGTTTTCCTAATGTTTTCATATGTAAGAAACTGTTTGAGTTTCTGGTGGGACTATATGTGATTGGAAGGGGAGCTTACTTGTGCAAATTAGGCCCTATGGAATTTCTTAACTGTTTGTCAATACAGAGTGTATTATTTATGTGACACTAGCACCAGATAGTCCAAAGAAGGGATATGACCACAGATAGACTAAGGCCTTGCATAGATTCCTGCAGAAGGCAGTCCTCATCTCAGAAAGATTACAAGCTGGGTTACCAAAGGGAAGAAAATGAGACACTAGGTGAACAAAGGAGGAGGATACATCTGAGGAGGACATATCTATCCAGGCACAGTTACCTTGTCATAATGAGAATTCATGTCTCCTATGCAGCTGATGCATTGCTATCAGGCTATGCAGCTGCAGGTTCTCCAAATGTGTCTGTCACGTCACAGTAACAAGTTTTGGAGATTTCACATTGTTTATGGCATCTTTGTGCATCTTGAGGACTCAGTTTGCAAACATCTAGGAATTCTTTCACAGGAGTCGATGCAGGTACCTGCTACCGAGAGGATACAACAACTTGCCTGGAGTCAGTGTAAGCTCTTAGTCAACTTGTAATGCCAGGTTTGAAAAACATCTGACAGAATGCAAAGAAAGCATGGAACTGGGTTTAGGGCAAAGAAACAATCAGATTAAGTCCTCCATACCTTTTGTTTCTTTGATTGTAAGGTTGTGGACTAGGCACTGAGTTGTTACAGAACCTGTCACAGTATTTATGTGGTAAAAAAAAGGGTCTTTGTCACGATCTGTTTTTTAAGGTTTTCAGAAATGCTTCTGGCTGAATTAAGGTGCAAACGAGACCATATGCCAAGGTCAATAGTATGGGTTTTATTTAATAGTAAATATGAGAGAGAGAGAGAGAGAAGAAGGAAGAGAAAGAAGTAGAAAAGAGGTGGGGGGACAGAAAAGAGTGACAGAGGTAGAATAAAGAGAATATTACCACTCCATGGATCCCACTGGTGTCCCAATGATCCTCTTCAGCTGGTCTTCTTGGTGATGATGGTCCCCCGGAAAGCACAGAATCCAATGGGTTAATATATGCTCAGGCCAGGTGGGAATGCCCAGGTATGTCCCCCGGCAGGGAGGGGCCAGTCTCTTGCAGCAGACTCTGGATCTGTTGCATCATTTTGCAATCCTGTCATGCAAGGCCTCTGGGGAGCACTTTGGGGGGGTCTTTGATGGATTATGACGCCCCTCAGCTGCCTCCCATGTGAATGTCCCATGGATATGGCCTCCCCAGGGTTGGGGGTTCCACAGCTGGGCCAGTTTGTGTAAGGGAGGATGGGTGTTCACTGCCTCTGACCAGAGGTTAAGCCACACATTCGAGACCTCCTCTCCCCCTTCCTTGTTTTGGGGGGAGTCTGTGTAAACCTGGCCTCTGTGGGCTGTGGTCTCCCCCACCCCAAGCCCAGCCAGAGATGATTCTCAGCACAGCTGGGTTTCCCTCAGCCTTGTTTGTTTCTCCCTAGACCTGAGATGATTGAACAATAGTGTCCCCTTTATCTTATCTAGGCGGCTTAACTCACAGTCCAAAGTTCCAGTCAGGCATCTTCAAGGAGGGGTGGGCTTCTGTGGTTGTAGCTTCTTTACACAGTTTTTGCTATAATGGGCAAAACTCCTTCATAACAGTGTTTAAGGCATGAACCATTTCAGTCCCTGACAGTCTTCTTCATGGTTAGGTTGACAAGTGTTGACTTCAATGGCTGAGCCATCCCAACACTCCTGTGAGAGGGGATTGCTCCATTCACATAGATCTGGTCCTAAATCTACATGTGTAAATGCTTCTCTTGAGCCAAATTCTCTGATGGTGGTTGCGTGCACTCTCAGCACCAGGACAGCCAGCTTCCTGCTACATTATTGATTTCTTCTGTAGCATCAATGAGTATTCAGCTAATGGTTATGGATTTAAACTCAGCTTATTGCCATTACATTCAGTGTGAAAAGAAAACACCACAGTGACGAGGAAAATATGCTGTTCTCATTGCTACTAACCCACCTTACAACTCCAGTGTAGCGTACAGAAGCCTACGACAAAGAAAAGATATCTTTTACTACACGACAAGCCAAAGCTGAAAGTACAAAGAGAGCAGGGACAAGTTGCCAAAGCAGAGGCCAACCATCTGAAGCTCTCAAGGCTTATCAAAACTACAGCAAGTTGACTAACCTCTATCAGAGCCCTTCTGCACCTGCTGCAAGAGAGGGGCAAAGAAACAAATTTGCAGGTAGTACTCCAAAAATCAAAGCTCTGACGTAAAACTGGGTGCCTGACTTCCACACAAACAGACTTACAAGACAAAATTCATCTCACCTAACACAGGCATCTATGTGAAAGAGGCCTCCATTTGAGCTAGTCACCCCAGGCTGTCTTTATAGTCAGTGAAGAGAAACAGAACATGGTTCTGACCTAATAGAAATGTCTACATGAGTCTGAGATGAATTGCACTTCAGAAGTGCCTGTTTTCCTGTCTTGACACCCGCATCTGGGGAGTGTGGGGTCTGCAGTTCAGATGGAGATGTCTGCAGGCATGGGGCTGGAAAGCCAAGTAAGACGGATTCCACCATGATGAATTCCCCCAGAGTGACAGTGAAGGTGCTTGCCAGTGAAACACACCATATCTTAGCACTAATATTTTAGGAGTTAAGTGCATTCTTTGCACTGAAAGGAAAAAAATTGAGCGGAGTGGGAACAGCACACATAAAACCAAACTCGCCATACTCAAAGGCAAAGGAAGACAAATTCTATCCTAGAGCTTAAAAACAGAAAGAACTTTGTGTTAACTCAGTCTGATCTTCCTGGGGACAGTGGCTGGAGAAATATTAGCATATTAAACCTGGAACAGACAATGAATTGGAGGAAGGAGATGCCTTAATGAAATATTCTGGTCATGCAATGCCTTGTGATTGTTCACTAACTCAGTGCATTGCCGATTGCGTTTTAGAAGAATAAAAGTCTTCCCACTTGCAGCTTTCCCTTTGGACATTTTTAATCAGGTATTTTCTCCCAGGGCTACCCAGGCAGGCCAGAGTTCAAGCCAAATTCCCATTAGAAATGGGAAAAACCTGTCTGGTCACCAAGTTTATCCAGCTGTGTAGTTTGCAGTGAATAATGACCACTGGGGCTTTAAGCAAATTGCAGGGGCAGTGGGGTAGGGGGGGCAGGGAGGGAAGTGACAGCTATGAATTATCACAGGCTTGCTGGGGCTATGGAGACTTGATATGGTATTTCTTATTGATGTGCATTTTCTGTATACGTTTATGGAAATATTGACATGATTATGGCATCTTTCTGCTAGACTTCCCTGGTGTGTTTTTTCTTCATGTGACAAACCCAAAGGCAGAGATTTGGTTTTTTGGGGGACAGGACCAGGATGGGTGCAACTTTTTTTTAGGATAGTTGCACTGTAACTGGGAATAAATCAGGTTTGTTTCTTCTTTGAGTGCAGCATGTGAGCTCTTGGCCAGTTATCCCAACCAAGGCCCTCTGGAAGAGTCTCTCTTCCCAGAAACTCCAGAAGAATCTTTGAGCAGCTGCCTGCCTACCTCAAATAATCCAGTGGAACAGAATGAATCCCATACAAGAAGTTTTGTTTCATGTGAAAGGTATTTCACTTCACAGGGCTGCCCTGTGAACTTGTGCTAAAAAGTCTGCATTGTGTAACCGCCACCTGATCTGTGTTGTCCTGCAGAATCAGGATGATAGAGTCCTTCATATCCTGCAAGGTCTTAAGGCCACATTTCAATGAAGATGATGAGCTGTTGCAAGTTGTCACCCCCATGGGCAGAAGGAACGTCTGCAATTTCAGAGCTTATATTTGTGACCTCACTAAATCAGCCTATGAGAAACTGTAGAAAACAATGTGGAAATTGAATATAAATGAAATTGAAGGCACCTGGCAACTGGTCAGCATAAAACTGATGGTGACCAGACTGCATTCCCCTTGGGAGCTGAAAAATGGGAAACAAGCATGGCAAAGTGACACTGGGAATATTCCCCTTCAAACATTATTTTTTCTGTACTATACTTGATAGGCTAGGAAGTACCAATTTAAAAAACATTTTTGTCATGACATTGGCCCTATTAAAAGTTTCAAAATGAGGCTAAATTAAAGTCTCAGAACTGCAAATGCAAGAGCACTCCAGGTGCAAAGAGGAGCTGGCAAAGCTGAGCACAGAAACAGTCAATCGTCTCAGAACAAAGACATCTGGTATTTATGGAAACAAGATTTTAAAATCAAATAATAGGCTTATGTAATTTCTCCTGTCATGTTGCAGTTAAAGAGCGAGGTATTCTGTGTAGCGTAGGTGTTTTGTCCCTTTTAATAATCTGTGAGTACTCACGGCTGGTTCTCATGTGTCATATATTCTATATTGCAGGGCACAGCTAAAGCTGCTGAGTGTAAACCAGTGATCCTGGCTGGTTGCTTGCAGTTAATCCTCTGGTGTCCTTTGACTCTTAGGGTACTCGTGTGGTCTCATCACATATTGTTTCAAAGAAAAATAACACAACATCAGGGGACAGACCTGGGGCCTGTCTCTGCCAACCTTGCTTTGCTGTTGCTCCAACTAAACTATGTATTAGGGTCAATGCAAATTTATTTGTTATCTTACTGAGCTCTTTTTTCAGTAGGATTCTGAACAAAATTAAATAATTTGGGTCCATCAATTATACTTCAAAGGGGTTTTGTTTGTTTTTTTGTTAATTTATTTGTTTACTAGTCTTTTCCTGCAAAAGAAAATATTAAAGGAACAGAAGAATGTGTAAAAGGAAGAAATTGCAATTGGACTTGAATGGGGCTGGAAGAGTGGCTGATCTTTCAAGCAAAGAGAGAAAAAGAAAATCATCCTTGAAGACCAAGCCCAGCTTTCAGAGAATTTATTGGATTTCCCCTCTAAACAGAAGGACTGACTTCAATAACATTCCTCCAACCCTGTTTCTGTCAGCAAAGTTACATATGAAGTGCATTTGACAGAGGATATATTGATGAGAAAACTGGCCCTCCACCCTCACCCCCCTCTATTGTGTTACAGACCAAGAAAGCAGGGACATAAAAAAGACTCCAGGATGAATTCTCCAAGAGCAGCTTAGTGTAGCTCTGAAGGAAAGGCTCAGCTATGAGACACCAAGTGTGTGGTGAGACTGCACCTTTAGTGACAAAAACAAGGCAAAGAAAGAAGAAACTTGGAAGAGTTCTTCTGGGACCTTTCCAGTTTTCACCAGTCAGCCTCTTCTGCATGTTCTAATTCCTGGGGGGCAAGTTTGCCTCTGGTGGAAGCAAGCTCAAAGCCATACATATCCATGCCAAACTCAGTTCCACCTCTTGTCATTTGGAGCAATAGGAAATCATCAGCAAACCAATCTCAAAAATGGCAAGCCATCAGTAATTTTGGAAAGTGTAGAGGTCTGGTAGCTGAAGTTTTGAGGACAAGCTTGAGCAAGACAATGTGAGCAGCAGACAACCTCCTGGCACCCATCTCTTGCTGTGTCTCTTCATTCAATGCCTCTGGCCATCATGTGTAAGATGTGACACCCATTGCAGCAACCCTGTTATTTTATGTCCCATTGGCAGACCCTGAATTTGCAGATAAGGCAAAGGAAAGTCCAAAGTCAAGTGGGATATGTTCAGCATTCAATAAATTAATCAGCTCTTGTTATTGACAGAAGTTGATGAACCCTTCCCCTCACACAGAGATATTGTGGGTTTCAGTTTCCCTGCAGGAGCTTGTAGATTGAAATTACACATTCCACTCCCTAGAAATTGGTTATTGACTAACAACTTCATCTGAAATGAAGATTTTCAGCCCATGCTTTTAACCTTCTCTTCTCCAGGCTGAACACCCCCAGGTGTCAGCCAGAGCTGTCTCCAGAGCAGAGGTGCTCCAGACCTCTGATCAATTCAGTTGCCTCCTCTGGACTTGCTCCAACATGGGTTTAAGTCCTTCTTATGTTGGCATTATGAGCATAAGAAGGACCCAAGTAATGGGTTGCCATCAAATTTCAGCTAAGAAACTCCTCGTATTGTCAGCAGCTACTGCCAAGGGACCATAATGTAGCTGGGTAAGATAAATAAGGTGGTTAGGTGTGTTACCTTTGAGATGGTATATTTGGTGCACTTCATTAAGTGCTATTCTGATGTCTGCTTTGGTCTGCACAAAAACCTGATTGTGTGAATGTCCCTGCAGAAATTGAGGTGTGAGGTCACATGTGTCTTCCGGATGTTTTGCTGTATGAAAAGAAACCTTGCAGTGGTGTGAGATGTTTATGAGGTGGTATCTATACCTGGGAGACATGAAGAGAGGAAGAAAGCCAAAGTTCAAGTGCACTACTAAGTAGCCTTAAAAAACTTGCCAAATGCATCTTAAAGACATTAAGTCACTGATACAACACACCAAATTTCCATTGTATTTACTACGTGAGTTTCTAAAGTTCAGCACTACCATCCTTCTGACATTGTTAATTTTTTCATGGTGGTTGTGTCACTGTTGCCAAAGTGATATAAAGGAGATCAGAAAATGCAGTAGCCAAACTGCTGGAGGATCACTAGGAGCAAGAAGCAGGAAAGGGGAGAGGAGAGGATGGAAATACATGTTTTGTGCCTGAAGTCAGGAAACTGGCTTCCATCTAAGAGAAAACAAAGACAGGAGACATGGATATGGATCTACAGGGGAAAGGAAGGGGAAGGGAGAGGACCATCAGAGCATCACCAAGATAAAAAAGCTACTGGCTGTGAGATGAGATGAGATGAGATGAGATGAGATGAGATGAGATGAGATGAGATGAGATGAGATAATACTGTCTGGGGAAATTCAGTTATGATCAGCATCTGCTTTGTATTGAGTTTCACTTTCACCGGTATCTTCACTGGAGATGGATAGAAAAGCGGTAAGAGTGTGTGTGGGAGTCAGTGCTCCAGTCTGGTGGGTGTCAGCCAGGTGGGTGAGGCCAGACGCAGGGCTCAGATTTGCAAACCATTCCTGTTGCCTTGCAAAGGATGGACAGCTGGGAGGAAGGTGGGAATGTGCTGCTTTGGCTGGGGAACAGATTCAGAATGCTCTAATCTGTACATGATTGTGCTCAGTGTCAGGAACTCCTGCTAGCTCTGACAGTTCCCTGCTCAGCCATGGATGTATCAATAGAACAAAAATGTTCAAAGCTGGAAGCTTAAGATGTAGGCTCCCATGATGATATGCCTTGAACTTCAAAGGAGCTGAGTAACCAGAAGGTTTCATTTGTTTTGGCCTCTGCAATGAAATAGTAGGAACCAAGTACCTGAGAGTATTCCCAAGAATTTTTTTAGTTTTGTTTACCTTTTGTGCCTCAGTTTCCTCCAAGTAAAAGAGGATTCTGTTTCCCATAGGATCACAGTGAGGAGCTACATGTGAGATCTTAAGAAAGGGACAAGTCACATTCTTTACTTGGATTTATGGAGCAAAGGGAAATTTCTAGTTAAGGTAGTGTGGCGGGACATTCCCCTCTGCTGCAGAAGAGCTTATCTATTCTATCAGCTGGTGCGATAACTCAGGGCATCTTCCCCCTTACATGAATTTGCTAATTGGTGAGATAACTCAATCTGGACATCTGTCTGGTAGTGAGTTATCTCTATGCCATGGAGGTGGCATTCCCAGCTGACAATAAACATCTTGCCTTGAGAGCAGATTGAAGGGAGAAAAGCCTTGAATTTCTGACTGACAGACACTTCACTTTACAAACTATAAAAGCTACACAAAACTTTCACAAAGCAGGAATCTGCGCATTCCCTGGAAATGTGTGGGGATCTCTCCTCAAGGTTTGGGATGCTGGCCTTTGAGTTACTCTCCTGGGAGGTGAGTGAAAGGACTCTATATGTACCCCATCATCAATTCAGTAGTAAGTTACATTGATGTCTATAAGTAAGTTACATCTATACTATTTCTTTGCTAGCTATAATATAGGTACCTTTATGTTGTGCACTGTTTTATGTAATCTAGTAGTAGTTCTTTTTTTTATCCTGTGTAGTAAGTAACTGTTTAAGGCCTTTTGTCTGTTAATCTCCTGTCTATTCAATAAACAACTCATTTTATAATACACCCAATTGGCCATTTTTAAGAACTTGCAAGCCACGGTGGTTTAAGTGCGGGTCACCTGAATTTAAGCTGCTGCCAAAAATCTGAACCTAAGGCAGGGCTTGTCTAACACTTTTATGGGGAATTAAAAGAGAGAGTTGGGTTGTGAGCTGTAAAACCTACCTGCAGAGGCACATGGCAGCACAAAGGAGCACATGGTGGCACACAGAGAAGCTTGTGTCCACCAGACTCTGGGGGGAGGAGGTGTCACATGGAAGACCCCTACAGAGAGGAGCCTGTAGATGGGTGAACAGCGAGTGATCACCCCATAGAAGGACACTGAGAAAGTGTGTTGCTGATGTGGCAACACAGTACAGGTCACGCCATATAAGGAAATACTGTGCCTTGGAAAAGTGTATAAAACCAGATCATTCCTTTGAATAAACGATTCAGATTCCCTGCCAGTCTGGGTCCATGATTCAATCGCTGACACACTTCCACTCAATCCATAACAGGTAGTGATGAGTTAAAGATCATGGCTGCAAAGAGAAGGAGCCTTGTCTTGAGTGATGCAAGTCATGGTGAGAAAGAGCTTCCTTAGGGGTGGCCCATGTGGCACAGTGGTGGTGGAGAAGGTGTTGCATTACTGCAGTACCCATTTGTGGCTTAAAACACATTATTTGAGTTACCACACTTGGCTTTGCAGCTTGGACAGATGAAAAGTGACATGAGTACTTCAGAAAGATAAAAGATAACCAGGCTTGCTGAAACTCATGGTGTAGTTTAGTACAGGGGGACCAATACAGGGATGGCCACTGTCTGAGACAGCTGACAATACGATCTGTGGCCCATTTGCACAGTTTACCTGATGACAGAGCCTGAGGAATTTACCAAACCAGAGAAGCTTCAAACACATGGTGATTTCCTCCTGGTTGGACCAAAAACAGTGATATATGGGTCTCAAAGTAACAAAGTTTTGAGGAAGGGGAGATCTAAAGCTGAGTTGAAAATGAAATGACTGCGTTATACCTCTTAAAAAGCCACATCAAACTCTTGGGGCTGGATACACTAGGCTTCTCGAAGTGTTTAACAATTTTTAAGGCTAACCTATGGCTTTTGCTCTATTAAGAGACTTTTCCAACAGTTGAAGAAGAAGCACTTTGACTGTCTGTCAGCTTGAGGAACCCTGTGTTTCATCTGCCTTTGACCATAGGGAACAAATGAGGGCATAGCAAGACAGTAGCTGTGCTGTATCTACTACGGCTGCTGAGCCCCATCCAGCTTAACAAAATGCTGTAGGGGTTTCTCCCTTGGTGTAGTGGTTTGGTCCAAAATACTCATTACTTACTTATTTACCTTCTGTGAGATAAGAATTAGGAGAAAGCAAAGCAGGCACAAAACTTAAAAGAATATAAAGAAGTTTATTAACAGACCTAAATGAAAGAAAAAAATCAGACCAAACCGTCAGAACTCTACTCCTTCCCCCACCATTTTCCCTTCACCCACTGGCAATGTAAAAAGACAACCCTTGAGATGTTCAGTCAGTTTACCACTTCTATAATAACTTTGTTCAGTTCACTTAGGGAGAGGAGTCTCTCTTGCTCATGCTATGGAGACATCTCCACAAGAAATTCTCTCATGGATTCAGTAACACAACGAGACAGCCGCACGGGTTGGTTCTCTGCTCACATGTGAAAGTCCCTTCCCTCAACTTACAGCTTTTTCCACAACTGCTTTCGAGGGTCCAGTCTTGAGCTACTGGGGTACCATTTTAAGGTTGAGCTGTTCAAAAACAAAGGTTCTCTTCACCCATCTCTGGGAGCATCCTCATCTCTAGGAATAGAGGCCCTTCCCCTTCCCTGGGAGCAAACAGGCCCTCATCAAATTACAGCTACTGTCATTTCCTTATTTCAGCACAAGTACTTCTGCTCACAATTACCGTTTGAATGCTCCAACCCCCCCATGCTTTCTTGAAATTACAACTGGTACTCTGATATATCATAGTCCATCACCACCATAGCTTTACAACAGAATTTCAGCATCTAAGCATCTGCTCTTTCTCCTCCCTCAGGGTTTCAGCTCTTCCTTCTTCACTGACTTTGGTGTCTCTATGGTGTTTTCTTCACCTTCCCACTTCCTCAGACTCAGAAGAGGATTAATGTCTGCAGGCTTCATCTGTTCTGGAGGAAACTTACAGCACTAAAAAAAGTGTTAATCTCACCCAGGCCCTGCAGCTGGAGTTTGCTTATTGCTGTTGGTCGCATGATCTTTGCTGGACAGCGGAGCAGCAGTCTCAGATGAGCCCCGGCCGCAGCAGGGGCTGCCTGCACAGAGCAGGGCTGTGGCGGGGGGGGGGGGGGGGGGGACAGAGGGGCGCGCGGGTCGCGGATGGAACAGGGCCGCGCCATGGCTGACCCGACCCGGCCGCACTGGGCCGCACGGCTCTCCCCCAGTTAACTGTCCCGAGGCCGGAAGCAAGAGAGAGCTTTCCCAGGGTTTGTTCATTCTTAAATGTGGACCACAGAGGCGTGTCAAGCTCTTTAAGTGGCTTAAAAAGTTGCCAATATTCAAACTAGCCAGTTGATAGGTTCTGTTAGGTCATAGAGGAAGCTGTAAGCACCTCTTTGCAGGAGAATCACTTCCATAGCTATGCTAACCCATGATACTTGGTAACGTCTGGCTTTTCTTACTGAGCAGTGGAGAAGAATGTCTTTTTCTCTGACTTTTGCCTCTCCATAAAGTAATTTTTGAACAGCTCAGTGGGCAAAATGTCACAAATAATCACTCTGGCCCCAGAATCAGCCACCAGCTTAGGGATTAATGAGAAATCCCCTTGCAGATGGATGGTTGAGGAATAACCCAGTTTACGAAAGTCCACTCTTCAGTTCGAGGACTGAGTTGTTTGGTATTTGATTAGGTTAAAATCTTTCTCTGCTTGCTTGTAGATCTTGGTACCTTTATGGGATGGTATTTGATTGAAAGGTGGAAGATGATGCCCATAAAAATGCATTCACCATATGTGCAACAGAAGCTTTAGCTGACAGTGGTGTCCCTTGAGCAGAACTGTCTTAAAACCATGCAAGAATGAAGACTATTGAAGTGAAAGTCATCACTGCTTCTGGTCCACTCTGTCCCAACAGCAAATTGTTCCCCACAGCTTTCCCTTGACATGAAGGAGAACTGTGCTCTTCCCACATTAGAAAACATGGTTGTCTAAAGTGGGAGAGAGGCTATGCCACGTCCCCTTTGGTCTTGTGTTGTGTGACATGGATTGTTGAGATGAGAGGCTGATTGCTTTCTCCCTCTCCCTTCCCTTCTTGGGGACAAGTTCCCTTCTGCCTTGTGTTCCTATATCATGGAATTCCTTGGTAAGTCCATATCCAGCATGTGAGACAAAAATGCCTCAGGCTGTATGTTGGGAGGCATGATGGGACCGGATGTTCTTCTTGGCCGCAGGTGGGGATGCCCTCTAGGCAGCACACCATTGTCATCACTCGTCACCTACATCTGCAGTGCTCTGTACGAGAGCTGGATACCTCTGGGCTCAGCTTTTCTGTGATTTCAACCTCAATCAGATAGTACAGTGTTGAGTGTTTGGATACCTTTGGGGGAAGGGAGGACAGGGTCCTGCCTGAATGTCTGCTGATATTTTCATCCCCCAGAGAAAGCTCTGGGTTATCATGGGGAGAAGGCCAAATATCAACTCACAAGAGGAAGAATTTGGCAGCCTTTTCTCTTACTGCTCTTCCAGATACTTGCCATCATCACAAAGACACTGTCCTGGTCTGCAGCTCCTGCTCAGGAAATCCTTGTGGATCTAGGAAAAATGGGGCTGAAGGAAGTGAAGTAGCATAGGGTAAGATTCAAAAAGGCTCGTGTGAAAATGGTTTGGGTCAGAAAAGCACTGAAGCCTCTTGCATATTTATGTGAACCTTCCTGACTTGAGAAATGAGTATGAGGCTTCTGGAGTGCACCAGCTGCATGGCTTACTTGGACTGGCTTTTTGTAAGTTTTTGGATAAACAGGCAAAGGCACAAGAGCAACCTTGGCTTGTCCAAACTAGGATACTGTCCCCAGCCCGGCACACTGCTCACTGTGCTGCCAGGAGATTCCAAAGACCACAGGATGGGACAGACGTGACTACATTCATCTTGATGAGACTTGATGTGCTCAGTCCTGGCAAAAAGGGGGCACGAGCTGCTCCCAGGATAGGTGCAAGCAAATCCCACTCTGCAACCGTATAAATTATATAGGGGCACCTCTGTGTCCAACAAGGAGATGGTCAACAGGTGGCATAGTGGGCTGGGGGCTGAATTTGAGACCTGGGGTCAGCATGGGTGGGAAGCACTGATGCAAGGCTCCTCATTTTTTGAGAACTGTAATGGTGAAAATCCTATCACAAGGAGTTTTAGTTTCTTTCTTTCCTTTTTTTTTAATATTGGAGATCCATTTGGACTGCACATGGGGGCCCTCACCTGACCTCACTCCCATACAGGGACGGGGTGTATCACATCCCACTTATACCTGGCTTAAAATAGGTCACAAGCATTTGGGCCATGTTGAGGAAAACATTTAGCAGAGGACTTCTAGTAGCCTTCCAGTACCTAGAGGGACTCCAAGACAGCTGGAGAGGGACTTTGGTCCTGGAGGGACTGGACAAGAGGAAATGGCTTCTCACTGACAGAGGGCAGGGTTAGATGGGATGATGGAAAGAAATTATTGGCTGTGAGAGTGGTCAGGCCCTGGCACAGGTTTCCCAGAGAAGCTGTGGCTGCCCCATCCCTGGAAGTGTTCAAGGCCAGGTTGGATGGGGTTTGGAGCAACTTGGTCTAGTGGAAGGTGTCCTTGCCCACGGCACGGGGGTGGAATGAGATGACAAACCATTCTATTATTCTGTGATTCAATGCTCTGGTCCTTTCCTGGTCAAATGTGTGCTCAAAGAATAGGTATATGTACATTTCTCTCTTGAACTGATGCATTATATATAATATATTTTGGTAGACATGAGTGGGGAGCATAGTTAATATACTTTCCTTCTTACTCCTTTGCAACTTGTCCCCCTCTTTCCACTCTGAGGTGCTCTTTGAAATCAGATCCACCCAGGTCAAGTGAATGTCAACCAGCAAGATGACAGCAGATGAAACCATCCATCCTGTCAGTCTAGCCTAAACCTACATGCAACTGCTATGATAAAGCGACTCCAGGCCATTGTGGAGATTTACTTATAAAATGGGAAGAAGGGATGAAGTCACTTTCTCACTCTTCAGGTTTCCCAAATACATAGCAAGAGGAGAGATGGGATTTTGGGGTGCGTTTCTGTGTGTTAGGTGGCATTTTTTAAATAATTTTTCCCCTTACTGTAACAATTAAAAAGCCAGAAGAAAAATTTGAAAAAGAAAAACAGGCAAACCAAACCCCAGAACAACTAAACTCACTGGTTTCAAGGTGGGTTGAGAATGTGAAAAGCTCATGCCAGAACATGTGTTACTAGCTATAAAAAAGTTCTTTATTTGTCTGTCTGGGGAATTTCTTTCACACTCACTTTTAAAAAGACTATCTTTATTTGTTTCCCTTCTATCACACACACAACCAGATCACTTAAATAAAACAGAGTTTTATATTCATTCCAGGCAAGGATTCTTGCCAAAATCTGTGCCTCCTTTTTCTCTTCCCACTCATTTTCTTATATACAGACCAGTGATGAAAACACAAAAAAATCTGAAGCCTATGAGGTGACAGATAAACAAGATGTAGAGACAAATTATCGAAATGGTGCTGTGAAGGAATGGCTTTCACTGGAAAAAGGGAACTTATTTCTGCAAAGGTTAGAGGAATTTTTCTGTTTCTGATGGATTTTTCCAAGGCTGGAAATTTAAATTTCATTAGAAGACGAAGATTCTGCATTTTAGATGTTCCAGACAATTCTTTCCCTTAATTTGTTCCTTTGTTTGTTTAGGTTTTTACCAACAGTGAGGATTTGTGGCTCAGCTTATTTTATGTGCAGAAATCTCATTTGTGTGAATGTGATTGCCAGACACATGATGGACATTGACACCACCCACAGCAGAGTGAGGAGAATGTTGGCTGCACATTGTACCTGGAGCTTTGCTTCCAAGGAGGGCCTTGCAGTCCTGCTGGTGTTAAACTGTCTCACATAGGTAGGTTTTTCCCAATATCCAACCTAGACCTCCTCTGGCACAACTTGAGGTCATTTCCTTTTCTCTTGTCACTTGAGACAAGAGACCAACCCTCACCTGGCTCCACCCTTCTGTCAGGGAGTTGTAGATAGCGAGAATGTCCCCCTGAGCCTCCTTTTCTCCAGGCTGAGCCCCCCCAGCTCCCTCACCTCTCATCACCAGTGCCAGCAAAGGAGTGCAAACATTCAAATCACTTCTCTCATCCTGCTGGCCACACCATTGCTGACACAAGTAAGGATATCATTGGCCTTCTTGCCCCCCTGGGCACAGCTGAGCTCATGTTCAGCTGCTGTGGATCAGCACCCCCAGGTCCTTTCCCACCCTTCAGTTTTCCAGGGTGGGTTTTCTGCACCAAGCCTGGAGAGCTATGCGGGGTTGTGATTCAGGGTCAGGACCCAACACTTGGCCTTGTTGAACCTCATACCACTGGCCTCAGCCCATGGATCCAGCCTGCACAAATCCTTTTGTAGAGCCTTCCTGCCCTCCAGCAGATCAACATTCCCACCTAACTTGGTGTCATCTGTGAACTTACTGAGGGTACACTCAATCTCCTTGTCTAAATCATTAATAAAGGTATTACATAGGACAGGCCTCAACACTGAGCCCTGGGGAACCCCTCAAGTGACTGGCTGCCAACTGGATTTAGTCCCATCCCCTGCCACTCTCTGGGCCCAACCATCCAGCCAGCTTTTACCCAGCAAACAGTGCACCTCAAAGCCATGAGCAGACATTTTCTACAGGAGAATGCTGTGGGAGACAATGCTACTAGAGTCTGTGTAGACAACACCCACATCTACCAAGCAAGTCTCGTTGCCATAGGTAGCCATCAGGTTGGTCAAGTAAGACCTGCCTTTCACAAACCCATGCTGTCTGGGCCTGGTTCCCTGGTTGTTCTGCATGTGCCAGGTGATGGCACTCAAGATGATTTGCTCCATCACCTTCCCTGGCACCAGAGTCAGGCTGACAGTCCTGTAGTTCCCTGGAGAAAGACAGGGCTAGATGTTTACGTGTATATATATATGTATATATATATCTCTGTACCGTGTGTATGTGCATGTGCTGGATGTGGGAACATGAAATTGCAGCAGTCTCACTCCTATCAGGTTACCAGGTGGCTGTGACCCCTGCCAAGCTGCCCCGCACCCCCAGCGGCAGAACCCAGACTTTAAACAGGTGACTTGCAAGAGCAAAGTACCATGTTGGATGAGATATTATCTGCTAAATATTCTTGCTTTTGTGTAAATGAAAGTTAGGAACCAATCAATGAAAAGGAACCTAAACCTGTGCATCCCACCTCAGATCTGATATTGTGTTTTACAATGTCTGTGGAACTGGCATTGAATCACTGGAAGACATTCAGTTCAATAGGCTTCAGGTCAGCCAAGGATTGCAAAACATTCTCGTGGATGTGTCCTAAGAGGGGCTTCTGGCCAATGCAGCAGTAGAAGCAATACAGATAGTTTCACAGAATCACAGACTTAACTAGGTTGGAAAAGACCTTTGAGATCATCAAGTCCAACCTATGACCTAACACCTCCTCATCAACTAAACCATGGCACTAAATGCCTGTCATGGGTTAGCATAGCTACGGAAGTGATTCTCCTGCAAAGAGGTGCTTACAGCTTCCTCTATGACCTAACAGAACCTATCAACTGGCTAGTTTGAATATTGGCAACTTTTTAAGCCACTTAAAGAGCCTGACACGCCTCTGTGGTCCACATTTAAGAATGAACAAACCCTGGGAAAGCTCTCTCTTGCTTCCGGCCTTGGGACAGTTAACTGGGGGGGGGCTGTGCGGCCCAGTGGGACCAGGTTGGACCCTGCTCAGCCCAGCTGGGCCGGGACACAGCCATCCTGGAGCTGTGCGGCCCTGTTCCATCCACGGCCCTCCTGCACAGCCCTGCTCTGTGCAGGTGGCCCCTGGTGTGGCCAGGACTCACCTGAGACCGCTGCCCCGCTGTCCAGCAAAGATCATGTGACCAACAGCGATAAGCGAACTCCAGCTGCGGAGTCGGGTGAGATTAACACTTTTTTAGTGCTGTAAGTTTCCTCCAGAACAGATGAAGACTACAGACATCAATTCTCTCCTGAGTCAATGCCATAAAGACACTAAAGTCAGTGAAGAAGGAAGAGCTGAAACCCTGAGGGAGGAGAAAGAGCAGATGCTTCGAGCTTAGAAGCTGAAATTCTGTTGTAAAGCTATGGTGGTGATGGACTATGATATATCAGAGTACCAGTTGTAATTTCATGGAAGCATGGGGGGTTGGAGCATTCAAACGGTAATTGTGAGCAGAATTACTTGTGCTGAAATAAGCAAATGACTCCCAGGGAAGGGGGAGGGCCTCTATTCCTACAGATTAAAGTGATGAGGATCCTTTGCACCCAGGGAAGGGGGAGGGCTTCTATTCCTAGAGATGAAGATGCTCCCAGAGATGGGTGAAGAGAACCTTTGTTTTTGAACAGCTCAACCTTAAAATGGTACCCCAGTAGCTCAAGATTGGACCCTTGAAAGCAGTTGTGGGGAAAGCTCTAAGTCAAGGGAAGGGACTTTCACATGCGAGCAGAGAACCAACCCGGGCGGCTGTCTCTGGCCTTCTTGGACACGTGGGCACACTGCTGACTCATGTTCAGCCTGCCATCAATCAGCACCCCCACTTCTGTTTCTGCCTGACCACTGTCCAGACACCCTGTAGTGCTGCAGGGGGTTGATGTGGCCCAAGTGCTGTACCCAGAACTTGGTTGTCCATTTCCCGCGCTTCACGTGTCGGAGGAAAATAACTTTAAGGGATGGGACTATGCAACTACACGAATTTATTGTTTAAAATAACAAACGCATCAGTCGAGGCGTGAGATTTTACAACACCTCCGAGTAATGGCGACTAGTCACAAGATTTAGGGTTACATCGTAATTTATAACTTTCTAATCCAATAGATACTTAAAACGACACTTTGTTTTAGATTAATGACCTATCACCTGTGGCACTTCTCACTGCAATGCAGCTATGTCTTGACCAATAACTTCTCATGTCACGTACACACAGATGTCTCTCTTATACCATCTACATTCTTAACTTCAACTATATAAAACCACACTATTGTATTTTAAAACCCTTCACCAAAACACCCAGTGTACAATTTTACTTATAATGATAGGAACACAAGTTTGTAATCCTTTTGCTTAAAGTCCACAAATCTCTGTCAATTAAGCCAGACCTAGTCTCTTCCAGGGTTGTAAATCAAAGCCTCCTTTAATTGCAGGAGTTTCTACTCCTCTGTCTCCCACACTTGGTCTTGTTAAACTTCATTCTGTTGGATTCAGCCAACCTATCCAGTCTGTCCAGGTGTCTCTACAGAGTCGTCCTACCCTCCATCAGATCCAGACTAATTCCCATCTTGGTGTCATCTGCAAATTTACTGATGGTGGACTCAATCCCCTCGTCCAGATCATCAATGAAGATATTAAACAGGACTGGCCCCAACACAGATCCCTGGGGGACACCACTACTGACTGGCCACCAACTGGATGTAGCACCACTCACCACCACTCTCTGAGGCTGGCCATCCAGCCAGTTCTCAACTCAGTGATGAGTGTACCTGTCCAAGCCATGGACTGCTAGCTTTTCCAGGAGTGTACTATGTGAAATGGTGTCAAAGGCCTTGCTGAAGTCCAGGTAGACAATATCCACAGCCTTCCCCTCATCCTCCAGGTGGGTCACCCGGTCATAAAAGGAGAGCAGGTGTGGAAAGTATCTTTTCAGCTTTTTACCGGCTAAGCTAGTGGTTTAATGCCTTAGAAAGCCTCGAGCAGCCTAGAGAGGTAGCACGGGCAATCTAGCACTTTAGTAGCTCTAAAATCGGTACCTGTATCAGCTGCAAAGCAAATACCATCAGCAGAAGCAAAGAGGGAGAAATATAGCTCCCTGGTCGCTCACTTTCCTGCAGTTAGAAGCTTTCACATAAGA
>NW_008237619.1:1214889-1238786 GCF_000691975.1 Corvus brachyrhynchos
GTCAGGTTGGTCAGCGCCGACCTGCCCCTCCTAAACCCATGCTGGCTGGGTCTGATCCCCTGGCCGTCCTGTAGGTGCTGTGTGATGGCACTCAACATGATCTGTTCTGTAATTTTGCTAGGCACTGAGGTCAGGCTGACAGGCCTGTAGTTTTCTGGATCCTCCTTCCGGCCCTTCTTGTGGATGGGTGTCACGCTGGCCAGCTTCCAGTCATCTGGGACCTCCCCAGTGAGCCAGGACTGATGATAAATGATGGAAAGGGGCTTCATGAGCTAATCTGCCGGCTCCCTCATCATCCTAGGATGGATCCCATCTGGTCCCATAGATCGGTGAGGATCCAAGTGGCTGCTTCCTCCTGGATTACAGTGGGACTATTCTGCTCCCTGTACCCATCTACCAGCTCAGGAGGCCAGTTGTCCTGAGGATAACCTGTCTTAATATTGAAAGCTGAGGCAAAGATGTTAAGTACCTCTGCCTTTTCATCATCTTTAGTTACTATATTCCCCCTGCATCCAATAAAGAATTGAGGTTGTCCTTGCCCCTCCTTTTGCCATGTACGTATTTATAATTTTTTTTTTTATTATCCTTTGCAGAAGTGGCCAGATTAAGTTCTAATTGGGCTTTTACCTCTAATTTTTTTTCTACATGACCTAGCAACATCCTTAAACAATTCCTGAGTTACCTGCCCCTCTTTCCAAAGGTGATGATACACCCTCTTTTTTTCCCTTGGTTCCTTCAAAAGCTCCTTGCCTGTCCAGGCCAGTCATCTTCCCTGCTGGCTCATCTTTTGGCACATAAAGACAGGCTGCTCCTGCATCTTCAAGATTTTTTTCTTAAAGTATGTCCATCCTTCCTGGATCCCTTTATTTTTAAGGGCTGTTTCCCAAGATACTCTCCAAATCAGTCTCTCAAATAGGCCAAAGTCTGCCCTCCGGAAGTCCAGAGCAGAAGTTTTGTTGATGCCCCTCCTTTCCTCACTGAATACTGAGAACTCTAGTATTTCATGGTCACAGGAGTGCCAGCTCCTGTCATAGCACATGGGGCTGACATATTCACAGCAGAAAGTCAGTTCATGTTGCAGCAAACTCAACTTGACATAAGTGGACAGGACATGCTGAAGTTTAAATTATCAGTTTCCAAGTACTTGGACTGAAGGAATGACCAAAGTGCCAAAATTGATGGTTTGTTGCCTATTTCTAGTCTCCTCTTGAGAGTGTAGTCACCAAAGAAAATTACACTTAGAGGACAGGAAGTATAAAAGGAGACTGGAAGCTAAATGACTTCAATCAAAATTCAGGAGAGAGCAAGAGAGGGATTGCTGATTGCTAGCAAGGGTTTGGAGGAGGAGAAGCATTTGTGCATGGTGCCATTTGGGTAACAGCCAAGATCTGGCCCAAAGCTGTAGATAAGAGCAAAAGGAAAGATCTGAAGGCAGACCATCTCAGACAAAGAAGAATCACAATACTGCTGTATTTGCAAGGCATGGGAGGAAAGAAATATTGGAAGAGGCAATACTACATGTTCTTGACTTCTCCTCAGCTGACTCAGAGGGAATGTAAAACTCCCTGTAAAAAGAGGAATTGTGATTGTGATCTTACAATGCACAGAGACTGTTACTGCAGAAAACTGGAAAAAGTTGGAAGAGTTTGCAGTTTGAATTCATCTTTGTTAAGCCCTAGTAGGATTAAAGGGCAGCACAAGCCAGTGTGGGGCCTGAAAGGAAGGTGAAGATTAGCATAGGAAGAATAATTTGGAGGTCTCTGAAAAGAAGCAGAAGCAAGTTCAAAGGATAATTCAATAAACAAATAAAGAGATTCACCAGGGAAAGCACAGAAACACATGAAGAAGAAAATAATACTGTGCTACACAGACCGCTAAGGAAAACACATTGTTCAAGAATATTTTAAGATGAGTGAAAGCAGATGAATAGTACCTCTCAATGTGGAGGGAACCTGAGTTGGCTTTGGGGATCTGATTTTGGTATCCCACAGTGGTAGGTAGGAGAAGAGAGATCCAGCAGGCAGGAATTGTGCAGCAAGATTGATTGATTTAATTATTTTAGAACTCTTTATAGACTTTTTTCTTCATAGTCTAATTGGACAAAGGATCAGCCACCCCTTGGGGTGATTGGCTAAAATCCTAAAACATCCATTGTCAAAATATTTTTCTACTGTACTATAAACAAAGGTTTGCAAGGTCACAGGTGTTCATAGTTTATAGAACTCTACTAATATCTTCCATGAGAGAGAAAAAGATCTCATGGGACTGGAAAGAAGCAAGAAAAATTCTTGCTAGCAGCATATTTTGTATCCACCGGAAACCTCTGAGATTGCAAAGGAAAGATGGAGGAATGATACGCCTAGAGAGTCACATGCTGGTGATAACCTCGAACATTTGATTTTCAGGATCTTAAATTTGGAAAGCCCATGTTTCCCCCTTACTTCTTTACAGGGAGTTAGATGTCAGCAAGTGATTCTTGGTGATGCACCAAAACCTCTGGGTATCTCTCAGCATATGAGGCCTGGACCCTAATTCCTGAAGAAGTTAATTAAGAATCTGTGGTATTCCAATGCTTCTCTTCACAAAGCCCTTCCTGGTCAAGAGGACACCCCTTTATGCCTACACAATTCCTCAAACATGACCTCATCTCAAAGCTTATTTGTCAGGAAAGGACTGACTAGGTCATAGTGAGGCACTTCTGGGGTTTGTGGTCCCAGATATATTTGGTTCAGGACAGATTTTGGTTGCCTGAAGAACTCCTCTGGTTTCAACAGAAGTAGAATGAGCCCTTGTGGTACTTTCTTTCAAATCTGTTGTTTGTCAAGAAAATTAGAAAATGAGGAGGAAGAGGAGTGAAGAAGAGAAAGAGGGAAGAAATTATTTCTTCTTTAAAAATATTATTCAGGGATTCACTTTTGAAATAACTGTTATGGAATGTGACTCAAAGGGGAAAAGAAAGGCTGCTTATCTCTGTTTCAGCTTTGTTCCTTTCTATCTGAGAAACGGGAAAGGTGCTGGAGAGCAAGAATGGAGAGATGACTTGTTTAAGCTTTTCAGATTTTTCTTTCTTGAACATCAAATTTTTAGGATCATCTCTAGAATTAGTGTTAGGTAGCTGAGCAGATCGATGATTTAAATCTCTCACTACAAAGCAATTTCTTCATCAATTGTTTGGCGTTTCTTTTCAGGCCTCCGGGGCATTTGTCCAAGCCTCAGGAGTGGGACTTCTCCCAACAGAATTCAGTCACATAGCAGGCAAACCCACAACAGATAAAAATAATCCCAATGTAGATGCATTGTCCAAAAAAGGACCTGCATAATTCAGGTGGTGTTGATACTTGACTTCTAAAGATGGTTGAAGTTAGTGGATAATATATGCTTGTGATGCTGAAAAAGTAAGAGAAAAGGGAAATATCTTACAAGAAGAAACTTAAATTCATTCTGTTTAGCCATCAAGTGACAAATTGACTTGACTACTATATAAAGTATCTTGTAGAAGAGAATACAGATTACCAGGGGCTCTCATGTAATGGAGAAAGAGCAAACCTAATATAAGCAGATGTCTCATAAAGAAGGCATGACAAATTCAGGTTACAAAAGCACGGAAGTGTGGAAGTGTGTACAGTTAGTGCTGAGAACAAAAGCAAAAGGAAGTGGAAAATGCCTCTTGTGTCTTTGAAAATGGGCAGGTTTCTTTACTCAGGAAGAGCTGCAGTCAAACACAGATTATTCAGTTTAATATATAGGTAACTGGGTAACATTAAACAGCCTGCAATATACAGGTCAGATGAGCTAATAACCCCTCCTGGAGTTACATCGTGATCTAAAACTTTTTATTAATCTGAAACTGGTCTGTCTGCAGCCTTTTTGGTATGATTATGGTTTCAGATATTAGTCCAAAGTGTGTGGATTTCATTACAGTTACTGAAAGGGTGTCCAGAACCAGAGATAGAGGCTTCAAACTGCATCACACAACAGAAGGATTTTTTTCCCCCCCAAATCTACAAAGCACAGTACTCAATCTGGGAAATTATTTTAGCTGTTTTCAGCAAATCTTTTATGTGCGAATGTAATGATGTTCTACAGTGTTTCTGAAGCATAGGATAAACAAGTGGACAGATGTCCTGAAATTCCATCCTGCATTTAAAGAGAAAACATGCCTTGGTTTCTGGGGAGAGGAGCCTTAAATGGGAAGCAAGGAGTGATTTACAAGATTTTCTGTCAATAAAAGTATCTTCTGGAGTGTCATCAATGAAATTTATTGTGGGAATCACCCATCACTTAGACAGAAATGGATGTTCAAGCAGTCAAAATGCCAGAGGTGCAAAATCACAGTCTGTACTCGGTTGATGGTCTGTAGAAACCAGAAGACAAAGGAAAAGCAAGATGTGTCTTGTCCCAGAAACACCTGCTGAATCTTGTGTTGATTTCATTACTTCTTAGGGTGGGATCATGATTTTTTGGATAGCTGTGCTGTACAGTAGTGTCAGGTGATGACACAAGTACCTTGAAATACAGGAGGAAGGAGAAGTGGAAGGAAAATACACGCTGTCCTTGGATACAAAACATAGTCTTTTGATTCAAATCTCAGAAGGCTGTAGGATGTTGGTCCTTAATGTACAGGAATTATATAGCAGTTATTTCTTGATGTTAAGAAAATATATTATCTGTAAATATATGTTGGTGTGGACTAGGAGTGGAGAAAGGAGAGGCATCTTTGCAAATATTTAGAAACGTGGAGATCCTCAGTGCTTTGGAGCTCAGTGCACTGCTTCCTGTCACTTCGGAGACACAGATGAAATAACAATGCTTGGCTATGTGTGATATTTTGCTTTAGAAAAACAGAGGCAAAGGGCTGCAAACTGAATTTTCCCTGCTTTGGTTGAAGGAGCGGGAAGAAAAGGGGGGACCTGATTCTAAGATGGGTTATTCAACACCTTATGAAAACAAGGTTGCCAGAAATTCTTCTGATGTACATATGCAGAGTCACCTTGAGGTTTTGGAAATTTGAGACTTGCAGGGTAAAATTCAGTCCCTATCGCCATCTGTTGTCATGATGTTGCTTTAATACCTTAATGAACATTTGTAGGACACCAGATGAGGATGGATTGAGGAATACTTAGAAACCCCTGTCATTTTCCTCAAAATCCAGCCAGCTGACCCCATCGTTTGAAGTGAAGGGAACCACTTTCACTCTGTCAGGCTAACAACAAGAAAACAAGGTAGCAAAAGAGAATAACTCCATTTACCCTTTGGCAGAATCAGTAGTTTATGCCACTTCCAAAGCTACTTTGATATGGCCTTTTCCACTCAGTTTTCCATTCAGGGAGGCTTCAACCCCAACCATTTCAAATAGAGCTTTACAGATCTATTTGAAAGGGCTTCGTAGATATTTTTTGAGTTAAAGCTTCACAAAACATCCAGGGCCTCCAAGGCAGTCATTATTGGTCATTAAAACTATTGAGCACCCCTAACCCCAGGTGAAAGCAGGAGGAGCACACTGTTCAGAACTTTGGAAAAGCCCACTTTTAAAGTAATTTTCCTGTGTTGGAGCTATAAATACACACACACTCACATCCCTCTCCTGAGGCCCTGCAAGGTAGTCTTTTCCCTGCTTGAAAGGGGCTGTAGGTGTTGAACAGTTTTGGCAGAGCCTGGGTTCATTTAACTGGGTCAGTAGATAGCTGGCTCTCAACCAGAAAACACAAAGTGGATGTAAATGGTAATTTCTTTAGCCAAGGCAGTTTTCAGATGGGGTGAAGAAAAAGGAGTGAATAGCAGAGTGAGGTATAGTGTTGGCTGAAATGGAGTATAAGATCACATAACTCACATTTAAACCTAAACCTCACCTTCCTTCGCCAGTGATTCCTCATGATCTTTTCAAGCCACCCCTCTCATGCTGGAAGCTTTTAAAGGGGTTTCTTAGCACACAGAACGTTCTGTTTCTCTTTCATCCTAAAAAGCCAGCCATTGTTCCAATGAAACCTCTTAACTCATTAGTGTCCAGCTCTGTGAGTGAAAGTCGACCAGAGGCTGGGGATCAGGCCCACCACTTTGCAGTGGTCACAGTGGTTTCAGTTTTGTGCCATCTGCTTTCCTTGCTTAAGACCTTGCATTTTGACATATTGCTTCAATACAGTACATTTTATGACACCTTTGCTGGAGGGCCAAAGGCCACATTCCTTCCATCTATCCTACATGGCAATTTTCATTCTCTTGTCTTCAAGGCATTGTAGAAACCAATCTTTCTTTCTTCTCTTCTCTTTCCTTTCCTTCCTCTCTCTCTGTCTCTCTCTCTTTCTCTTTTTTTTGCTCTTCCCCTGCCCCCCCCCCCTTTTCAGCTGAGCAAGGTTTGAGGTAATGACCTGAAACTTCCTGGAAAAGATCCCAAAAAGCCCCAAATGGAAACCACATGCAACATATTAGGGACCCTCATGGCATAAAGAAACATTAGTTCAAGTAACGAGAATGTACATTGATCAGCTACTTATGTACCAGCTGGTAAGAGGCATGTATGATCAGCCGTGAACATGAACCAGGTGGGGCAATTAGCTGATCTGCTAAGTTATAGCAAGAAAGGTGAAAAAATATATTCTCTTTTAGGAAACAGTTTCCTTAATCATCATCTTTGAAGCTGTATTGGGGATCTGACACTTTGCAGTAGCAAAAACCTGGAAGAGATCCATAGAACCTGGCATGATGCCAAGTGCTATTGGGTTATGAACCCATGGAGCCCCACTGATTCTTGCTTCGTGCTGTAGTATCAAGGCAAAAAAGCCACAGAACTTTTTATTGTTACCACAGGGAGAAAAGAGCTCTCTTTTTCTCTATGCCCAGTTAAAATAATGTATTTTTTCATCAGTTACAAGAAAATGCATCACCTCACCCTCCATCCCTCAGCAATCCCATTGTTCTACAGACACAAGCAAGCAAGAGGGGATCATGATAAAACAGTCATTTTGGCCCACCTCCAGGAAGGTATTTCAGCTTTTGTTTTCCACTGAAGTTGAATGCACTTATGGAAGTGAAGGTGAGTTAATATTGAGTGGCTCTGGGCCTTTGGTGTTGCAGAGCCATCTCATAATCTCTTTCACCATGCAGTATCATGGGAACATGACTAGTGCTTTTTTGGAGTATTGTTTTATTAAATCCAGATGATGCAATTCAGCCCAGAGCCCAATGTTATCCATTCTTCTTACAAACCAAGGACAATATCCTGCCACAGAAAGGTGCAAAGTATCAAAAGTACCAAACATTAAAACAGGCTGCCCAGGGCACTGGTGGAATCCCCCATCCCCAGAGGGATTTAATAGACATGTGGATGTGGCACTTGGGGAAATGGGTTAATGGTGGGCTTGGAAGTGCTGGGGAAACAGTTTGGCTTGATGATCTTAGAGGGCTTTTCCAACCTAAATGGTTCTAAGAGATCTGAAGGAATAACAGCAGCTTGGGTGCTCCAATACAGTTTTAGCCATCACACCAATGTAGGGACATAACTTATTGCAACTGATCTACCATATTGCAAACAACACTGTTCCAGAGCCCAAACCAAAGCAGAAGAAGAAGAAGCTACCAGCAGAACAGTCTGTCCAGGAGCATGGCAATAGCATGCTTATAGTGGGGGAAGGAACCCCCATATTTAGTTTCTCTTCCCCTTTTTCCTTTCCAAGGAAACCACACTGGATATTGTAAGAGCAGAACAATGACTCCTGAAAAATGAAGTCCAGACAGCTGGCAACTCTTATGACTTCATTGTGCAAGTCATATTGTCTATGTTTTTTCTTAAAGCCCCAGTTCCAGGAGCTGAGTACATAGGCTTTCATTTATCCCCTCCTTGGGGGAAAAAATATGTTTATTTTTGCTCTCATGGATGTTGAAGAAGCTAGAATATATGTCCTGAGTGTGCCTAAATGTACCAAAACCAAGGAGTCAATGAAAAAGAATCCAGAGTACATTAATCCTCCTGATTTCTAAGCCAGTCTCAGAATTTATGAGCCTGTTGCTTCAGATTTATCATTTTGGCATGATTGGCAGAGATGAAATGGAATATAAGAAATAGCTGAGAGGAAGAAAAGGGAAAGGTGAGTTGTTTGACCTGGTTCTCCATGCTGGGGTGCGCTGGACAATTATTTACAGTAATTCGTCTGTGCCTCAGTATATTCTTCAAAATCGCCTTGCCTGTCACTTTTGCAAAAGTATAAATGCCAGGCTAGAACTGGAAAGAGTTTGATAACATTTTCAGGAAATTTTGGAATTTTTGGAATTTTTTATTCATTCCACTTCTATTTTATTCACTCTGTGATTTCCATCTCTTTTTTGTTTCTTTTTTTGCTTCCTGCACAGTAGAGATTTTGCAAAAAGCCATGGCTTTTTTTGCAAAAAGGCATGGCCTTTTCACACATTAAGAAGCACAAAAGGAGTAGAGAATAAAAGGCAACCTCATTTTTTGTTTTCACGGGTTTCTTAAGAGAAAAGGTTTGCCATCTGGGAGGAAATCTGACAAAACAACACAGGAGGGGTTGGACCCATCAGCCAAGCTGAACAGCTGCAGGGAAGCTACATGAAAACTGAATCACTCCACTGGAATAATTTATTGTAGCTGGTTTGCAGGGATAATAACAAAAAGAAATTCAGTTCTTTTATCTCCTCTGGCAGCATGACATCCCATGCCATGCATTTGCAAAGCACTTTTCTCAAGCTGTAGCGAGAGTTTCACCTGGAGTGTTGTGCAGGAGTCAGCTAGGAGGGAAAACGGCACAAAGTACCACTGTGGCTCTGTAATGTGGCATCTCAGAGCTTCACAGTCCATTCCTTCAGCATGTCCTGCTTGTGAAACTTCTGTTTATCATCCTGTGTTAGTCCCAGATTGGTAGTGCCCAACTAGAGGCATTTTTGGCTGCTCCTTGATTTGTGGTAGATGAGTCACTGGCTTGCTGTACTGCCATCTGGGGCTGGGAAAGGGGACATCTCAGATCATCTCACCTTCTCTCTACCATGGAAGGTAGCCCATAGGGGTAGAAGGACTTTAATCACTTGTGTCCTCAATTATCTGAATGCCTTTAGGTTGTCATCTAGATCCCAGACTCCTCCACCTGAAAATACCCTGCCAGACCATGACCTCCTTGTCTTTGGTTCTCAAGGACACAGTAGTGCCTGCCTTCTCTCTTGGCTAGATGTGTGCTCAGATGATTATGCTGACTTTGCTATTCATCAATGTTAATTTATATCTCTAGGATTAAATCCTGGCAATTAGCAGTGAAAGTTCTTCAACTGTATTGCTTGAAGAAATAAATAGCAGAAAAATATAGAGAAATAAGGGCTGCTAAGAACCAATTCCAATTTGACAAAGTAGTTCTCAGACACTGATGAGGCCACACCTTGAATCTTGTCTTCACTTTTGGGTCCCTCACAACAAGAAAGACACTGAGGTGCTGGAGGGTGTCCAGAGAAGGGAACAGAGCTGGGGAAGGGTCTGAAGCACAAGTCTGATGAGGAGCAGCTGGGCGGTCTCATCCTGGAGAAAAGGAGGCTCAGGGGGAACCTTCTCACTGTCTATAACTCCCTGACAGGAGGGTGCAGCCAGGTGGGTGTTGATCTGTTCTCCCAGGTAACAAGTGTTTTGAAAAGAGGAAATGGCCTCAAGTTGTGCCAGAAGAGATATGAATTGAATGTTTGAAAATATTTCTTCACTGACAGGGCTATCCAGCCCTGGCACAGTCTTCCCAGAGTGGTGGATTCCCCATCTCTGGGAGGATTTAAAAGCAGTGTAGATGTGGCACTTGGGGATATGGGTTCATGGTGGCCTTGGCAGTGCTGGGGTAATGGTTGGATCCAATGATCTTAGAGGGCTTTTCCAACCTAAAATATTCTATGTTTCTATGATAAAAGGTCACATAACTTTCAAAACTAAACAAAATCAGTCCAATATTATCCACAGTCCAAGATGTGCTGGTAGAAAGAGACCTCTGGAGGTCTCTTACCCATACAAAATAAAAGCAGCATAATCTATTGCCTGTTTTATTTGCCACTACAGAAAATTTTAGGCTTTACCCATCCGTCTAGTTATTCCTTAAGAAGCTGGAGGCTGCTTTTAAATCTTCCCTTTAAAGAAGCACAACTCCCTCAGGCTCATCTTGTAGGTCTTGCAAGTGCCTGACCACCTTGGTAGCTTCACAGAGCTTAGTAGTTTTTAATCTCATCTGGAAGGATGGTGGGCCAAGAAAGGGGCAATGCAAGGAAACCAGGAAGACCCTTCCCTCACAGGAGTGCTAGTCCAGCTTTGGGGCCTTGAGGAATTTACACATCTGAAAATATGCTGGTAAGTGCAAGAGCAGATTTACTGGGTAGACATGGGAAAATCCATCATCTTTTCCCTCTTAGCACTACTCCATCTATCACAATGCTACAAGATGAGGAGCCAGACTGCTGTCCTTTTTTATATTACAGCTCCCCAAAGCCCTGAAGCACTTGAGTCCAAACTCAGAGGTCTCTCAGGCTGTTCTTTGGCAATGGAGCATAACACACAGCATGCAGTTTGTTCTGCCTTTCCATTACAAACCTCTTTTAAGTTGCAAAGTGACTTAGCCACACTTCAGCAGTTCAACTTGACATTTCCTATGCATTGGGATGATTTTGTGGTGTGAAATTTTCACAAAATCTTGGCTCGTGAACCTTAAGTGGCTTTGCCAATGCCTTTTTTCACCTTTTTTTTTTTTTTTTAAATTCACAGGGTCAGATTCTCAGCTGGTATCTGTAGTTCACAACTGCTATGTACCCAGCCAGCTGCTGCTGCTATGTAGGCAAATTGCAAACTCTGCAGAAAGCATTATGTTTTCATGATACTGATAATTCTTATTTAGGCACAAGCCCTTTTTTTCTTTTCTGAGTCAAGGTTTGCCTGAGCCATGGCTGCAGGGAGCTCAGGTCCATGTAGTGTGATGCAAAGCCTGAGAGCCAAGAAGCATGATGTATCAGTGTCTGACTCAGGTCTGACACAAATAGTGCCAAGATATTGCTGACACTTGGAGGTTTCTGCCTGATGCTCCACAGACGTTTCAGTGGTGGTGAGGTGTTTCATCAGAATGACTTCTGCACAAGTGCACCTTTATTTTTAGTGCTTTGATTTGCAATTTTCACTTAAACTGTCTTGCTTTTTCTCCACAAATTTGGTAACATCTTTACCTAGAGCTAATTTCTCAGTGCAGGAGCTATGAATTCCCTAGGTAATTGCAAGGAAAAATCTGGCAACAGATCCTGACAGCACCATGCTGTGTGGTGTGGCTGGCATGTTGGAAGGAAGGGATGCCATCCAGAAGGGCTTTGACAGGCTGGAGAGGTGGGCCTGTGCAAACCTCATGATTCTCAAAAAGGCCAAGTGCAAAGTCCTGTACATAAGCTGGGGCAATCCCAAGCACAAGCGTAGGCTGGGCAGAGAATGAATCAGCAGTAGTTCTGTGGAGAAAGACTTGGGGGTGTCTGTGTATGAAAAGCTCGATATGACTCAGCAAAGCACACTTGCAGCCCAGAAAGCCAACCACATCCTCAGCTACATCAAAAGAGGTGTGACCAGTGGGTCAAGGGAGGTGTATCTGCCCCTTGACTCTGCTCTTTACACACCCCACCTGGAACACTGTGTCCAGCTTGGGGTCCCAACATAAGAAAGATGTGAACCAGTTTGAACAAGTCCAGAGAAGAATCATTAAATGATCACAGAACTGGAGCATCTCTCCTATGAAGACAGGCTGGGAGAATTGGAACTTTTCAGTCTGGAGAAGAGAAGGTTCCAGGGAGACCTTAGAGCCCCTGCCAGTGCCTAAAGGAGGTTTACAAGAAGGCTGGAGAGGGACTTTTCACAAGGTCATATAATGATAAGACTAAGGGGAATGGCATTAACATCAAGAAGCATAAGTTTAAATTGGATATTGGGAAGAAATTCTTCCTATGAGGGTGATGAGGCCCTGGCACAGGTTGCCCAGAGAAGCTGTGGCTGGAAGTGTTCAAGGGCAGTCTGGATGGAGTTTTAAGCAACCCGTTCTAGTGGAAGGTGTCCCTGCCCATGGCATGGGTTTGGAACAAGATCTTTTTTAAGGTCCCTTCCAACCCAAAACATTCTATGGTTTTATGATTCTATGAGCTGGCTCATTAGCCAAACCCCAGACTTCCACACAGCTCCCCTGATGCTAGGATTAGGACATGGGTGACAGAAATGTCTAAATTAAGGTGTCAGATAACTTCCCAGTTTGTCTTTCCCAAGTAGCCTTTTCTTTACTTTTGTTCCCCTCCATCACCCCAGATGAGATATTTCCTCTCTGGTTTGTGCAGCCAAAAAACCATTTATCTTCTTTTCAAATAGCCATGTGTTAAAAATGATCTTGTCAAGGCCTGTGGAGGGCTTGAAAAATGTGCTAATATTAAGCAGACTTTCATACTAAAATCCCTGTTTCCCGTGAAAGGTCAGTCAGTTCAGCGTGCTACATACAGGAAAGACAAATAACAGCATTAATGATTGGATCTGGTAAAGAATTAACTGCAGTCGAGTAAGTTTCTAAGGCAGTCATAGGGTCAGGGCTGTAATGTGTTAATTACTCACATGGGGTAGTCATCCAGCTAAATCCTCCCCAATGAGTGGTTATATCAGTGTGTGATGTATGCCATAGGTCTGTGAACCTGAAAAGTAATCATGTTTCTGCTGCCTGTGGTGGCTTCTTGTCTTTCACCACTCGCCCTAGGGCTGGGCAAGTTGGGCTGGGAAAATCTGTCTGTTTGGTGTATTTTTGGAATAAGTTAGTGATGAGGCAGAGATTGAGCGATCTCAACTGATGTCCCTCATGGAGGGGCTGAGCTCTCCTCAGGGTATGGCTTAGGAAATATTCCCAGTTTGGACATATTCCCAGTTTGCCCGTGTAGGTCTCTCTTGGTGCCTCTGTGTCCCATCAGCTCTTAGCATCTCTCTTACCTGCTTGTGGGGACTCTGGACCTGCCTCTCGCATTGTGTCAGTGCCTCAGAGTCCCAGCTGCAGGCAACTGTCCCTATGGGTCCTGCTTATGGAGGAACTGCTCTGGAAGAGTCCAAGTAGCAGGGAACCTCTCCTCATCCCATCTGCATTACAAAGCAGAGACTTGCAAGGCTCATCTCCCACAGCTTCCCTTTGCTTTCTCTTTTACGTCAGAGGAATCCACCATTCATCCCCCTGTGCAGTGACCCAAGGAGAGATGAACCAGCTTCTCTTGTATTCAGGATGCCCAGTGCTTTCTGGGATCAATGACCATACAAACACATCCCTGTCCCTCTGGAGATGGCTTGGGCACCTGGCCCTGGTGCTGGCAGCACCACACAATGCCATCATTGTGACTGCCTGTTACTGAAGCTCAGAGCTGTCAAGATAAGAGCCATCCAAAGAACTGTCTGCTTCAAGTACCAGACTCACCTGAAAAGTCTCCCCAAGATTTTGGAGGACTTTACAGTGGAAGAGGTAGGTGCATTCATTGGCTTTACTTAGAAAATAAGGCTGTGCCATGGCCAGAGCATTTTCTGGTTTTGATGCTGGCTTAGATGTTGTTATGCTGCTTCAATGTGCAATTTTACAGGTGACTCAATATTAAAACTTTTTCCAATTGCAAATCACATCAATATATCAGGCAGATGTTTGTCCTTTGGGAGAGCTGGTATCTGCATCCTCACATGATGCTAAATCAAGTAATTCAGATAATGCCTGAAAAGTCTTCAAGAGCTCCCTCAGCTTTCTTTTGGTCTTTGTGTTGCCTCCAAGTAAGGCTGAGATTTTTGTTTGAGGGCTTGGCTGTGCTTTTGTGTCTGTTGAATGCAGAAGAGCTTTTCGAGGGGGTGACTAAACACTATAGACACCTCCAGGTCTTGGAGATAAGTGGAGGGCCGCAGGACACCACCAGCCAAAAGTAATTAAATGCCCAAAACCTCAAGTATAGGGGTGGAAAAATGAAGGGATCCTTCATTATCTCATACTACCTTTGGGCAGCTCAATTTCTATGCAACAGCTTTTCTAGCCCCTTTTTCAAATGTCCTACTTTGGAAGGGGCTTTCAAAAGCAGGATACATCCTCTGCCTGTACAAAACACGGAGCAGACCCATCAAACAGCTAATTGCTAAAGGGAAGAGGGGTAACTTTTCAGTGAGCAGAAGAGGGCCTGTTTGTAAGTGTGAAGAATGGGTATTAGCGCAGCAAATATTACCGTATCCCGCAGCCATAGGGAGGAGAGGAGAGAAGATCCAGCAGGCAGGAATTGTGCAGCAAGACTGATTTATTTAATTATTTTACAAACTCTTTTATAGACTTTTTTCTTCATAGTCTAATTGGACAAAGGATCAGCCACCCCCGGGTGGATTTGCTAGAAATCCTAAACACCCATTGTCAAAATATTTTTCTACTGTACCATAAACATAGTTCTACAAGGTCGCAGGTGTTCATGGTTTACAGAACTTCTGCTAATCTCTTCATGAGAGAGAAAAATATCCCATGGCTTAGAAAGCAGCAGGAAAATTCCTTGCTAACAGCATTTTTGTATCCACAAATGGGCACACTGATTTGCACTTGTAATCTTGCAGCGTGCCATGAGTTTGTCCATCTGTCTGCCTGTTGTCCTCTCAGCGTTTGGTCTCAAAAACAGGTGCCATAGGTGCTGTGGTGGGTGTGTGCTTGCATGACAAGCCTCTGCTACCTGCAGCAAAAAACCTCAGTTGTTTCATTCCCGAAGTTTGCTCAGTACTGCTGTTCCCAGGTGTCAGAGACTGAAAATAGTTCATGCCTCAAACACTGATATAAAGTTTTGCTTATTGTAAAGAAGCTACAACCAAAGAAGCCTCCCTGAAGACTGGGACTTTGGACTGAAAGTCAAACTGCTGATGAGATAAAGGGAAACCCATTGTTCAATCAGCCCCAGCTGAGTCTGGGGTGGGGGGAGAGCACAGCTCACAGAAGCCAGGTTTACACAGACTCCCCCCCCAACCAAGTGGGGAGGAGGAGGTTTTGGGTGTGTGGCGTAACCTCTGGCCAGAGGCACTGAACACCCATCCTCCCTTACACAAACCGGCCCAGCTGTGGAACCCCCAAACCCACAGGCCACATCCACAGGACTTTCATGTGAGAGGCAGCTGAGGGGGAGTCATGATCCATCAAAGACCCCTCAAAGTGCTTCCCAGAGGCCTTGCACCACAGGACTGCATGTGATGCAACAGATCCAGAGACTGCCCCCCTCCCCCAGGGGGACATGCCTGGCCATTGCCCCGTCTTGAGGGTGTATTAACCCATGAGATTCCATGCTTTTCAGGGGTACCTTCACCACCAAGAACACCAGCTGGAGAGGATCAACGGAACATCGCTGGGATCCACAGAGTGGTGATATTTTCCTTATTCTGTCTCAGTCACTCTTTCTGTCCCCCTCACTTATTTTCTACTTCTTTCTCTCTCTCTCTCTCATATTTACCATCAAATAAAACCCATATTATTGTCACTGGCATGTGGTCTCATTTGCACCTTAATTTGGGCAGAGGAATTTCTAAAGAACCTTAATAATTGGATCATGACACCAGACCTAAAGTTTTCAGTTGCTCATATCAAAGGAATTGAATTGCACTGAGCTGTGTGCTGCATGTCCTGGCTGCATTGGCTGTTTCAGAGCCAGTCTCAAACTCTCCTATAATCTTCTAAACCAAAATCCGATCTGGCCAATATCTCCTTTCCATGCAGCAGTTCCTGGGCTGCAGCCAGACTCATGTGTAACATTCACCCCCTGGCTTTGGGAGGAGGAGCTGCTTGTGGATCTCTGTAGTTCTTGTGGACAGTGTCTCCTAGAGGAGATGCCCATATCCATCCTGGTCCCTCAGGGCAATCAACCGTGCAACGGGCTTTGGTGTATGTCATGTTGGCAGCCTGATTACAGGTCCTTGCTCTGGAGTTCATTAAACTGCAAGAATGAGAAAGAAAAACTAGTTCAAGAAAGCAAGGTGTACAAAGGTGTGTCTCTTCCTCATCCTCAAATTCCTGCTAAATAAAACTCCAAAACAATACAGAGTTTTATGGTTTCTACCAAAAGATCCACAACCATAGATACCACAAGAAAGGGATTTAGTCCTTTTCTAATTCATATTTCTTTTCCCCTAGCTACATCTACATATTCCAAAATTAGATGCTTATTAGGGATCACAGCACTCATGTATCTAATAAATATTTTTAGAAGGGCATTTAGTCTTGACTTAGCACTCAACACATCTATAGATAAGCCACCCAAAGAGTTTTTTGTGCTTCTTGTGAAAAGATAAACATGTCTTATCACCCTTCTAGAATTATCTGTCCTCTGCTTCCAGTTATGGCATCTGGTGGCACTTTTGATGGTTTTGCAACCTCCACTGAAACCTGATGAGGACATAGGGGTGTTAGCTGGTTCTGATAATTCACTGAACACAGAAAAACATAGAAGAATTGTGGGAATCCAGAATACAGAGAATACTTCTCTGCCTGTTTTGAAGAGTTCTACCCCCCTGGACAACACTGTTTTTGACCTTCATCCATGGAGAAAATTGCCTAGCCTCTGGGAAGAATTAGAACCTACAATGGTGTAAATTAGGTCATAGAATACTATGTAAGATTGTCACAAGGTGAAAAATTTAGAGTTTTTGGGTTTATTAGTATAGTAAGTAGATAAAAGCAGAAAATATCAAAATGGAGGATTGTTGTTGTTCTCCAGACCTTCTTCTTCTTTTCCATCTACTCCATATTCTGTGGCAGAAGTGGTCTGGGGTGATTGGATAGAGAATTCCGCAGTTCCTGCCTGTGTGACTATATGATTTATTAGACAGCGGTAGAAAAGTGAAAATATCTTGTATTTTAAGTTTCCATTGGGTAATTTACCTTCAAAAAGGCTGTGAAATCTTGATAATTTGGCTTTTGCTGCATTCTCTGCTTCATGCTATGTCTGGGTCACATCAGTGACTTGTACTTTCCTGGTAAGACTTAATAAACAACTATCTGAAGACTGAGAAAGCCAAAGGTCCTGTTCGTCTCTGACTCCTGGCAAAGACTCTAAAAAATCTCCTCCATGAGGGGAGACACAATTAAGGCATGGACTGCATCAAAAAATAAGTGATTTAGGGTTCTTCTTTACACTGAAACCTTATCCAGCCTAAGTGGAGGCCAGAATTGCACCTAAAATGTGCAACCCAGCCCATGGTTGAACAAGAGAGCTGTGAAGTCCTGCAGTGGGCCAGGCTGGGTAAAAGCTTATTTGAAAACAGTTCTTTTACAGAATGATCCCAGGGAGACCTGTGGTTCTGGCAGGTTGCAACCCTGCAACAGGAGATGCCAAAACATCAATCCCTTTATTTTAAATAAACAACTCGGTGCTTCATGTGGGCATGAGCCCTGCAATACTCTTGTTTTACAGAGATTGCATTAGTTGACACTATTTTGGGCTCTTGAAATCCAGGTTGACTGTTGGGGCCTCGCAAGACCTCTCAGATTGTCTATTCTCCATTGCACACAGCTGTGGTGGATGGACTGTGTCAAGGGAAAGCGCTGGGAGATTTCCTCCACCTCTGTCTTCCATGCGCTGCAAGATAGGGCACTCAAGTCCTGCCTGCCCTAAAGCACAATCCCAAGCATGGCTGATGGGTGCAGAGAGGGACTTTTCTAGGTCTCCAGCACTGGGAGTTTGGTCATGGGGAGGAGAAATATCTTGCCATTGTCCTACCTGCATCAGGGTTTCAGCTCTGGCCACTGAGCTGCAAAGCAGGTGCCAAATTAGTGTTGGTGTCTCCAGAGGTGATGCCTTCTGAGCCCATGACATCCTGATCTAGATCTCAGTTCATGTACATGGATCACATCCCTGTGGTTAAGTCTCCTGGAAGTTATTTTTGCTGATAAGCACTTGGGACACATGCAACCTTTTATAAACACTCTGGACACATGCAACCACTTATAAACACTCTGGTAAGTGGGGGGAAAAACAAAACCAAAACAAAATTGCAACTTAAAGAGTAATGGGAAAGGCTATGCTCAAGAGTTTTATAGGGTTTAGTTATTTTTAGAGGAGGGGGAAAATGTGCCCATTTCTAGTCAGAGAGAAAAAGTAAAAAAGCAGCAAAAGTAAACATGTAGCAGGTTAATTAAGGTGCTGTGGGTTAACCACCGCAGAAAATAACAATGTCATCCGAGAGGCTGTTGCAAGATTGCTGTGCGGTAGTGCTCTCCCTTATTTCCCCAGACTCTTGCTTCTCCTTCCAGTAGGCTCATGCTGTGGAGAGACTCTGGGATCTACCTGGAAACTAAACAGAGGAGCCTGACTGCTTGCAGGCCGTTTCTGCTTGAGCTAGACATTTAACACTAACCAGAGAAGTGCTCTCGATACGGAATGGAACACTGCTTTTCTACCCTCTCACTGCTAATCTACAGCAGGTGCATTTGTCCTTACTGTGGAAACATTCGTTGCCATCAAAATTCCTCTATCAGTGCAGAAAGGGCTGAAAGCATCTCTACTGCCCATTCACAGTCCCACAGAAACCAGCTGATGTTGCATTTTCTGCCAAGCTCAGAGTCCATTGCAGCTAATTTGGGTTGAAGGGAATTCGTGATGCAGTCAGGCATGTCATGCTGTGTTTGGGAAGACTGTCTATCTTTCTACATGACTGTATGGAAAATCACGCTATGAAAACCCAGTGTCCATAAAGGAGACTGAGGAATCCTGCAACTTTATTCGAATAAAGGGAGAGAGTCCGCCGGGGCACACGCCTGCAGGGTTTTCTCTCTCGAGGTTTTGGAGGGAGCAGCCTACTTTTATCCTAAACTCCCAGCCACATGTTGCCCTCTTCCTTTCCCCATTGGCTCAGGTACTAGGAAGGAACAGCTTTCCCAAACCGCCCACCACATATACCCCCTTGAACCTGTCATTTTACACCAAAGTTCAGAAACTCAGGGTTGTGCAGACTCACTTGTCTGTTTCAGGAGCCAAGCTGTCTGGGCTCTGCAATGAACCTGCTACTTGAAGTTAGTAAGACCCATTTCAAAGACGTTAACACCCATACTCTCATCCATGGAACGGTTTGTAAAGACATTAGCACTCATCTTCCCTCTCATGAGGATCATAGATCACAGAATAATTTGGGTTGGTACAGACATTTAAAGGCCATCTAGTCCAACCCACATGAGAGGGACCAATTTGATTTTTATTTATGCTTCAACATGTGTTACACATGAGGTGAAAAATTACTATAGGGGCTGTACACATGCTGGGAGCCCTGTCCCTGGGGAGACTTTGCCTGGCAGCCTATCAAGGGAGAGAAAGCTTCCACAATCGGGCTGCAAGTGACCCCCCCCTCTCCTCTCCGCCTCCTTGCCAGTAGGGCAGATCCCCGGATACCTGTAGGTACAAAAATGCTGTTAGTGAGGATCTTCTTGTTATTTTCTAAGTCCGTGAGAGACTTTTCTCTCTCACAGAAGAGGTAGCAGGGAATGTAAACAACCAAGCCACCTGCAACCTTGAAAAGTCTTGTTTATGGTATAGTAGAAAATATTTTGATAATGGATGTTTTAGGATTTTTGGCCAATCACCCCTAAGGGGTGGCTGGTCCCTTGTCCAATTAGACTATGAAGAAAAAAGTCTATAAAAGGTTTGTAAAATAATTAAATAAATCAATCTTGCTGCACAATTCCTGCCTGTTGGATCTTCTCCTCCTCCCTATGGCTGCGGGACACGGTGATATACCATAGGAACCAGGCCTGCAGTAATAGATACCTAGGAAAAAATGCCTGGGAAAACAGGCTATGGGAGGAGCCTTAGCACCTGAAAGCAATTAACTGTGCCACAACCCCCGGATATTTTTCTTTGGATTTCTTGGAGGGAGTGGGGGCTTGCCTGGAGGGTCAGCTTGGCCCCCCTCCCCTTTTTCTTCCTGCGGGCCTTCTTCCCTGTCTGCATCTGTCTCTCTGCCCTGCTTCTCCGCTTCCCTGGGGCAGCCTGACGCCACAGCAACCCAGTGCTCCACTGTTTCCCCAACCGAGCAGCCACAGCCGCCGTGCCCCGCCTCTGGCAACCTGCAACTGCTCCATGAGTGCGTCCGTAGCCACGGCAACCTGCTCTTCGCGGACGGAAGAGACACGCAGCCTGCTGCTGTTTGAAAATTGCGCCTAGCCCGCCACGGGAGCCGCACACACTCATCGCAGCTTGCAGCACACACGCTCCATCTGCTGACCTGGTGCTAACAGGGCGCCCGGGGTACAGCGGTAATGATCTGTTCCGGTTTTCTGTTTCTTTCTCCGTCTCTCTCTTCCCCTCTTTGCTGCCTTTTCTATCCCCCTTCCGTAGAAACACTTCTCTTTCTTTATCAATAAACAGTTCTCAGATCTAATATTGCTGTGCTTGCACTTTATTTTTGTCCGAGAAATCTATCAAAAAGAATCCTCCCTGACTCCCCTTTTACAGTGGGATGGGACACCCCGATGCATGGGCAAGGATAATCAGGTTGCTCCAAGCCCCATTCAACCAGGCCTTGAACACCTCCAGGGATAGGGTATCCACAGCTTCCCGGGACAACCTGTGCCAGGACCTCACTACCCTCACGCTAAAGAACTTTTTCTTAACATCCACTCTAAACCTACTCTTTCAATTTGAACCTATTCCCCCTTGTTCTAACATACAGAGTCTTGTAAATAGTTTTGCCCCATCTTTCTTGTAAGTTCCTGTCATGGCTTGACACTGGCCCAATGCCAGGCACCCACAAAGGTTGCTTACTCACTCTCCCCTGCCACAGCTGGGCTGAGGAGATAAAAAAAATTACTGAAGGGTTCATGAGCTGAGATAAGGACCGGGAGAAAACACTCCAAGGGCAAAACAGGCTCAACTTAGAAGTACAAAGTTAAGTTTATTGCTAACAGAATGAGAAGTAAAATAAGCCTTTTAAACACCTTTTCTTCCCCCAACCCCTCCCTCCTTCCCACCAACAGCGCAGGGAGACAGGGCATGGGGGTTTTGGTTAGTTCGTCACCTGAGTTCTTCCGCTGCTCGGGAAGAGGAGTCCTTTCTATTTGAGGCTGCGGGGACCCTCCCACAGGAGACAGTTCTCCGTGAACTCCTCCAGCCTGGTTCCAATCTCACGAGCAGCAGTCCTCCCAAAACTGCTGCAACATGAGTCCCTCCCACGGGCAGCAGTCTTCCCAAAACGGCTGCAACATGAGTCCCTCCCACGGGCAGACAGTCCTCCCAAAACTGCTGCGGCATGGGTCACTCTTCCATGGGGTGCAGTCCTCCAAGGACAGGCTGCTCCAGCTTTGAAGTAGGTGCCCCCTCTCTCCACCGGCAGTCTCCCAGTGGACTGCAGCCTCCTCCAGGCATCCACCTGCTCTGGCACGGGCACCTCTCCCAGGGGCTGCAGATGGAAGTCTGCATCTGCCGTGGATCCCCATGGGCTGTAGGAGGACAGCTGCTTCACCATGGTCATCAACACTGCAGAAGAATCTCGGCTCCAGTGTCTGGAGCACCTCCTCCCCCTCCTTCTCCACTGACCTTGGTGTCTGCCATGTTGTTTCCCCCACATGTTCTCACCCCCTCCTCTTCTCTGGCTAGAAAAAACTGTGTGAATTTTGTTTTGATTTTCTTCTTAAATATGTTATCACAGAGGTGTTACCACCATTTCTAATTGGCCCAGCCTTGGCCAGTGGCATGTCCATCTTCAGAGCCATCAGGGATTGGCTCTGCTGGACACGGTGGAAGCTTCTAGCAGCTTCTCACAGAGGCCACCTCTGTGGCCCCCCACTACCAAAAACCAGGCCATGCAAAACCAACACAGTTTCCTTCAGGTTCTGGAAGGCAGCAATTAAGTCACCCCAAAGCCTTCTCTTTTTTAGGCTAAACAATCACAATTCTCTTAGTCTTTCCTCATATGAGAGGTGCTCCATCTCTCTAATCGATTTGGTGGCTTCCTCTAGACTCACTCCAACACTTCCATGTCCTTCCTGTCCTGGAACCTCAGAGCTGGATGCAACTCTGCAGGTGGGTCTCATCTGAGCAGGACAGAAGGGCAGAATCCCCTCCCTCCCCTACTGCCCACACTGCTTTTGAAGTGCATGTGGCTGGGGCATGTCCAGCCTCTCACCCAGCAGCATCCCAAGGTCCTTTTCCCAGGAGTGATCCTTGCTCTGGATCTGTTCATACCTCCCCTGGATAGATACCAGGGGTTACCCTAACTGAGGTGCAGCACCTTCCACTTGGTCTTGTTAAACCTCATGAGATTACCATGGCTCCAATTCTCAAGCCTGTCCAGGTCCCTCTGGATGGCTCCATCCTCCAGGTGTGTCACCTCCATCACTCAGCTTGGTGTCATCAGTAAGCTTGCTGAGGCTGCACTCAATCCCTTTGTTTGTGTCATTAATGAAGATGTTAAATAGTACAGTATAGAACAGAACCCTGAGGAACACTACTGGTCACTGATGTCCATCAGGACTCTGAAGCATTGACTGCTATGCTCTGGATGTGACCATACAACCAATTCCTTACCCATCTTGCAGTCCACTTGTTGAATCCATCACTCCAGTCTGGAGAGAAGGATGTTGTAGGGGACCGCATCAAAGGCTTTACAGAAGTCCAGATAAATGACATCTGTAACTCTTCCCTTGTCCACTGATGTAGTCACCCCATCATAGAAGGCCATTGGGTTGGTCAGGCAGGACTTTGCTTTGGTGAAGCCGTGCTGGCTGTCGAATCACCTCCCTGTCTTCCATGTGCCTTAGCACAGCTTCTCGGAGGATCTGTTCTCATCTTCCCAGGCACAGAGGTGAGGCTGACATGGTGGTAGTTCCCAGGGTCCTCCTTTCTGGCCTTTTTAAAGATGGGTACTATGTTTCTCCTTTTCCAATCACCTGGGACTTCACCTGACTGCCGTGACTTTTCCAATATCATGGAAAATGGCAACTAAATCAGCCAGTTCCCTCAAGACTCTGTGATGCATCTCATTGGGTCCCATAGACCCAGGCACATTCAGGTTCCTCAGGTGGTCATGAACACGATTTTACAGTGTGAGGGGCTTTGTTCCACCAGTCCCCATCCTGCTGTCCATCCATTCAACAGGTACAGGAAGAGAGGTTGTCATTGAAGACTGAGGTAAGAAAGTTTCCAGGCATGGGCATCTATCACCTCTCTGGGCAACTTGTGTCAGTGTTCCACCATGCTCATCACAAAACAACCTTTGTCCTGATATCTAGTCTGAATCTACCTTCTTTTAGTTTAAAACCATTACTCCTTGTCCTGTCACTAGAGGTGCTACTAAAAACTCCATCCCCAAAGGCTGTGGAGTTTATCTGCTCAGCTTTAGGGTGACTTCAAATCCAGCTCAGCTTTAAGATGACTTCCTTCCTATGGTACTTTGAAGTCTGACCATGGAAGTCATCCTGTTATTCCTTCTGTATTGCATGTGCACAGGGATCTGCAAAGACATAGGATGAAGCACACTCCAGAGAATAAATGCTCCTGCACAGCGTGAACAGGGCAAATATCCAATGGTAGGAACACAAACACCTCATATACAAGTACGAAGCAAGAAGTGAGAGAAGTCATTCCTGAAATCTCCTCTCTGCTGAGAGAGATGGTTGTGAATAATAAATCTGTTTGGGCACATTCTGCAAAATGAGCCATTATGTCTTTCTTGTCTGGTCTCACCTGTTGTTATTTCTAATGTTTACTCTTCCCAAGATGAGGCAGGATTTTGCATCAAAGTAATATAGTTGCTTTTGACAAGCTTCCCCATCCTGTAACCAGGACTTTGTTGTAAATGACCAAACATCAGTTAAATTGAACTGTACTTCATGAGAGGGTGGTTGTAGTGATGCCTTTTGGGACTACCTAAAAACAGATACCAGACAAAATTAAGAGAATAAAGA
>NW_008237619.1:1238829-1242861 GCF_000691975.1 Corvus brachyrhynchos
CCCCCCCAGGAGCTACACCCAAAAATGGATGACAGGTCAAGGGTTTTCATACTTTTATAAGCTTGGTGCATTTGCATACTGGGGGTTAATCTTCCAATTAGCTTCAGGTAATGAAGTAATTTACCAAGTAAATTACTCCAACTCACCCCAACTCACTTTTGTTTACATTTCTCGGGGCCTGAGACAGTAAGGTGTCCTTGATTCCCAGGCCTATAGAGGAACTGTTTTGTCTGACCAAAATGGAAGAACAGTAGCTAACACTCTGTGTGGAGTTTAGAGTTACACACTAAAGAATTGCAGGATCACAAATGTATGAAAAATATAAAAGCTAAAATCCTAAGACATCAGTAGTTTTGTGGGTTTTTTTTTCTTTTAAAGGGAAAAGCCACCAAAAAAAAAATTGAGTGTGTGATCAGCAAGATTTTATCAGGTGAATGCCAAGGAATTGGGTGATGGCTGGGGTTTAGCCCCAGCTGGAAGCTCAGTCCCACACAGACACTTGCTCACTCCCCTCTGGTGACATGAGAGAATAGGGAGAGTAAAAGTGGGAAAACTCGTGTGGTGGGAGAGAGGCAGTTTAATAGGTAAAGCAAAACAAGGAGTTCGTTCACCACTTCCCACGGGCAGGCAGGTGTTCAGCCATCCCCAGGACAGTCGAGCTCCATCATGCGTGTCAGTGATGCCATCACTCCGAATGCTTCTCCATTCCTCCTTCTCCCCTCAGCTTTATATGCTGAGGATGATGCCGTATATTCTTAGGTCAGTTGGGGTCAGCTGTCCCAGCCATGTCCCATCCCAGCTCCTTGTGCACCCCCAACCCCCTCACTGGTGGGGTGGGGTGAAGAGCAGGAAAGGCCTTGGCTCTAAGTCCTCCTCAGCAATAATGAAAACATCCTTGTGTTATTAGCACTGTTTCCAGCACAAATCCCAAATGTAGTAATATACCATCCACTATGAATAAAATTATCTCTGTATCAGCCAAACGCAGCACATTGATTTACAATTTGCAACACAGTTCAGTTAAGTGTCTGAAACAGAAAGCAGGGGGGAAGAGGCTGAACTGATCTGTTCTTCTAATGAGTTGCACTTTGCTTCAGGGAAAATATCCTCATTTCAGCTCAGCTCTTTACAACACCAAGACAACAAGAGTTTTTAGAAAAAGGTGTTTTTCAGTACAGGTCAATGAATGCTAATTGCTCAGAGATGTAATATTCTTCTCATTGGGTTTTTCAGCCACAAAATCCCTTCAGCTCTCAGTCAGATTCTTAGTTGTTGAAACTCAAGAAAGCTTTCAGGATTACAGCACGAATTTTGCATCAGCTGAAAAACTGCTCACACCTGGATGCTTAAAAAGAGCAATTATATATATACATATATGCATATATATAATTAGCTCTTTGCAGTCCAGGCCCATAGCAGTCAATAGCAAAGCTACTGATTCCATGGGCAATCCAGCAGTGCGAACTTGCTGCCCCTATTTTATTTCTATTCCCAGAACGTTCCTTTTTTATTGTATTTTTCATAAGTAAATCTTTGCCAGGCCTTTCCTGGGTTCCTAGTAATGCATTTAACAGTAGCACTGCAATTCAGTGACCAGTTTACGCTACAAAAAACTTAGTAAAATCTTTGTCCTACGAAAAATGTCCCAAACAAACCTCTTTCACCTCATCTTGCCAGAACTGAAAGTCTCCTAACACTGCTTTAAGCACAAGAAATCTGGTAGATAATATTTGAATCTCACTTACTGGAAAGGGGGAGGCGGGGAGGCATGTTAGCTTTGGCCTTGTTTCTTGTCCAAGTTTTTACTTTCATTCTGCAGAGGAGAAGTCCCCGTAGGCAGAAGGACCCACCCAGCCCCCAGACTCCGGCAGAAAATTATTAGAAGACTTAAGAGTAACGAAAACTGTTGTAAACTGTTTGCTGATGGTTACACCATGATGGATGCTGTACCTTCTCCCCAAAGGAGTATGATGAGATAGCCAACATGCAGTCTTGTTCGTCATGTTCAGTCAGGAACACATCTGAGGGCAGCTAATAAACTTATCTGCATCAGATAAAATTGCCAGTCCTACCCTCTCCTTGCTCCCTGCCCTCGCTCCCTCCCCAGATCAGTTGCATACATCAAGCCAAATAAAGATAAATGCATGACAAAGTTCATTTGAGTAATTGAAAATCAAGACAGAACAGCGTATTTTTCATCAATGTTATCCCAGGAAATAAATTCCCCCACTTCAGATTTTAACATAGCTTATCATAATCACTGGTAATAGCAACCAAATGTTTTTCATTTGTTAGATTTTAAAGGGGGCTGGGGGAACAGTTTCTTGGTTGAAGGCTCATCAAGTCTAATACTGAATTAGTGTCAGGGGTCATTTCCACTTTATGTTGCATTTCTGATGAGCAGTTTTTGCTGAAGTACCTGGCTTGGCTTAATGACTGCAAGAAAGAACACGCTGTGGAAGTCAAGAGTGGTGTTGGAGGGGAAGGAGACTGGGCCACTGTTCTGGGATTCATCACCAATGAAATGCAAACCTTCATCCAAAGCAGCTCTTAACAAGCAATTTTTCCAAAGAGACAGAGGACTTCTGGAGATCCCGTGTTCTGTCCCTGTCTCTAACATTACCCAAAGTGTCTTTCCAGGTATTCTGAACTCCATGGATTTCCGGCATTTGTTTGTTTGTTTTTAATGGCAGCATGCAGTGGGAGAGTGTCTTCCAAGACTTTCCATATGCCAACCAGCAGTTTACTAATAGATCCTTGAGAATCTGTTAGTGCTATTTTGCTCACCTTTCCACTGTTCTCCCGTTCCCTGAGGTTCCTGATAGGATGCTGATCAGTGAAATAAGAATTGGAGCTCGAAAACCTTCATTACCTGTAGAGGAATTCCTTGTGGAATGGGGGCATATGATACCAGGAGAGCTTGGGCACCCCAGGGTTGTTGCAGAAGTACCTCTGATGGGGCCTCAGGCTGAAGATAGGCTTACAAGGCACCTGCTAGCCGGCAGCCTTGAACAGCCTTGGGAAAAGGTATACACTGGTCAGCTCCCCCACTGCTTAGAGGCTTTCTTGTGGGAAAGGGGCGACTTTGCAAATTATAACTTGGTGTAAGTAAACAATAAAGGGGAGCATGATGCTCAGATCGTATCGGTGTTCGTGTCATGTCTCCAGCTGATTGCCCTGCACCCGGGACACCCCCCCGCTAAACCTGGTGCCAGAACGGCAGGGACCCGAGTGAATTTTGCTACATGCAGGTTCGCTTAAAGGTGGTAAGACTTCGACTCGTATTATTGGTGCTGAAGCCTGGGGAATTCAGAGCGGGTGGCCCCAAAGCCAAGTAAAGCCAGGGGCCCAGTCTCAAAGCCAATTAGAAGGCCGGAGGATAAGCTCCAAAACCGAGTAAAGCCGGGGGCTAAACCTCAAAGCCGAGTGGCCGGAGACCGCAACTTCGCGCGGCCAAGTGAGTATCTGCAGCAAAGAAGCTATGGATTACAAGGCTGGGACTCGACTCCTAGCTAGTATCCTCTCTAAGAGAGGTGAGATTTTGAAAGACCGAAATCTGAATACCTTCGTTACATGGGCCCGGGAACATGGATTATTGACTTACACTTTGCTTTTGTTTTCGACCGAAGCGTGGTGGGAAGTAGGGAACGAATTGTGGCTGTCCACTACTGAGGGTGGAAAGGAAGCTAAAGAAGCTAAAGCTCTTGGCTTAACCTGGAGATCTGTAACTAACACTCTCGCAGAGATGAAAGCCGAAAGGACAGTGGCTGCGGCGGCCATTGAGGCTTTGGGGTGTGGTGGCTCTGGGAAGGGAACAGACGGGGGTCTTACGAAGCGGCGGCTGGGGACCAGGGCGGAGTCCAGAGTTGCACGGTTCTTTGGGCTGGCTGCAGGAAGACTGATTAAGGGCACAGCAGCACCCGTACGCTCACTGCAGGAGTTGCTGGACTCGGTGGGGAAGGAAGTTACCCCTCTGACGTCTGAGAAAGAAATGGCTGTGAAGGTGGAAGCAGAGCCGCCCGACTCAGGGGG
>NW_008237619.1:1244281-1245098 GCF_000691975.1 Corvus brachyrhynchos
GGGGGCGGGGCGCAGGCGGGCAAAGGAGAAACGAGCGGTCCTGGTGCTCAGCTGAAAGTGGTGGCAGAAATGAGCGGTCCTAGCTCCTGGCCGAAAGCGGCGGAGCGCAACCCCCCTCTGCCAGACAGCGGAGCAACATATGATGGCGAAGCAGCCTCTGCAGTTTTGTCGCCCGCAGAGCCAGAGCCAGCCAGAGCAACCGGGGGTCAGCCCCAAGAGGAGGAGAACCACAGAGAGATGATGCATGAAGTAATCAAAAGGCTTGCTGAATTATCTACACAGCAGGACACGCTGGAATCCAAGGCCTGTGATATTACACCATCAGCACCGTGGCGTCCTGTGGCCCCACCAGTCAAGTTAGCATCCAGAGCTCCTACGTTCCCATCAGGAGAATCAGGGACAGTGCCTACAGCCCCTCCCTTCCCACGAGGGGAGGTGCAGCCATTGTCTCTGTCAGCCCCGACGGGGAGGACTGACCCATTGCGAAGGAGATGGAATGGAGTTATCCATGATGCAATCATTGAGGGTGATTGGCACGCAGTGGATGCCCTCGCTTGCCCTGTACAGATACAAGGGGACACTGCAAAGTAGGAACCCCATGACTGGAAGCTCTTGCAGCAAGCCAAGCAAATGGTCACCACGCATGGCTTGTGGTCTGAAGCTGCACGAAGCATTCTGCAGTTTGTCTTTACAGCAGGTGTCCTGTGTCCGAATGATTGCATCGGCATCGCCCAGTTGTTGTTAACCCCTTCACAGTTCCTGCTCTGGGAGCGAACGTGGAAGCGGCTAGCACAAGAAGAAGCTAGCAAACACCAAG
>NW_008237619.1:1246174-1246730 GCF_000691975.1 Corvus brachyrhynchos
GCTGCCCCAGGGAGCAGGAGTAGACGAGATGCTCGTGCGTGCTACCTGTGCGGAACAGTCATCTCAAACAGCTGCTTTTACTGCAACGCTGCAGAATGTCCTGCAACAACAGGGACAAGTCATTGCCACAGCACTGACCAAAGGGGTGCAAGGACAGAAGGGGACGAAGGCTGCTGGCCCACCTCCTGGTCCCCGGACGGGCAAAGTAACCTGTTTCTGATGTGGTGAAGAGGGGCACCTGAGACGTGCTTGCCAGAAACCGTTGTGGTGCCACAACTGCAATTCCGGCAACCATGCCACCATAGCATGCCATCGTGTGGGAAGCGGCCAGCGCAGCATGGTGGGGTCTCGCGCCAATACACAAATGAGCACCCCAAAGAGCCACGAGTTGAGTGCAACCCCGGTGGTTTCCTTCACCAGAACCAGCCAGCCACCCGAGGGAGCCTTGGAGTGGACGTGGCAACCTCAATAGAAGTCATGCTGACGGACCGCCAGGTCACCCTGATCCCGACCACAGCCAAGGGCCCCCTGTCACCAGACGGCTCTCGTCTGGGGG
>NW_008237619.1:1246756-1248226 GCF_000691975.1 Corvus brachyrhynchos
TGGGAGGGAGTATTGGTGCTCCCTGGAGTCATCGACGCCGACTACACCAGTGAAATTAAGATTATTGCCTACGTGCTGCAACCACCTCTGACTATCCCACAGGGCAGTCGCATTGCCCAAATCGTCCCCATTCCCCTAATGACCAACGGGGGGATCAGCAACAACAATGTCCACGGAGACCATGGGTTTGGGTCCTCTGGGTTTGACATGTTTTGGACATTGAACCTGGCCCAGAGACCTCAGTGGCAAATGATCCTGCGAAAAGGGGCAGAAGCCATCAAAATACAGCCGCTTTTCAACACACAGGTGCTGACGTTACCATAATCAACCAGGCAGTATGGCCACCTGGTTGGGGACTGGAAAAACCAGCAGCCACACTAGTAGGGGTGGGAGGAACACAAATCCCCCAAGTAAGTGCAACCCCAGTTACCCTAGAATTTGGGGACAATCAAACCATTGTGTGTCGCCCCTATGTTACGAAGCTGCCTCAGACCCTGCAAGGCTTGATCGGATGTGACATCCTTCCACAGCTAGGCCTTGTGCTCACCACAGACCAGCATTTATGCTGATGGCCGCTGCCGATCAGCCGCCCGTATGGGCTCTCACCTGGTTAACAGATGACCCTGTTTGGGTTGAGCAGTGGCCGGTAACAGATGAAAGTCTGAAGATAGTAGAACAACTTGTTGCAGAACAGCTAGCGGCAGGACACCTCAAGCCTTCGGCCAGCCCATGGAACACCCCCATCTTTTTAATCCCAAAGAAGTCAGGAAAATGGCGCCTCCTTCATGACCTTCACCAAGTGAATGCGTGTATGCAAGCTATGGGGGCACTGCAACCTGGGCTGCTGGCTCCTACAATGATTCCAGAGGGATGGCAAATCACTAATTGACTTAAAAGACTGCTTTTTTACAATCCCACTGCATCCAAAGGACACAGAATGTTTTGCCTTTACAATGCCCACAAAGAATCGTAGTGAGCCTGCTAAGCGCTACGAGTGGGTTGCCGTACCCCAGGGAATGAAAAATTCCCCCATGCTGTGTCAGCTATATGTTGACTGGGTGCTCTGTCCAATTCGACGATGTTACGCAGAAGCACTCATCTACCATTACATGGATGACATCCTGATATCTACTGCCACAGAGTTCTCAGACCAAGAGATGCAATGGGTCAGAGAACACTTGCATGAGATTGGATTAGAGATTGCCCCCCAGAAAATTCAGCGGACTGCACCATGGAAGTACCTGGGCTGGCTCATATCAGACTCGCAAATTAGGCCCCAAAAGATTGAGCTACACACAGAAATCTCCACACTCCATGATGCGCAACGGCTGTTAGGAGATCTGCAATGGGTCCGCGGGGTCACGGGAATCACGAACGCCGACCTCGCCCCCTTCCTGCCATGGCTACATGGGACAAATGCTGCCGAACCTCGGAAATGCTACCCAGACAAAACAGCAGCTCTCGCCAAGG
>NW_008237619.1:1248970-1249460 GCF_000691975.1 Corvus brachyrhynchos
CAACGGACACACCCCTACTGTATCCTGCACGTTCGAAGCCACCAGTGGAACATTGGGCTGGGAGAGGGCAATGCCCGTGCAGATGAGACGGTGACCTGTGCCCCCATAGTGCATCTCCTGCCTGCGAACACTTTTGAGCAAGCCAGATGTAGCCATGATTTGTTCCACCAAAACGCAAAATCCCTGCAGAGACAATTTAAGATTCTGCTGACAGAAGTGAAAGGCATAGTGCGGGCTTGTCCCTGCTGTAGCCATCAAGGCCCAGGGCTGGGTGTGAGAGTTAACTCCAAGGGTCTGAAAGCCCTCGAACTCTGGCAAATGGACGTCACTCACATCCCTGAGTTCGGTCGACAGTGCTATGTCCATGTAACAATTGACACCTTTTCACACTTCCTGTGGGCTACCACTCAGACAGGAGAGAAGGCATTGCATGTGGAGCGGCATCTGCTCTCGTGCTTCGGAGTAATGGGGGTACCCAAAAAGATCAAAA
>NW_008237619.1:1249684-1250158 GCF_000691975.1 Corvus brachyrhynchos
TACCGTAACCCTCGAATGGGTTTGTGGGAGGGTCCCAGCCCAGTGCTATTTAATGGTCGAGGATATATGTGTGTTTCCTCCCCAGGAGGACTGTTGTGGGTGCCCAGCAAGTGGTGCCATGCTATGCATACAGGACCCTGAAGCGAGAAGGCGCAGTCAGCATCAGATCCTGAGGAAAGTGACGCCACTACTTCAACAGCTGGAATTCCGGGACCCTCGTCCCGAGAAGCCTTGGGAGAGGCTGAAGACGCGGCTGAGTGAAGGGGCTGAGAACTTGCCAGATCCACCACTCCGTGTAGCAGGAGAAATAGCAAGACTCTATGGCGAACGTAACAGCTGCCCAGGGCGGTTCCTAGTGACTTGTGGTGGGTGTCGGGGAACCCTCTCTGAAGGTGGAACCAAGAAGGGGAGTTGCGTAGATTCTTGCATATAGCACCAGACACAGAGATAGAGAGCGGAATTGTTTTGACTGTC
>NW_008237619.1:1250313-1253680 GCF_000691975.1 Corvus brachyrhynchos
AGCGCTGGACCCGCAAACATTCTGAGAGGTTTGCTTCTTGTAAGCATCCTAACCGGGTCCCATGCAACATTGACAACAATCCAAAAGAGACAAAACATGTGGGTCACCCTAGCTGAATTAACGGGGCAAGACTCCATGTGTCTGAGCCTGGCCACGCCAGGGCACCCATTTCACACCTGTTTAATCGGGGTCCCATATTTTAACCCGCAAGACTTCCGAGGGATGCTAGACAATAGCTCCCTGATAGGGAACGCCACAAACAATGGCAAGTGTTCAGGGCTGATCGGACTTAAGCCTGCGCAGTAGCGTGCCTGCTGGCAAGGTGCATTCTTGAAAAGCATCAATGTCACCATGGGACCACCAGAAGAGTTAGATCTAGTGGGTTCCACAAACCAAACTGGGGATGGTTACATGACATTCGAGCCTCCCACTATCAGTCAATTAAATGTTAATAGGCACCTTTGGGCCACTGTTGACCCTCTTGCAGACTGGTTTCTGAGAAACTACAAGTCCGAAGCAATTTACCACCGAATCAACCACACAGGTCAAGCCCTGAAACGCCTCCTCAGTGGTAAGTTCTTAATATGTGGGGTCCGCCCACATGGGGGACCGTGCTACTTAGGAAAATTCACTCTGTGCTTAGGGAAACTCACCCTGTTCCATCCAGGCCTGCATCAACTCTTAAATATCACCCACCGCACTAAAACCAGGGTGCGGCATTCAATCCATATGCTTCAGTGTAAAAGAAATGAAGAGTCTGTCTTTTGGAGTCATGGTATAATTTGGCTAGCATCTATGTTTGTACCTGGTGCTTCAGCAGCCAGGGCTCACGCTATTTTGCATAAACTTGCTTGCTGGGCGAGGGATGAGCTAAACATAACTTCGCAGATGCTTGACAAGCTAAGTGCATGCAGTATTACAAAATCGGGCTGCCATTGATTTTCTACTACTAGCTCATGGCCATGGCTGTGAAGAGTTCCAAGGTATGTGCTGTATGAATCTTTCTGACTACTCTGTCTCCATTCACAAGCACCTCTCTGACCTCCAGAGGGGCCTACACAACCTTCGGGAGACAGATGACCCTATTGGAGATTGGCTTAAGAGCCTGGGTATCACCGGAAGGGTGCGTACCTTGGTAGTAGAAGGCTGCCAATTGCTATTTGTAGTTATATTAGGCTTAATAGTACTTGGGTGTATTTTTTCTTGCCTTAAAGCGGGGCTGCGAAAGATCATCAACCAGGCCTGGGTTGCCCAAAAAGAAAACGGGGGATATGTAGAGGAATTCCTTGTGGAACAGGGGCATATGATACCCCAGGAGAGCTTGGGCACCCCAGGGTTGTTGCAGAAGTACCTCTGATGGGGCCTCAGGCTGAAGATAGGCTTGCAAGGCACCTGCTAGCTGGCAGCCTTGAACAGCCTTGGGAAAAGGTATACACTGGTCAGCTCCCCCACTGCTTAGAGGCTTTCTTGTGGGAAAGGGGCGTGAACTTTGCAAAGTATAACTTGGTGTAAGTAAACAATAAAGGGGAGCACGATGCTCAAATAGTATCAGTGTTTGTGTCGTGTCTCCAGCTGATTCCCCTGCACCCGGGACCCCCTGCTAAAATTACCCTAAGTAATTTAAATTTGCTTAATACTGTTTTATGACACAGTGAAGGCCGCACATGGCAATACTGAAACTCTGACTCCTTATTAAATGAACAGCAGTATTGTCACACCGATGGGAACCTTTACCTTCTCAGCCAAAACTGAGAACCTCTTCCTGGGAGACACACTGCATAATCCACTACATGTAAACTCCCCATGGATGCAGGCAGGAGAAGGTTACAGAGGGTGGTGAGGGTGTTAAGAAACATCCCTCCAGGTCTGGCATCATCTGGGGTGCATCAAAAATGGAGCTAGAACATGAAGGGTGATCCTTGTAAAGCAGGGAGTTGGGACTTAAGAGGATGATACAAATTCTGTAGAGTTTGTTTTTGGTTTGTTTTTTTTCCCCAAAATCTCCATTTCTTCAGAGACAGTCTTCTCCTCTGGAATTCATAGGATTTTTGCTGCTGACTCTAAGGGAAACACTTTCAGACTTGTCATTCTACAATCTGAGAAATGGTTTGCTCATTAGTTTTGTTTCCTCTTCCTTCTGCAAATGTGTGCTGGTTTGAAGGTAAACCAGTGGGAGAAATTAACCCCGCACAAATACCTTATGAGAGATTTCAAGTTGGAATTACCATTTAATAGGAAAATTGCAATAAAGGAAATAGTACAGAAACTTGTCAGCTTAAACTGACAATTCAGAGTACAACCTGGCCCTTGTTGGTCGGGGTGGTGGTGGCAGTCCAATTAAGCAATGGTTGCAGTGCTGTTGAAATGATGGTTGTGGTCTTGTTGAAAACAGTGGTCCTGTGGAAGTTCCCCTCTGGATGTCTGGTGGTGGTAGTGGTGGTGGTGTCCAAAGTCCCCAGACCTCAAGGTTATATGTGGTCAGGTTCAGGTGATACCTCCTCCAGGGCGGGGAGTTACACAGTGGAATGATGTAATTCTGTGAGTAATAGAATATTTTTGGAGTCCTTGCAGCTGTGAGTTCATGATGGCCCATTAGCAGGGATGGCCCCCTTCAGAATGGGTGTGACTGTGTTGATATCACAGCTGGGTCATTGTTAAGATGAGGAAACACTGCCTTGCAGGGTTTGGGTGTGCACTGGGTGGCTGTTGCAAACGACCACTATTAACAGTTCACCAGGAATATATAGTTTGGTTATACCTATATTGGCACACTTTCTCCTGTAACCAAGTCCTAATTTTTTAACAAAAAAAAAAATCATCACAGCAGAGTGGGCTAAAGTTGGGGAGCAGGCTGACCTGCCAAACTCCAACCCATACATTTCAGTAGTTTTTAATTTAATCATCATAACAATAAAAAAGGGCTTTGGAGCAGAATGTCTCTCAGTCACAACAACATCTGGCATGTTTGTGTCCTGGTGGAGGACTGGCAGCCATAACCCATACAGGACAAGTAAGATCATGGCTGGCCATGGGAGGAGAGCTCTTTCCTAAGGCCTGAGCAGAGAATGTTGAAAGGTAGCATCATCCAGCCATCGCCTTACCCTCTGGCAAATCACACATGATACAAAAGTGTAGTGGGTTGAACCTGAGTTGATGGACAGTCTTTTAGACTAATGATGTGTAGCGGGTTGGGTTTGTAACCGGGCAGAAACACCAATTTAGTGTAGTGGTTTGGTCCAAAATACTCATTACTGTTTATCTGCTGTGAGATAAGAATTAGGAGAAATGCAAAGCAGGCACCAAACTTAAAAGAATATAAAGAAGTTTATTAACAGACCTAAAAGAAGGGAAAAAAAATTATACCACA